>NW_008824031.1:2566516-2585410 GCF_000699105.1 Pygoscelis adeliae
TTTTCATTCTGTTCCTGCTTGTTCCTTTATGTATTGGATCCCTCTTTCAGACTCCAGGTTCAGCTTTTTAGTCACTGAAACTGCCAAAGTACTCCCACGCCAGCACTTGTACCATCCTTTTGGTTTTCCTTCCTTTCCTCTCCGCTACCATTACTTTAGAGCCAGTCACAAGCTCACTCTGCAGGTGCTTCCAAGGCTGACAGCATGACAAACACCTTAAGCTTTATTCGGGACTGCAGAGACACAGCACTATACCACTCACTCCTAAACTGCTTTTACTCTTGACTATCTAAGAGCGGAATGTCTAGCAGATGATCAATCAGCAGTTTCCTTTGGAGATGCTTTTGAACTACTCTGCATTGCAACAGGATAGCACAGAGACTGCAGAAGTGAGTCCAATCTAAATGGAAGGGAAATAATGCAATGTGTATGACATCAATAATTGAAGAAGAGCAGTCAAAACTGAATGAAAAATAGCACAAAGCATGGCTGCACTGGCTGACTCCCTTGTCTTCCACCTTCCATCACTGTTTCCATTGACAGCCCCCTCACCCCCACCCTACTTGAGTGTGAGAAATTTGCTGACGCTTGGCAGGTGGGGAGAAGAGGGAAAGAAACAGCAGACCTTTTTGCTAGAGGTAACAATTGGAGCATTGAAATACATTTCCTGGGAGGGATTTCAAAAATCTGTATAATCATAGGTTTTAAAGAACAAGTTAGAACAAGTTATCTCTAGGCAGAAAAACCATTCTTCATAAGGATTAAATGACAAAAGGATAGATAAATGACCTCTCAAGGTCCCTTCCACAGTGCCAAGAGTATTTTGCTTCTTAACTGGAACATACAAGTAAGAGGCATTTTGTGGATTTTTTTTATTTTCCAAGGTCTGTCCTAACATCTAGCAGCATTAAAAATTCTAAACTGCTTCTGGAGGGAAACAGTGGAAAGACTGAAGGAGGCCAGATCTAAATCGGCTGCAGTAGAGGAAGAGAGGAAAGTAACACACATCAATTTTGGGAGACCCCCTGCCCTGAGTCTTGGCTTCCCATTTTTTGCATTAATTCTTATCCAGATGGGAAGATTTCTCTATGGAAAAAGGATCGTAAGATCGAACCAGAACTGCTTGGAAGCCTGTAATAGGGGAATAAAAATGAGGTGACATTAAGAATGCAAAACGCTCTGGATTTGAATTTCTCACACATGGCTGCACAAAAGGAGCTTGAAATGGAGAACTGCAGAGCATGGCTGTATTTTTAGTGTTTGTACTCTCTCCTGTGTTCCTTGTCAAGCGTGACTGGAATAATGTGATCACTGTCTTTTGCATTCTTTTTTTCCTGCTAAAAACCTTAAGTATGCATAACAAAATGGACAAAAAAAACCTAATTTTTTTTTAACAAGCAAAGAGGGGAGAATTACCAAATTCTGCTCTTTGCCTGCTAGAGAGGAAGTGCCCCCTCAGATAAAACACAAGTGTTTGATCCAGAAATCACATCTACTGAAAGAAGAAACATGATCTGAAAACAAGATATACTACAACCTATTGTAAGAACTAAGCGCAATACCATGGCACAACTGTTTCTTCAGTTTAAAGAGAGCCACCGTCTGTTAAACAAGTTAGTGAATTAAAAAAAAAAAATTCCCTATTATGTCATAAGTCCCTGTCTAACATAAGAACAGCTGCACTGAATCAGATAAAAGGTCTACAGAGAGCATTCTACCGCCAACAATGGCTAAAAGCTATACGAAGCTATTCTGGGACTACAGTAAGGTGAAATGAATAGTATTATGACCTGTAAACACAGCAAGATCTAGCTCCCTTTGACACTGTCCCACAGTCAGAGACCTAGTGTCTAATAAGTGCCCAGCACTGACCAAAGTTTCCTGACCTGTCCTGCATGCATGCTCTTCTCTAGCAAAGTGCAATATGCTCGTGCCATAGTTTCTCTCCTCGGGTTAATACTAGGGTTCTCTCTTTTCTTCTCCAGGCGCTCATGCTTTTGAAGCTCTCAGGGACCTCCTATCTTTGAGATCAAGGTCCTCTAAAATTGGTTGAGCTCAGTAGCCGGGAAGTCAGCTGTTGAGGGAGGACAGAGCACAGCTGTCTGCGCCAGGAGACAAGGCTTACAGGAAGAAACTGAAAACATACTTCTGTATGTTTCAGTGGATTCAAATGAGGCCATCTATATATCTTTACAAACAGCATTTAGTCCACTGAAGTACACAAACAGAAAACTGAAGCTGCGAATCTGAATTATGTAAAATCAGCTCTTGATGGGTCAAATACCCAGCTCAGCAGGTAACTTATCTTTTAAATTCTTTCCCTTCACATTTGTTTTTGAAAAATGAAGTTACATATATCCTGTATTACTCACATTATCCCATAAAATCAAGCACTAAGTGTGCCTTTAAAACATGATTGACCTGTTTCCACAAGCTTTCACTTAAAGGGGAGTTGAAATGTTAGAAAAAAATAGCTAACTATTGAACAAACATCCAAGTTCAATAGAATTACTGCAAGATCTTTTTCCACACAACTCCTGATAAAAGAAACTGAGGACAAAGAGCAGAGAACCATACCAGTAGAAGTCTCCAATGTTCACATCTGAGAGAGAACAGCAAGTCCCCTCAAGTTACTCTGAAGCTCTTCAAGTGACATTACAAAGAGCAAGGCAACAGTGTGAGATTTAGAAGAGACGGCTGAAATGGGAATGACTGCTCCACAACCCATCACATCTACTCCAACACAGCACAGAAACACACAACAAGAAACCTTCAATCACAAAGGAAAGTTCTCTACCTGCAGGACTGTGAAAGGGAGGGAAACAGCTTTAAAAACACATGTAAGATTTTGTTAAAGAGGAAGAAAAATTTTCCTTACTATCAAGCTGTGTAACTCCAGTAACCACAAATCACTTCTGGGGATATGAAGTCTGCAGCTGCTCTTTTTGGGTTGTTTTGTTTGTTTGTTTTTTGGTGTGTCGGGTTTTTTTGCAGAAGATTAAAGAGGGTAAATATAAGATTTAGAGAGATGAGAGAAAACAAAGGAACAAGGATTTCACAGAAATGCTTTTGTTGCCTCCTTATGTTGGGTTAAATACGTTTCTATTTTTCTTTACTTTCATTGCTACTTCTGAGCTTATTGTTTATATTGCTTTCAGACAATTCTTACTATTGGAGATAGAGGGAGCTAAACAGTTGTGGCACAGTTTCCTAGTTCCCAAATTGTTCCTTTCGGTCACACTACCCACACTAGGGAAGTGTAAAAGTTTTCTTTACAAGGCATTTTGTGAAAGTCATTAATTAATTTCCTGGAAGTCTCATATCAAATTTCTTCTACTTTTGTATGGCTACACAGACTTCACTCTGATAGTGAAGCTATCAGAGCCTCCCCTTCCAACAGCGAAACTGTCACATCATTGCCACAATTCACCAGTTTAAAACCCCTACATATCGTTCAATAAAACACTCTTGTCCCTATTCATTATTTTAAAGTGTCATTAAGCAGGAGCATAATTTTGATATTTATTACTTTTCGTAACATTATCTAGGTTATCCAAGTGACCAAAGGGATGGAAATAACGTAGGCATTTACAAATTTCTGCACAAGAGCAGGAAACAAAGTATAGCAGACCAGTCAGATCCGCAAATGAAACTCTAGATGTTACAAGAGCAGAGATTTGGATTTTAGTTAGTTATGCAAAAATATTTGGTTATGTTCAATACTGCTTCACTGTAGAACAGAAATGCTTTTTACAGATCAATGAAATGCCAACACCTTTGCAGGGCTAGTTTATCCATCACAAATAAAGCTAAACTAACAAGCCTAGAAATTACTTTTCCCGTGACTTTTTAGAACAACTATTAAACTGCATCTTTTCATGTAAGCGGATGGATGTGAACGGATGCCTGCTACATGCACTGCCTGCGTTGGTAGCTTGTTACATTTGAGTAACTTCCAAAAGGTTACAGACCAGCTGAACTAAGGATATATGAAATCAAACCAGAGGAAATGAATTTTGGAACGGAATACACTTCCAAATCAAGCAGTCACTGTGTTCTGGCACTCCTGGACACCCTGGCACACAGCACTAAGAAAACTAGCACCACTGAATGGACTACTAACCCCTTGGAAATACTACTGTAACCCAAGTTCTTTCTCACTCAGGGCTACAAGTCCACAACATGCTTAACACTGCTAGAAGTCAAACGCAAAGGACAGCCGTTTTACTCATTTCAGCATTATGGGGGGGGGGGGGGGGGAGGGGGGGGGCGGGTGGAAAGGAAGCTGCCGTATAGGAATGTTATACATACCTGTCTAAATTTAGCTCTAGCCTCCTTTTCCTTCATTCTTCCATGTGCAACCAGATAGTCAAACACTTCCCCTACAAGTCAATAACAAGATACATTAATGCCGATTTCAGAATCTAGAGATTCCTCTCTAGCAGTTGCCCGCAGCAGCTTCACTGGAATGACTGTACTTCAAGTTTATGATTACAGGTTACCTCAAGAGAACAAGGCACAACTGCTATGCAGTTTACTACACCACCATCTTACTTATACAAGAAAATAATAAGACTTAATGAATGACTGGATATAGACAAAAACCCCATTTCATTCCAATCATTTATAATAGAAACTGAGCAGCATACGAGTGTTTTGTAAATAAAGATGACACATACCACTTCACAGACTTTCTCACAAGGATTTCTTTTGCCCCCCCAAAAAAAGCTTCATATATGAGAACATCTGATGATATTTGTAAATATTGTCATACCAGCACTAGAATTTTTCTTTGTGTATGAAAGCGTTCTAGCCAAAATCAGAAATCTTAGCTTTAACCTAGGCTTGGAAGAGGTACCAAAAGGTAGGTCACAATAATGAGCATAGCAGGACACACTGATCCATCATACAAACATCAGATCGGTAAGACACTGAGAAGGATTACTCCTGAACAAGCCCAGTGTTGTATGGCTGTGGATGACTAAAGGCGATTACTAAAGCAGTACTAAAGATCTGTTGTGCTTTGGTTTTTTCCCCCTTTAATCAATCCAGTCATTTTATAGCACATCAATACAGACTACAACGTTTGAGCAACATTGTAGTTGCAACGGTGCAGCCAACTAGCCCATGAAACATTGACATGTTTGTGAGAGCATGGGAGATTCTTTTTTACTAAAACCCAATAGTCACATACATAAGAACTCCTACAAACACAGACCAGTATGCAGTTTTAAAAATTCTTTGCTAATATGCAAAATTAAGGAAAACTTCAGAAGTGGATCAAATGTCTAAATATTCTCTATTGAGCAAGAATACGGTGTTATAGATAGCCACCTCACAAGGGAAGAGCTGAGTAACTTCACATTTATTTTTGAAAAGAAGCAACTCCACCAAATTTGAGTAAAAAACCCAGAGTCATACAGCAGGAAAAGCAACAACTGAGCAATCTCAAGGAATGTCAGGATTTTCTACAAAATAGCCTTACCTCCCTCTGTAGTGTATTATTTAATACTCAACTCAGATAACTCTCTCAGCTGTATTTCACAGCTGTTTCTTCAAAAACCTTGAAGGAACAAACCTGAACATTTCTTCATAATTCAGGGAAAATGATACCAGAGAAAGAATTATCCTCAATTTATGCAAAGTGTTGCAGTTGTAGCAATAGTTTCTTTCATCCTGCAGCCACAGAGTTCATATGCACCATGTGTGACCAGTATCTTGATAAAAAGGAAATATGGGAAACTGATGCTTGCCACTGAAATTACCAGCCATTCCTGCCTTGCACAACATGGCACGTGCAAATGGTACTGCTCACGGCCTTTTAGACCAGTACAGTATCTATCTCTCCATTACCCTAAGAAAGATCCTCACTGCTTTAGATAACCACTGGTCCTTCTACCTCCTAGAAGCTAATCACTAGATGGCAACAGGACTTCACTTTTAAGTCTAGTACCATCAAACAGCATAGAGATGCCTCCACAAACACCTGTACTAGCCAATATTTTAATGGTATTTTACCAACTTTGTTTCTGTTTAGACAAATCGTGGCTGAGCATTTAGGGAGCTGCTAGAAGAAAACGTAGGCAGGTAGACAATCATTACCTGATTTATAATAATTCGTTAAACTTCACGTAATCTAACATCAGAGTCAGAATTCAATGCTGACTTTCTCTGAAAAGAAGTCTCTCTATCTCCCTCCCAAAAGTAGAGAAAAGCCTTAACTATTTGAGATTCTCAGCTGCTGATGCTAAAGGGTCACATTGACAAACTGAATGCTATTAGATTTTAGCCAGCAAGGAGTAACTTAAGACCAAATACCTTAATTCTAGCACTGGTGAAAATATCTGACATTGCATGATGCGTGCTTTTTTCCCCCCTCCCTCTGCAATCAGGAATAAATATTTAAGTTCCTCCTAAAATGGTATAAGGCTAAGCCTAACAATTCTTGACAGCAGAAGGTCTGTGATTAAGATACGTCAAACGCCATCAACATCTAAAAAACAGAAGTTGCAGTATTCGTGCTTTTGAAAGCAACAGTTAAAGAGACACAGAAATGTTTCATCTGAACATGTTTTTACCAAATATCTTATACAAAATAGGACACCAGAAGTAGGGAGCTGAATACAATAAATTGAGAAGATTGGCATTTGTTACGGACAGGAACAATCGATGGCCGAATAAAGATTCCCATTAAATTTGAGTTGTGAAAACAAAGCAAATGTTACTAAGTTGCAATAAGTTCAGAAGCTGGTTTTACAAGTTTTAATTAATTATGTTGCCCAAAGAAGTCCCAGAGAATATTGAAGATTTTGCTTAAGATTTTATGCTACCGTGATATTAATATTTGCTGAAAAAGAAAGCAAAACTTGAAAGAAAACAAAACAAGTGTTTTCTTCCACTTGGCAATTTGTTTACATGTGTCATCACAGCAGAGAGGTACTTACCCCCACTTGCATATTCCATTATTAAATAGAGAGTTTTTTCAGTTTCAATGACTTCAAATAGCTTCACTAGAAAAGAAAGCCATTTATTAATCAGTTAACTAGTTGCAGAAGTATTATGTCAACCCCACAGAGAATTCTGTCAGAGGAAAAAAAACCAACCTATTTGCTTGCTGCTTGACAATATCAGACTATTACTCTAAAGTAGCTTTTTCTGTCTAATGTTTCTAAATCGAAAATACTGTAACACATTTGGTCAACTCATACAGAACAATATTTTCTCAAGAAACAATACTTTGCTTCTGTTACATGGGAAAAGCAACTAAATTAAGCAGAACTTCCACAGATTTGAGCATTAGCAATAGCCATTTTTATGCACTGAACTGGCATACATGGTGACAAATGAGTTATCAGTCAGTTTGCTGACAGTCCCATAACAACACTACATCATTTAAAGGTACAATCCTGAACAATTTCTTGACCACTTCTTGGTTTTGGTATATACTTATTTTTAATGAGAGCCTAGATTCAGTCAAAATCAATATTATACTCAAAAGGAGCAAAATTACCAGTTAGCTATGCAAGTAACAGTTTTGTGCAAAGGGACCAAAACACTTTTTTTTTTTTTTTTAACCACACAGCTCTGAAGAAATATTTATTACTGCTGCTTTACAGTAAATTGACACCCTAGTGCAGAATCATCTTTTAAACTCATACCACAATAATTTTAACAGTGAGAAAGCTAAAATTTCTCCAGAGTTGGAAATTATGTGAAAGAAACAAGGTACCTATATTTGGATGATTTAAGATCTTCATTATTCTTACTTCTCTAAAGAGCTGAAATAAACATAAAACGTGAAATAAGTTAATGAAATAGGTAACACCCATTCTTCCTAAAGCCTGATCATTTTGTCATACTTCTTTAAACACAAAGGGCAAACATTACTATTAGCATTTCAATGAAGTTCATGAAATAAGCACTTATTGGAGGGAAGAGTTAAGTGCCCGCTTCTTTTAACACCCTTCCCCAAACAAATCAACCCTCAAAAACGTGAAAACACCTATGTAGCCCTCCAGATAGCTCAGGAAAGAAGTTATCTTAGCTCTGTGGTTCGCAGACTTTTGGGGCCAGAAGACCATTATGGGCCCACGCAGCTTCTTGCTGGCCAGTACATCTCACACCATCTTTCACCCCCTTCACAGAAAATACTGTTTCCAAAGTTTCATGAACTCCACCAGAGCACCTTTTGAAGACCACTGCAGTATGTTACTGGTGTGAATTCATCACTCTTCGGTACTTTGTTAAAGCCATGGAATTACTGTGCTACAACAAGAGCTCACAGGTGAAAAATCAGCTGCTTGTATTGCACAAAAAGCATGTTATCCAACTACACCAGCAAGGAATAAGTTTTAAGGAGAGATGGGGAGGCAAGGCTCCCCCTTGGCCCTTCAGAAGCGCTCCTGCTAGGCAACTGAGGCACAGTAGCATCTAGTCCTGGGTTTATCACTGCAGCTCCACTGACTCTCACTGCCAGACATCCATCCTCCAAGCCTGTTTGGCCAGTACAACACGCTGAACGTACTTGCCAAAATTAATAGGGCAGAACACAAACGGTGTTTTCCTGACCCAACAATCCCCAGCAGACAGAAGAAACACCATTGCTTCAAGGGTACAGTCTCAAAGGGATCAGCCTGCTCCCACCCTCTTCACCATCCACCTTCCTATGCAAAAGGATCGTACTGCTTCCCTTTATGCAAGCATTGGTGTTAACCCAGACTGACGCACAAGGTCCAGGAATGAATTTAACAGAAAACCTCATGAAACACACAACTGCCCCCAAATAAAAACACTCCATCTCGAAGTATTGTGTTGCAGCTCCCTTGCCCACCCCAGCACATCCGTTTTGGCAGGATGGGTGGTGAGGGAGTACAACTGCCCATTTCAAACTGCAGCATCACGTTAGATCAACAGTGCTGCACCCAGAGACCATATACTGATTGTAAGGATCTTGTTCCCTGCCCCCCCGACACCAATACCCATGTGAGGAGGGTCTTCCTTGAGTAGTTATTTCCGAAGAGTTCAACTTTGCCTGTCACACAGAGTAAACTCTGTCCTCCTGCAACTAGATGATAATATGGGAATGACATTTAACAAATCACAAACGAAAGCAAAGTCTATTACTGATCAGCTGTTAATTATTTTCACCTCTGAAAACCCTCTTCTGCAAAAGACAAAAGATGCACATAAACCCATAAGTGTAATACTAGAAATGCCACAGGAATCGTTACTGCAATATAAAACATTGCTTTTAATGAAGTTGGTTGATAGCAGATGAAGTAAAAGTAGTCCCACTTCTTCTCCCAGAAAAGACCCAAGATAAAAAATTATTACATAAAAACCCTTTAAGTGCAAACACTAGTGTATTCGGAAAACCCAGAGAATTATCTTTTTAGGCAGTACACTATATGGCAGTCAAGTGCGTGGCTGCTCTGCCCCTGCAGCTCCCCCCATGCCAGCCCAAGACCCCAGAGGGTTGACGTTCTTAAACCTGGATTACTTTCTAACAGTATGCTTCAAAAAGCGGGAGTAATCATGAGGTTTTATTATGAACCTAACACCAACTTCTACAGGAATACCGGTAATGTAACAGATCATATTGAACTTAATGTAAAGAGACTGAAGCAGAACAAAAGTCCACAGCTCCACAGGAATGCAGACATGGGAGAAAAGAAAGAGTTTTGTAAGGATAACAGCATTGTTATTAACAGTAAGGAAGAAAAAAAGTGCTGCTGCAAGATTTGCGTCAGGTCAGATTTCAGATTAAGTGAAGACATTTAATATGTCTACACGTATTACTAACGACTCAAAAATCGTCGGTGTACTTACTCAATAAAAGCAAAAAAAAGTGAAACAGGAAACAAACAGAAAACTACCAAAGAGTCAAAACAAAACAAAATGCTTGTGCCTTTGTGTCTTTTAATAAAAGAAAACATGGGGGGTGGGATTGAAATACACAAACAGGGAAAGAAAAAAAAAAAAAATCACAGTTTGGAGACCAGTTGTTCTAACCATTCACTGCTTTCTGATGGTTCTGTAAAGGCTAAGATTTGGGGAGCAATCCTCATTGCACTGCCCAACAGACCTTCTCCCCCATGCTGCAGCCATGGCTGTGAATGGCACACTACCTGAACACAGAGTAAAACCAAACAGTTTTCCAAATGCTTTTAATTATCTTATTATCATTATCCAGGTCTATGCCTGACACTTCGCTAGATGACAAGCTGCTTAAATGCAATCAGGATTGATTGATCAAGTAAATTTTTGGCCATGAAAAACAGAGTTTCAGAAACTATGCATGCATGTTTTCTTTTTCCCCTAGAGAGGTAAGTAAATTGCCCTTTTTTTTTTTTTAAACTACGTTATTTCTGAAGCTTTTTCATATATAATTAGACAAGGTAGACTACTTCACCATCTCTCCCTGATCATCAGAAACTTAAAAGCAGTTGCTTCTGTAGCTATTTTTTTCTTATTTTTCATTCAGTTCAGCTGAACTGATGTATAATATATTCTGAATACTCCATTAACACTTTTAATCACAACATATAACTGAAAGGCTCTGGTCAGCTTTTAAAGTTTTGAAGACAGTTTGCTTAATTCGCTCTCAATTGATTGTTGATATCTTCCACCCCCAATACTAAGATAAAGGGCAACTCCACTGCTGCACAGATGAAGACCTTGGCTGTTATTCAGCCGTTAGCCTATTTATCATCACCTCACCCACCTAAAAAAAAAAAAAAAAAAAGATACGTTCATAGGATTAAGTATGGGAATACAGGCAATGGTAATTGGTGCCACCAAACAAGAACGGTCAACCAAGGGCAATATAGAATAAGACAGTAAAAATGAGGCTAAAATTCACAATATCATCATGTAAATGAATATATTCATTACTCAAATTTTTTTTTTAATAAAGTATGCTGACTTGGCTGGAGCTAGCTACTTCCTCCATTGTACACTGTATACTTTTATGGTCTAATGTGATAAAGTCAGGCTCATAACCACATTTTGGGCTGCTCTAAATATAACATTGGTCCACAAGACTACTCTGTATTACTAACCCGAACGAAGCATGTCAAAAAGTAGCTTCTACATATGAGCCATTTGTTGAAGTGGGTGACTAGAAATAAGCCTTTTAAAAAAAGACTATTTTTGTCTCAGAGGAAATTAAAAATAAAAATACTTGAGAATAGGATAAAACCAAATTCTTTATTACAATTTTAGTTAGATAAATGCACTTCAGATTGTGCTCCCCTAGTCAGTTTAAATGTTATGTGTGGCATTTTGACACAGATAGCAACTTCCACAGGGATATCTGCAAATGCTTGACATTGTATTATGTCTTATAGTCTATTTCTGATAGAGGAATACAATGTAAAACATCATACAACTTCCACACAGTATGCTGAAAAAAAGTTTCCCAGATTTCATTCCCCCAAAATATTATGTGCATCAACTTCTAGCAAATAAAGTGGTAGTTATCACACAGTAAAATTCACTGCAGACAGCCAGGTATGGTAAAAGCCCACACATCTGAGGTTCTCTGCCACAGGAGTGCAGAAGAAGGTGTAACATCAGAAGATGTAACGTGAAGGTTCTCAATACAGAAAATAATTTTCTTAGTTTTAGGAACTTACTTGTCATAACGAGACCATAAAGGCAGGCAATCAGCTGAAAATAGTGCTTATCAGTTTAATTTCTAATACTGAGATTAAAAACTACTCCCAACTTGTTGAACAGCTCATTTTCCGTCAACAGGAGCTCTACAAATGTTTCTAGGCAAAGACAAACATCCTTAGTCTGCCAAACAAATGGCTTTCAGCTTTGTTGTGGTCTGGTCCTTTGACTGTAAGCCATGTTAAATATGGGGAAACAATTACATTTAATTAATGCTGCTAGCTGACAAATGGAGTAAGAAAACCCTAACAAACCAGCAATGGAAGCACAGACACATACTGAGTAATAATCTTGAATCAATTTTACTTGAACTTTATTATGCTGACACATCCGAAACAACAATGGAGTGGGGGGAAAGAAGGACCCATCTTTTAAGCCAACTCTCTTCGAACACAGCTAAAGACAGATTAGAAGTGTACCTGCATTAGCTATTGCAAGAGTATCAGTAACAAATTATTTCAAAAATAGTGAAAAAATAGTTTGCTAAAAAGCAAGTCAGTACACTTGTCAGATGCAGAGCACTAACATATCCTGGCCTCCTTCCCCCCAAAGGGAGGGCTTTTCACAAGATGTTGTTCCAAGCCAGCTCAAGCTTGACCTGCGTATTAGGCTCCTCCTGATAACTGCTCACTGAAATATGCCCTACATATAATTAGGAGCCTCAAGCAGGAAACCTTTACACAATACAAGTTTGCCTCAAACAAACCACAACTTGGAAACAGAAAAAAAAATACTTGTTATAAACAGAAAAGCCTGGGCATTTTAAATTCTCATCCTTTTCTTGTAGTTTTTAAAATACTGATTGACCCATGGTTAGAAAGGACATGGTCCATGTCAAAATTGATGTTTAAGAACTCTAAAAAACTTTAATGAAAAAATGGTCCAAACAAGTGGCAAAACATCTGCACATAATGAACAAAAATATTTGGCTGAGGAGCCAAGTTCTAAAAAAGGAAAATGAGAAGTTATTTAGTGCTATTACATGGGCTTGGTAAAAAAACCCTTGCATATAATGGCATTGCTAATTCAAAAGAAAAAAAAACAAACAATTTTTTTTTTGGTCTAGGAGGAAGTGAACTACTGTAGCATCAGCACTTGTTTCCAGCGAGGCCAGTATTCAGTGGAACCGGGTACACAAGTATATTTGTGGAGAACAGTGATTATGACTAACACCACCAGCATGGGAAAAAAGCTCTAAGAATTCCCTTTTCTTTCAAAGCAGGGAAGTACTGCTTACAGTTTCCTCTTCGCCAAGCAAGAGCAGCAGAGTAGTAATTAGGTCCTAAAACAACAGTTAAGAGTAGCTGCATGTGGCTACCACAGACTTCCTCAGCAGCAGACAAGAAACCCGACTCTTCTGAAGAGCTGTGCTGCTGAATATTGAGCTGTCAGGACTGCAGCCGCCTGGAGCTTACTGCGAGGGCATACCAAGAATTACTGCTCCAGAAAGCAAAGCAAGTCCTTAACAAGGTTAACTTCTTTCTGGCAGCTGAATATCGGTGTGGAAGACATAATACAAAGAAATCAGAACCGGCAGCCTTAATCACCATTTGTTTCCCCACCTAAGGATGTCTAGGGTATGCAGCTACACCGCAGCTGAGACACTACACACCACACCCTCTTCTCGGCACAGCCCTTCCCTCCCCACCATACCTCAAATATTTTATCGCTCTCTCCAGAAGCGCAAGATCAGAAGCACTTCCATCTTAGCTTCCCCTGCATCTACAGGTCGCGTGCGCAGTTGGCTTCAAATGGACTGAGGCTATGGCACTGCTGACAGTGCTGGGGGAAAAGGGGCAGGGGTTTGCAAAAAAAGCCTTAATGAAGCAAAACTGGCAAGTAATGCATTCTGCATTCACTCTGCTTACTATGACAAGCAGGCATTTAATTTTAACAAAGTTACTTTCAATTTTTGAATTGAGAACACCGATACATCTTGCTAAATTTTTTCTGTGCTCATATAACAAATGAGCTCAGAGAGGTGAGCACATTAGCAATCTCCCTCCCCAAATTTGATCTGATTTCTACCCTGCTACTTTGTACTATTCTTCTAGACTCCCATTTAAGGAACCTAGTGGTAGACAAGACCAATTTTACAAATCACACTTTATAATCTAATTTTATAAATTGTAAATTAAAATGAAATTACAACAGAGGTGGAGACACGAGTGGACACTGAGCAGGCTGAAACACAGGAACCAAAGGGCAAACAAGCACACTTCCAGCTTGTGGCCTTGCCACCTGAACACCTGTGACTTGTAGAAGGTTTGCTTTGTACCTGAATATGAGCTTAAGCTAGCATTACGGCCCAATCTCAAGATAACATGATTTGAAGCATTAACATTTTACATTTTTTTCTGAAAACACGGCTTCTCTACTTTTCTCTGACCATTCTTCCCATGCCCTGACCCCTCCCCTTCATATCACACAGCTTTTGTTTCTCTTCCAAGTGCTTCAAGCATTTAACAATTTTTTCAGGTACTCCAAATTGCACAGATCTGCCACACAAATCAACTTTATCTAATCCATCATATTACCTAATCTGCATTTCATTTCTTCCCTGCTTACCCATAAATTACCAATAACCTCAGGGATTAAGCTGAAAAAAATTCTGAGGAAACTGGAACCACATTATCTACTTTTACCCAGTCTACAGAGTCAGTAGGAAGTTGCCACCTGCTCAGATGACTGAGTCTTTCTTCTATAGGTTATTCTTTGCTTTGCAACCAAACCATACGATGTAAGAATTTGTGTGTTTTTCCAATTTACTTTTGCACCATTAATTTTGATAAAAACATCTTGGCACACAATCTTTTTAGTATTTGCATAAAATCCAAATGTGTATATTCTCCAGTTTACTCCAGTTACGCTATTTCATTTTGTTTGCAGGTAAGTTGTGGGTATTCTCTCGTTCAAACAGAAATATTGCAAGGAGCTTTTTTATCAAAGTACTCAAAAGTAAATAAAAAGCCTTTGACTGCAGCACTTAAAAGGACAGAGTTAGAAAAGTCCTAGGTAAAAGTGACATTTAAATGTACTTCCTGCAGGCACTCCAAAGCAGACTGGCTTGCTTGATGAAAGAGTAGGATTTATCACTACTTACTAGAATAGATAAGGCGATACAACTGTAACAGCACATTAAACATTTGAGGCTAGAGGGAAGAAACCAGAATAGCCATGCTCCAATTTGTTCCATAAACCTGCGTCACCTTTCCTGCTGCAAACTATGTGAAAGGCATGGATACTGCTTGGCCTTCAGTCTAGAGGCAGTATTTTCAAGGCCAGTTTAAGAGGACATAACATAAGCTTTGTATTTGTAAGTTTAACAAAGTGACCAGCATGAAGGAGACATGGGGGCATGACAGCAAACCACGAACGTCCTCTCTACAGAGTTCGCTATGCTTGGGAGACAAAGGAAGTGGCTAACACCACTGTTTTCTCAGTTTACAGCTCTGTACGAGTTCATCTTGAACAACTGCACGGTTGTCAAAAATATCTGTTACAAAACTAGTTATTAAATACAGTAGTCAGATGTGTGCAAGGTATGCAATGCTTCAGATTCTCCAGCACAGGCGTTCAGGGTTAATGGAAGAGGGTGGTGAAACGAAAAGAGTTACAAAACAGTTGAAAGATTAAATGTAAAAACCTACCTTTTGTAGACTAGTTGGGTTCAGCTGTGTTTTGTCAATTATTTTTATGGCAACCTAAAGGAAGAATTCATAATCAGTATTTTCCATATGAACAATGCAGTGTTACTACAAGACGGACAAATCCAGTAACAGAAATGGAAAACATGGAAATTACACAAAAACCATTCAAGTTTCTTCAGCAATTTATGTACTTGTATTTAAACTAAAAGCATTTGGAATTAACAGCTAAAGCATAATTCATTTCTACTGCAACAAACTAAACAGGAGAGTGGAAAAAACTCTAGTATTTTAAGCATATTATGATGAGAGAAGCTCACTTAGTCTTTTGCTTGACATTAAGACCATCACACTTATTACAGTGGAAGCTCCAACACCAGACAGTACCCCGATAGAGAGCAGTGTGCCTACTGATAATATTTACACAGTATAATTACACAACAGATTACACAGTACTGACTGCACACTGGCAGTTTGTGAAGACGCTTCTAAAAGCAGAGATTTCGGAACAAATTGAAAGTAATTCCACGCAAATTTTGCAAGAACTAAGTTCTCCTTTGGAAAGTCACTGACTATTTGTATCAGTTTGCTCCCTGACAGATATGAAAAGAAGTATCACTCGTGCATTAACAAAAACCCACTGGCTGTAGTACAACAATTTGGGCAAGTTCATTCCTTTACTGGTTCTCATCTTATCAGCAAATACTGCACAGAAATGCTAAAGAACAAACTAAAAATTTCACAAAATAATCAAAAGAGAAATTCAGTACCATGGTAACTAGTCAGAACCTCAAGATTTGAGGCAATGAATAGGCAACAGAGATGAGCTCCAGTGCAATGCAATTTGGATACATGATGAGTTAGAACAGGAAATGGGAATCTTTCTAGAATTACGTGCTAATTGGTATTTTTCCTTTCTAAATTAGAGACTAAACATACCAGAAAAAACTCTGCAGAAGCCAAGGAGATGGTGACTCTCAAAGAGGCAAGATGCTGCAACTCAGCTGATTATAATACCTCACTGGTGTGAAGCAAGGGCTTTCAATTCCCCTTGAATTTTTGGCTCAAATAGTAGATGCTGCTCCTTCCCATGCCACAGCTCCCATTTCCCTGCATCACTTAGCACTATCTTTGTCATCTCATTAACCTGGGGTTGGCAACATACGGAATAAAGAATGTCTTGTATCAAAGCAATTTTATTTCCATACATTCAAGTGCAAAAATGCATAGATGGAGATGGTAAGAGGGGAATTTATCCTCTCTCATCATGATGGAGAGGGTAAGAGGGGAACACAGTGTTCAACACTTGGGTGCATCACAGCATTCTGTGATGGATACAGTGTTTTCTGAAACTGAGATTCTTTTGAGCCCTTCTAGATGCAAGATACAATGAGATATCACCAAGAAGCCATCTAAGAATACTTTTGCTTTGAGGAGTATTTTCTTCTAAGGTGTGCTACTGAAATTAAAGATCACTATTTCCTGAGTGCATTCCATTGCAAAACCTTGAGAAATCACTTCAAAAATACAAACAAGAGAAAAACACATTAAGCAATAGGTATTTTTATATTAGTAGCTGTGTACGAAACCAAGAAAGATTTTTATCTCTACCTGTACACCGGTTGAACTATTGTCACCACGGTAACAAAGTTATTCACTTCCTGCAATCTCTTATAAATCCATGCTGGATGTAGAGTGACCACTGCCTTTGTCAACAGCAGATAATGTTATCTGAAAGTCAACTGGTGTCCCAAGACTACCCATGCCACAGAATACGGCTGTGCATTCCACTCAGAAAAAGTTGCATTTGTGTTCTGAGCTGTACCACTCTGGTCAATCTTTGAAAGACAAACTTGTTTCAACCCACGAAGGCTTAAGGTATTGGGTTTCTGCAACACAGCTCACCTCTCACACTGTGCATTGGTGCCAGATGATCAGAAAGGTCTCTGACACTGGCAAACAAATTCAGCCCTGGAGATACAGGGAAGGTACACACCTCAGTTTTCTGAAAGGCAGGCTCACAGGCCTGTTCAGTGCACTAATTATAGCCTTAAAGGCAGGATGAATTTAGAGAATTCCTATCCACGTGAACACTGAGTATACAATGTGTTAACACTGACTGAGAGCTTGAACCCATCATCAGAACAAGGAGCAATTTCAGGTGCCTTGATAAGGTCTCCAAATCACAGGCAAAGGGAGCCTGCCCTCAAGAATAGTTCTGACAAGCCTGAGAAAGAAAATCCTCCATTTTACTAGGCATAATTAATAAAGCATCAAATTGCCTTCCAAAGCAGAAACTTTGCTCTCTTTACACTAAGTGAATCTGGAACGGTTTCAAGTATCATGTGCTATGGCCAATGTTGGAGGAACGCAAGTCCACCTACACCATTACACCACTGCATCAGCCATGATATTCTGTGTGAGATTGTCAGTGGAATTAAAATTAACTTTGCTTTCACCATTCACAATAATATGACTTAAAACACTCCTCCTACGTGACTTGAATGAGGGAGTTAAAGCAATCAGAAGTTGAGACACTGAGCAAATTGGCCAAAGTACTACCACTCAGTGTTTTCTCCCTCTTAAATTTCACTATTTCCAAGGGAAGAACAGAAAGAAGATGACAATAGATTCCTTGGAGTCAGACTTGGATCCTGAAAGAATCCTGTCTCACTAGGAAACTTCAATTTCCTGACTATTAACTGAACACATGCCTTTAACGAACAGAAGGATCCATGTATTTCTGGCTGCAATTCCAACCACCTCAGTAACAGCAAAAGGTAGTTTTATCTTTTAGATTAATTTTGGCAAGTATGGAAAACTTGTCAGAGGAAATAACCTTTGAAAAATTACAACAGAAAATACATGGCTTGAAGTCAAAGAATTAACCAAAGCAGATTTACAATGACGGTTTCAAAAGGGCAGACAGACTACAAATAATACTCTCCTAGACAGAGGATCTTGAAGTCGAGTGTGTTTCCAAACCCAGCTCTAGTGCAGTGAAGCTAACCCTCCCTCCATACCTCTGCAGTGAGCAGAAGGCCATGCACTCCTTGGTAGGTCAATTCAACCCCCTCGAGTTAGGCTGATGTTCTGATCACCCCCTGAAGGGCTAAACATTTCTCCCTTTCCGTAATTTGAGGCTGGGCTCTCATCATACATCCTGCAGACACACTAAAGATGGAAATGAAAGAGAGTCCTGGAACTTACTCCAGTTGGAAACATGAAAGCTGTATCTCAAGCAACAGGAAAATTCACAGGGAAGGACTCCCAACTAACCTAGAAGAATGCTTGAACAAACATACCCTCCTCAAGAAGTGACAGAAAAATGCTGATCTGCTGCATGATTTAGAAGTTAATCAGCGCAGAGATATAAAGAAGGAATTGCCATAAAGTGAAACTGAACCGGACACTTAAAAGGACATTAAGAATAGCCACGTAGACAACAAGGAGAAAATAAGTAGGGTTCAAATACAGTAGAGATGAAAACTCATTTAAGCGTGACTCCCAAAACTAAGCATTTTATTTTAGGTTTTGGTACATAAGATGGAAAAAAGAATAGGAACAAAGA
>NW_008824031.1:2585428-2600691 GCF_000699105.1 Pygoscelis adeliae
TTGGCTGCAGGAAATCACAAATTCAGGAAGATGAGTGCTGTCTGGCTGAGGCCAGACTAAGAACATTATCCTGGAATTCTTAAGAGTGGCAGGTTTAAAGGAAGAAGAAAAAAAACCCAAACAAACATTCTTCTAGCACAGATTTCTAACATCTATTAAGAACAAAATGGCAGCACAGGTTTAGAAATTATCAGACTTGACTTTTTTCCTAGTAGAGCCATTTACCACAAAAGTCTTGAGCTCGAAACTTGCAGGGAAAAAATAAGGAAACAGACGGAAGGGTTAAATGCAACATATTTTCCTACAGTTAATTGTGCCCTATGGAAACACACAAGATATGACTATCTGGACTACTGTAAAGCCTCATCTAGGAGGATGCATGGAAATTATTGAACTAGATAAAGCTCTGTGCACATTTCAGCTTAATTAAAAAAAATGGCTAAAGAGATATCAGGTTGGAAATTAGTGAGTAAGAGTTTTTCAAGGACAAGACTTGGGACCAATTTTGTTTAATATCTGTATCAGTGGCCTTGGCACAGGAAGTCAAACCATAATGATTATGTCTGTTGAAGGAGTTAAGAGGCACCATCAAATACAATGGAAAACTGATATAAACAACCTTGGAGATGAGTTAACAAAGAAAGCAAGATTCAACAAAGTACAAGGTGCTGTTGCTGATCACAACCAAAAAACATCAATGTGACAGCTATGAACAAGGTTAGTACAATCTAAAGATGGATCAGATAAATACTTCTGTAAGGGCAAGAGTAAATTAATGACACTGGGGAAACTGTTATCCAGAATTTTGTGATCAATTCTGGTCATACACATCTAAAATATGTAATTATTATCAATGCTGTACAGTTCACCTAGCAAAGAGAAACTTTTACTCGTCTCTCATACAAAGAAAAAAAAGTTTAAAATACCTTCAAGATATTCCTATAAAACTAGCTTTATCGTTCCCTTCAAAGGAATGTCACTCATTCTAGGTAACCAGGATCAATGGGCACGTCCTGTAAAGTATTTATGCTCTGAATTGATTGAGTGACATCTATTTCATGAGAGTTGAAGAAATGTGCTACTTAAATCTTTCCAAATTTGGCCAAAGATTTTACACTGTCACTTTATTTGTTGAAATTTCAAACAAAAATAATGAACCAGAGGTCAACACACAGTTATGTGCAAGTAAAAGAAAAGGTACTTCGATTTTTGCAAAGCAATGTGTGACACAATACCTATTTCCAAATCCTATACCTGTAATAATAGCAAAGAAATACTAACCAAGTATTTGCATTTCCTGTGTTAAGTATCAGTAAAAAGAGGAGGGAACTCAAGTGGAAAGCAATTAACCAAAAACGTCTACAAACGAGCACTAACTGTACCACCAGAAGACAACTGCTGATCACCAGAACTGTCAGCTTAAAAAAAATAATCCCTCCCAACAACTCTTGCAAAATGATGTTCCTTCTGTTCCTCCTAGTGCTACTGAACTCCGTATTAGCTCAGAAAAAAAGAAACTCCCTTAAAGCGCTGCAGTCAGCCACATAGCTTTCTTTAAAAGTCCTTGCCAGTATCAGCAAACATTTACTTCATTAGACAGGTTTGGCAAGAAAAGGTCAACAAGGTGTTCCTCCCCCTTTCAGTACGTAGAGTTGCTATTAATAAAACAGCACCAAGAAACACCTTCTTGTAACAAGCAAACAGGACTATAGCTCACCAAATCAGAACCATCATTAAGTGCAAGTTATTTATTACATTGCAATGGCATGCAGAAACTAATTATGGAGCTGAGTTAGACACTATGAAGAGATACAAGAGAAAGCTTGCCTACATCACACAACACTGAGCAAGACACACAAACCGCCTCGGAACAAACTGGAGTGTCTTCCCAAGGCTGCCCAGCACTGCAGACACTAGCAGAACTCCTGGGAGATACATTGCTTTGGCAAGAAAATACCACGTTTGGGCTACTCAGACCATAATCAGGAAGATATATTAGTTCTCATTCCTGGCTTCCCCTCCAATACAGCCCTGCACTGTGCAGTATAGAGACACCAAGAGGCAGTCTTTCCAGCAAGCTTATTTAATTGCTATATATTGAGCCCTTTTTTGGGAATGGAGGATTTAGCAGAGAATTCTAGTAGCAAACGTGAATACAATTCAGTTGGACAAGGACTTGTCAAAAATACAAATTTAAGAGACCATTTTCAAGAGAAATTCTTCTGTAATCATTACTAAAAAAATAAAGTTTTCCATTTCTATTTTTTCTACATTAGTGGGGCAGTATCTGTAGTAAAATGTGCTAAATATTCACAGACTTAGATGATGCTATTCTAAGAGAACCTTCACACCTACTGCAATTCACTACTGTTTACACCCATACCACTTTACCTCTCTGCCAGTTAGGATGTGCCTTGCCAGTTTTACTTTTGCAAAATTCCCCTTTCCAATCGTTTTAAGGAGTCTGTAATTTCCAATATGCGGCTGCTCATCTGCGCAGGAAGCTATAGAGTTCCTGCAGCGAGCTCCAGAGCGCCCAGTTCGAGAGGAAACTTCCTGCCGTCCGTCTCCATGGGACGTGTGCTGCAATAAAAACATACACAGATAAGGCTGAGAAATGAAGACAAAACACATCAATGATAAGAAGCATACAACAACATTCAAAAAGATTAGCCACTCCTTTGAAGAAACCTTCAAAGGATCCAACTCAAACTTCAGATTCACACTGAACTCTGCTCTGATGGGGACAATAAAGAGGTTGCCAGTTCATAACACAGTATCCATTTCATCCCCTGGTAAAGACCAAGTGGAACATCACCTGAACTGCAGCAGTAGTTGAGCATTTTTAAGTAACCTATGTGGACTACCGAATCAGTTATGGAACATGGAGGTGTTTGATATTATTTCCCCTTTGCATTACTGTGCCTAACTAGAGCAGGAAAGCCTTTGGAAAGGAGACACAAACAAAGCTTTTCCAAAAGTACACAGTAAAACGTTCACCCTCATTGGACAGTTTAATACTACATGTTATAATAAAAGGGTTTTTTTCTCTTGTACTAGACTCCTGTTCCTACAAAACCTCATAACTGGAAACACCCAGGATGGCCTGGAGAACAAGGGAAGAAATCTTACCTAATGCATAGAAACCTTGGATATTAATAGTCTGAGCACCAGTTACAGAGATCTGAGATACTGTCTGCAATCTGTTAAGTCCCTTTCACTGTTTCCCTGAACAGCTATTAATTGTAAAAATCAATGGGTATATATCATACCTATAATAGTCTTTATTCATTAGATCACATGGTTAAGATAACAGTAAAGTATTTTTTCATTTCCTGACAGCCTGTTTGAAAGAGCAGGTCCCCTCATGTCCCTTAGTTCTCAACTCATGGTTGAGGTCTATACACCAACTTCGCTAAAAGTATCAGTTAGAAATGCTCAGTAGTCTGCAAATGTGGGGCAAACGTCTGGCCACACAGAAGATGACACACTAAATTCACAGTCATACCAGAAATCCCAGATCTTGCTCTTCTACTACTACTACTCTTGCTGAAACCCAGAGGGGACAACCAGAAGTCTGGCATACAGCAACACTCAGTCTGAAAACCACTGTAGCATAAGGATGTGAGATCATAACTCAAGAGCTAACAACGACGGTACAGGCACAAATGAACAAATCCATGCTTGCATGACACTTGGCAAGTTTCACACTCTATTTAATAACCTGATGTAACCTTGTGACCATATACTCTGGCATCTTAAGTTCCTTGGTTTGTTAATTTGAGTGCAACAGCTGTGATCAAATTATTTTTAAAAACACATTCATTTCATTTAAGAAATACTACTGATGGAAGTCTACAGCAACTCTTGGAAAATTGTTTCAATAGTTACTATTAAAAAAAACCCAACAAACACACACTGTGGTGCATATAATGTTTTAGTATCAATCTGGCTTTAGCTTCTCCTTACTGCCTGGCTACTGCATTGTCACCAGATTTGTACTTCCCATATGGGTACTTAATTACTACGATCACATTACCCCTTCACTTTAGTAAGTTAGATATATATTGAGCTCCCTAAACAGGCTGCTGTAAGAATTATTAAATACAAGGAAACATTTTTTTGTAGTTCTCTTCAGAATCCTCTCCTATTTTCCCAACATCTTTTTGTGGGGCTCATGCTAGAACTGGACATGCCATACCAACAGTAGGTGCATTAGGACTAAACACAGAGACTGCATCTTCTGTTTAACGCTCCTCTGACTCTACATGGACAGAACTAGCCTTCTTGGCAGAAGACCATCTGTATCTGACCACCTGACACTGACCCTAACTCTTTTTAAGGATTATTGCTTCCCATTCCCTTACCACACACAATGACTTTCATTCCTGGTTCCTTACATGTGTGATCTCACATTTGGCTGAAGTGAAATGCGGAGTTTCCTTACATGCAGGTTATTATGTGTTCCTGATGATTGGCCCATCCTGCCCTATTTAATATTCTAGCAATCTTTATCCTAGTTTTCAGGAGCAGTAGTATACATTTCTTCCAAACCACTAATAACTGGCACAGGAACAAGAAGCACACCCGTAACAAGATCCAGTAAAAATTCAATGCTTGATAACAATTCATTGTTCTCAGTAATATCTCGAGACCTATAACAACAGGTACGTGTTTATCAATCAATAATTCTCAAGGACAAGAGCAGTTGCCCAGCTGAAGGAACTACTAAAGCCAGTGAAATCCTGTATCAACAATTTCACTATTTTGCATGCCCTTAATGCCAGGCTAGTGCTGGCTGCTCAGGCCATCTTATTTACCCCTGTATATGCTGGCACAGCAATGCCAATCCTCTATACTTCCCTAAACTTTGACTTCTAACAAACCTTGCCACACACAACGCGGAGAACTTCTCTGTCAGCTCCTTTGGTACCTTCTAGTGTCAAGTTATTCAGACCAGCTAGAAAAAAGCAGCAACTGCTGATGCTAGATGCTAACATCCTCCTACATTGCTACCCCAGCGATTGAGATGTTCTGTACAGGGCCATGAGGATATTTCTTGGATATATTAGAGGAAGGCTCACTCTTAGTTCAAGTACAGCATCCCAGGAATACAGCTGTACTACTTACGTTGCACTACACTGAGTTGATCACTTACCTCAGAAAAGGAAGTGTATCAGAACTACTTAGACGATAGCCCTTTCACACCTGGGCACACGGCACAGGCGCACAAGCTGGCTTCAGCAAGAGCCAGCCTGCCTCCAAGCAGGACTTACTAGCTTAGGCTCTCCAGCAGACAGATTCAACAGGTAGGCTGCTTTTGAACCACACAGCTGACTGAAAACAGAGTATCTGCACCTGTGCTGTCTTGTGCTTGAACTAATAAATTGTGTTAGACCTGAGTTAGCTTATGAGACAGCTGAGATGCGGGCATCAGGTACCACGTATTCCCAAACCAGAGAACCTCTGTACAGGTTATTCAGAACTGATCTTACTCATATCCTACTTTATATAAATAATATTAGGTAGAAGAAAGATTGTTATACTAACAAATTTTATTCCATATAGTAAACCACACCAGTTAACGTATCTTGAGAGCTTCACTGTCCTCTGTGGAGGAATGACTTTTTGTGTCCTATCATTTTTTTCATGCTTTCTAGCTTTGCACTTAAAGGGAGGAATTAACAGCTGTGAACTTATTTGGACTAGCGTTGATAAATTTAACACAATCTCCTTGTATGGAGATTTGCATTTCCACCCTACCCCAGATCATTTCTTTTCAAGAATATGACCTTTTTCAGCTGTGGTTTTTGAATATCAAGCTGTGTGTTCCTGAGCAGTTCAATTCTCTCCAACTGACTTGCTCATAGCCATGTTTCGCTCTGGAGAAATCTGTCCATTTGCAACCATATCTAATTTGGACTTTATTTCACTTCACATAAGTCAATCTATCAGCAACTCCTTCCTCTGTCAAATACAAGATTATTATATTGAACAGAACACAAGCTTTCTAAAAACCGCAGAAAACAGCTTCCCGGTTTCAACATGGATTTTCTTTTGCTTATGGAAATGAAGAGGAGGGCTGGTAGCATACAGTACTAAAAGGCATAAATCAAAACTGAGTAAAAGTGTTTCTCCCACCCAAATAATTTTCAAGAAGCCATGATAAGTAGATGGGAAGCTAAATGGTGTAGGCAAAAAGCAAAAATATAGATGGTCCAGGAAAAGTTCAAGTCACACATTGCCTTGTATAGCATTTGGCTGTACTCAGCTACTTCCTGGGGTAGTTTCCTCAAACAGATTAACAGCTCCAATCTCAGCCCGGGGAAATAGTAATAGCATCCTCTGCTCTCTAAATTGAGATGCAGGTCATTTGTCTTCTCCCAAGCAGACCCTCAACTCCACAAATTTTGCCCCCCTCACCCCCGGCCCCCAAAGATTCCATTCAATTTCAGGCTTCTTTCCCAGGTCCACATTTATATGACTTCAATAAGAAAGGGGGTTTGTCTTAAAAACATAAGACTTAAAACAAGCACATGTTTATTTGTAGTAAGTTTCCATACATTGTGGTAGGTGAGCTGTATCTCCTGGACATGCATTCTGTGTATGGGTAACACTTGTTCATGACACTCACCATGGCTGAGTGCTTCCCAAAATACCTGTCTTCACATAAAGAAAGATCATTATACTGCAGATGGGGAACTGGAGCAAGGAGACCGGGTACTTTGTGCGGCTTCAGGCTAGCCAGAGTCATCATCTCTTTTAAAAGAAGTCTCCTGAAATCCACTCACGACAAGACAGCACTTTCTTCCGTATCTTGGCATGCATCAGGTTCCATTTCAAAATCTTTTAAATACTTTAAAGGGGTTTTTTTTGTACATAGTAGGAGGGTTCCCTAAAAAACTATCAGTTTTCAAGCCAACAAGACAACCTCTCTCAAAATAAAAAATGCATTCTCCCCCTCCCCCCAGCCTCACCCTGGTATTACTCAACCCAGAAGGAAATGGAGTAAAACATCTCCATTTGTGAGAGACCTTACTGTGAGGGAGGGACTGAGCCTAAGACCAACTATATTTGGAACACAATGCAAAACCCACCTTTTCGCAAAAGCCTTCCCCCAATGATGAGCCGACATCCTTTCATAGCCAGATAATGATTAGCATGAAGAGAAAGAAAAAGAAAAGAAAAGAAAGTAAAAAGCAAATGAAGTATGAAGGTGCAGATAACTGAAACCTTTTTGGTAGATGTTAGCTTTATCCAGTATCTGTATGATTAGAGATATCTTAACATTCAGAGCATTAGAAACACACAGGGCAGAGGAGGACTAGTATCAAAGTTCTTTATTCTGCTTAAGAAGGTGCCAACAGCTGAGAGAGAATCTGATATCCATTCGAAGAGCTGAAAAACATTAAGAAATTAGAATGCCCATGACCTGCAAAAATCCATGTTTATTTACAGTAAGCAGGAAGCTTTCTTTCTAGAACAGGGAGGACAAACGGTATCAACATTTTTTTTAATGCATTTATTTTATACAATAGTGAAAAATACCTTTCTCATCAGCCAAATGAACTAATAAAATGTAATCTTACAAAAGTCTCTAGGAATGTTTATTACCTTAACTGTTACCTCATCTTTGTATGAAATACTACGAAGTGATATTATAGAATTTCTTGGAAAGCTGTCAGACCAGTAACAATCATGATAGCCTCATTTGATTCAGCATTTTAATTATAATAAGAAAAAACTGTACTTAAAGCCCATCCCTTACAATGTTAATAATCTAAACATTCCAGGACATGATGAACATTTGAGACACTAAATTGCTTCATTACTCTAACTCAGGCACACAACATATAAATACATGGTAAATTCTGGCTGCGCACTCCCCACCAGCACTCTTATTTATAGAAAAACTTATCAGGAAACATATCATAGTGTTAAAAAAACACAAAAATATTTCAAATGAAACATGTGAAGACAAGTTTCACTGCAGCCCTTCCTAACAATGTGTTACATTTTACTTCCCATTTATCATTAACATCTTTAAGAACAGACAGACTGCTGAATACTACTCAGCGTAAGAGAAAAAAGGTTAGCCCTAAGGATATTCACAGAGGTAGTGTCTTACTGCGCAGATATATCCATGAAACAGCACAGCAGGGCATCCTGCGACTGCTGACGAAGGAATTCTACTGGAAAGTCAAAACACAGACTTACATTTCTGGCAACTACCAAGAGGTGTCACAGCAAACACTCAACCATAATTGTCTATATACCAGTTACTGCTCTGGGAATCCCTAAGTCATCATATATTATAAAATATTGCATTATTTTCCTATATTATAAAATAGGAAGACATCAGATGAAGATTTCCTGTACTTGTCCTGATGTTACTTCCCTCCTACCACTGACCAGGGCACAAATCGGGACATGGAGCAAGGCAGATTTTGTCAGACCCAGTATGCCCGTGCCAATGTTTGCATAACCAATTCTTTGGTTCCAGTACATATAATTAAAAGGCAGTTTTTAGACTGCTACATCATCAGTCTTAAGGGTGAACAGCCATGGCTTCCATCTCACAAAATTCTGAATGCTGTCCTACAAAGGAAAATGCTATCCAACGTGGCACTAAAGTTATCAATCCATGAAGGCAGATTTATTCACTGGAGTGTGCAACTGCCCTCCCATTATGAATGCTGTGATCGACTGGAACAACTGAGAGGGTCAGAACTCGGCAAGGGAGACAAACAGACCTTCTAGAAATACCTTATAGCTGGTAAAGGAGAGAAAACAGTAATTTGGATGCTTCCATTGTCCAGCAGTGAAGAATTCACTACGCAATTCTCAGCCTACCATAGTACTCATTCATTTAACTGGTATGACACTTTATGAAACCAAGTGGCTAGTTTAATCAGGTCGTATTTGTCAAACAACCAGTTTAAAGGGAGAACCTGAAAAGTAAATACAGTCTTTAGCACACACAGGCTATACCTCTTGACACACATTCCTAATTCTCCCTAACCTCAGTGGGAAGGGCGAAATAAAGGAAAAAAAACAGGAGTAACAGTCAGGACAAGGCAGCTACAGCTCAAACAGAGCACAGCAATGCAACTCCATACACTGGGCAGCCTGATGGAGGCTGTCAATATGGACTGACATACAGGAGACTTTCACTTGGCAGAGGGAGCACTGCTACCCAAAGCAACACTTGCACGCTCACAATTCTGGCCACAGACCAGCTCTTCCACTCCCAGGTGGGAAGAGCTAGTGACAGTTGCACCATTGCCCTGAAGATCAGAGTGGGAGAGTGCCCATAGCAAAGCACTAACAGCCTTCAGCGAAGGAAGGATGCTCTCCTTCATGGGCATACAGGGTCTAGCTAAGGAGGCCTTTCCATGTATAACCACTACAGCTTCTGCCGATGTATTTGACATCATTTGGTTCATACTCTATACAGCATACGAAAGAGAGTGAATCTGCAATTCCATGATTAGCACTGAACAACACAACAGTGAAGAAATCCTGCTTATATAATCAGAAAGATAAGTCTGGTGCCGGTTAGAAAAGCTTTTTAAAAGCTCTTTTGTTGCTTCACATTATCAAGATCTGACATTCATCATATCTTTCCAGCCAAAGTTTCTTTACTGCTGATTAAAATGGATATTTATTGACATTAGCCTGGGGAATAATAGCTGAAGAGCCAACCATATTCTGTTCTTCATCAACAATACTGCCAACTAAGTTGTTTCCAGAATCATCACTGTCAGTAATTACATGCTAAACAAAAAAACCCCTCACAGTTGGTTTTCAACGACCACATTGAGCTTGCAGATAGAAAACTTTGTTTAGGCTTTAACCCTGCAGGAACAAGTTTTATTTGAAAGTTAATTTTTGTTTATATGTATATATACACACACGGAGCTCAACAAGCTGCTGCTTTACAGGCCAAGAATTATTCTTAACCCAAGGGTTTCATCCAGGAGACTGACTGGAGTGTTTATCACAGGTGTACTCAGTACCTTTCAGGTTTATGTTTTAAGAGCAGTAAGCATCTATTCATCACACGTTCCAAAGATTTTTAGTGGCAGATGATCTCCACACTAAGCAGAGCCAACCTTGATATGCCATGAGCCTAAAAAAAACAAGCAACCTCCATTTTTGATCTGGCTGACATCCATGAGGCAGCATTACTTGACTGAGAAGAGGAAGTTGCAGACACATGCTACTTATATATCATATGAAATGGAGATCTGGAGAGACAAATGCCTCCACTCTTAGAATTCCTTTGACTTGAGTCACCTGAGACGTGTAGTCAACAGGAATTGTCCGCTTACATCAACACAAAGATGTCTTTGGACTAGAATTAAAATGGAGAATCGAGCAGGTAAGGATATTAGCTGAGTGGGTAAGAAAGCCTAGGAAGAAGTCTACGAGGTTTAGTGTACTAAACCCCATATTTCCTCTCGTTTATTTTCTTTCAATAATTTCTGTAGTTGCGTTCTGGTTTCCAGACTGCTATTTCTAAGGCCACAATTTAAGTCGCATTCAGTGGTGCTAATAAAATACATGAAAAAGTCTGACTTTTTAACAACTTCTGGAGTAAGGCCCTGTGGCTTAGTTTTTCTGAGTTACTGAAATAACATAAAAAAGGAAAAAAAAGAAGTTTGTTTCCAGGAGCAGAACACCACAATTTGTGAAAGGTGTACCACTGCAGTTATGTATCTCTGTTTGTAGTTGTGGCACAACTCAAGTTATCTTAGCCCTAGGGTGCTCTGCTATGACTGGCTTAAATCAAACCAAAACAAAAATAGTAAGAAGCATTTCTAGCCTTCCCCGCCTGAACTGGACATTCCAATCCTCTGCTCTGTGTCAGTATTTGCAGCCACACAGAATAGGGATAAACCCACTTTTCTTAAGGGTTCATTTCAGTCAGATCAGAGAGCTGACCAGACTCGTCGTACAGCCCTGCAGTAATTAGTGCCGACACAAACCACAGGTGGGAAGAGGCAGCCAAGGCTGACGCCCCCAGCAGCCTCCTATCAGTTCGAGCTGACAGTGAAACCAAGTGATTAAACACCACAGCACAGGCTGTTGAGCAGAGCTGGAGAAGGAAACCTCTCACTTCAAAATGTGAAAATACTAACACTCGGTGACTCGCAATGCCATACAACCTGATCGGGTATTTTTTGAGTACAAACATAGTACCGGACCTATCAGGTATCCCAGGCAGTAAGAAATGCACAAAAAGCATTTTCCTGCTCTGAAAATTTGGAATTAAAAAATACATCCCAGATGAATTCCTAAAACATGTTTTATTTCAAGTTATTTTGCCACCTTCACCTAATTTAATTCAAACCAGAACATCTATGACAACTGGTGAAAAACAGGGAAGAACATAGATGGTCCCTGTAGAAGAAAATCTACCAGAACTCTTGGCCACAGGCATGCTTCCCTCCTCACCCCCTTCTTTAAAAAAAACCCCAGGATTTCACACCATGGAAGAAAGCATTCCAATTACAGATCTGTTTGTAATAGGAGAAGACTGATAAATAATATATAGAATAATGCGAGCTTGCATATTGTCTGCAAATGCTCTAATGCATTTCATAGCTAATTGGTAATAAATCAAGACGTACCGCACTAACCTTCAGTGTCTTAAAAGTACATTTTTGAACCTAACCCTGCCTTTACTAAGCCTTTTTAAATTAAAAAAAAATTAAACAAGATACTTCTGCTGCACAGAATCCTTTTGTACAGGCTTGTACAAGCACAGTTGCCATCACTGGCATTTTTCAATAGCAAATTTTTCACATTAGGCACAGTCATGGAAATAAGAGTACCTTTTAGTCTCGCTTTTCCTCAAATTACTTAAATTTTTAATTCAGATTCCTGCAGTACCAACAGATTCAAAACAGTTATCTCCCCCCCCCCCCAGAAACACAGCTGTGCAACAGACACAGAAGTTCAAATTAAACTGTTTAGTCTAAGATTTTTCTTTTCTATTTCATGCTCTTAAAAAAAAGTATCTACCAACCTCCATACTACCTGTATTTCTTGTTTCTATCTACAGTTCTCCATCATCTTGCCGCTCTCTGGGAATGTATTTTAATGAATATTTGTCCTACTCTCCACAATCTTGTTTCTTCTGCTCCTATTTCTCTGTCACTGGTGGTCCTCCATCCTGCCATATGCACATTCCTCTGTGCCTCCTTTTATCTTTCATTTTCCACTGCCTACCTTCCTTTCCCATTGTGTTTCCACCCTCTTTCCTCCTCCATCTTCTCTCCCTTCCTCCTCATCACTAGTAAAACAAGTTTACTCATTCTTCTGTCACCTACAGGTCCTTCATCTGTGTCTAACTTGTCTCCCAGTTTTGGATGAAGGAGGTCTCTGCTGCCTCTGTTGCTTTTTCTGCCACATGCAGGACGTAATTCCGTGGAAGACAAAAAAGATCTGATCTTCTCATTCACTTTTGTCCTCTGAGCAGCTGGCAGCCATTACTGCACAAGACATGGCCAGCAAGGAGCTGCTCTACCTTTGCGGTGAGAAGCCAGCTCATCACAGGCCAACAGCCAGCTTCCAACTGTCCAAGTGTGAAGTTCCTATGATCACAGATCATCTGGCATGCCTTTCCTCTCAAAACCAGGTGACTCGGAGCCAAATTCTTTAATCTCAAAGGCACTAAAGGCTTGATAGCTGTGAGTGGCTTTGGGGAAAGTCACTGTGACAGTATTTCCACTTCAGCAGTGCATGCATGAAGTGTCTCGATAAGAAGTGGTATATGCTGCCTTAAAAAAAAAAAATCAAGTACTGACAATTAGACCTTGTCTATTCAACAGGAGTTGCCAACCACTGAATATGGTTAACTGCAAGCATAGACAATGATAATTTGCGCTCACCGTCATTCTGGAGGCTAACTTCATTTTCAAAACTGCAAGTATAGGCATGGATAAGCTATAATCAGCACGCTTCAACCAGATTCAACACCAGCCAAGCCTTTGTCAGCAGTGGTAACCTTCCAAGCAGAGAGAAGGCATTACGGGGGTCTACAACCATGACCCAAAGGCTGTCTGAATACCTTGGCACCTCTTAAGCCTCTTCCCACCTGAGCTTCAAAGAGTCCTATGAGTATTAACTAATTAGACTTCTCTTATGTGAAAGATAATCAAGGGCTCAATTTACCTGCCAACACAATACACCCAGCTTTGGGGTGGAAGAACAGTTAGTTGGAAGTATCAAAATCATCACATTTGGTATTAAAAAAAAAAAAAGAGAGACTTGGCATTCACAGCTGTAGGGGTAATTCAGACAGACTAAATGTCAGATTTCAATTTAGTTTTAAGCAAGACTGAAAAGAATGCATTTTGGTGAATTTCTAGATAGCTGATAGCCAGAACATCAGAGACAGCTTCTTGAGGGATACGGTATTGTACTGAGGGGGTTGGTTCTATGGATTTGGTCATTACTTGGATTAATCACTCCCTGTCAATATCACTACCTACAGGTATTTCTGCGGTCACCAGCCCAGATTACAGCAGTTGAAAGATATGCCTTAATCTAAACCTAAGGCAATTCATCTGCAAGCAAGACAATCCCTGTCTGTTAAATTATGAAGATTGCTGAAGAGAAGTGTTAGACCAATATTTTGAAGTGAGAACAAGGTGCCTTAAGTGGAAGACATGTAAAAATCTAACTTCAAGTGCTAGAACACACAGCTTGTGAATAATGTATTTCCTCGAGCACATACTGAGTCTTTCCACCGTTAAGTTATCCATAGTAGAGTTTAAATTAATTACGTTAGAGAACTTGATCTGAACACTTTCTAAAATGATTTACTGTGTGGCCTCCACACATATACATGGAGCTTGAAAACCTCAGTCAGGTTTGCTTATAGACTAAAACAATTATCTGAATAAACTTTGTATAGTATTTTGTAGAGTATGGTACAACTTCAATTCTCCCCACGGCATAGGAAGGGCTGCATAATATTTTAATTATTTTCTTCCACAAGGCAGGAAGCTCATTGAGATTTTACAACCAAATATGCTTAGCTGGCTTTTTGCTCAATACAGCCCTTAGCCTGCAGGTTGCATCTAGTGCTAAAGCAAATAAAGATCACAGAAGTTAGAAGTGCCTATTATGTCAATAAAATCTAAATCCCTAGTAATGCAGTAATTGTTCCATGCAGCATGTTTTCTAACGCTTTGTCTGGTCTTGTTTTAAACAGTGGGGCTACCATCACTTTTCTTGGACTATTTACAGTTTGGAACAATCCAACGGTTTTTCCTGATCTTTAACCAAAGTTTCCACTTTTTATGCCAGTCCAAAACATAAGAAGCCCTTGCAAAAAAAGCCTCCTCTGTCAAGCTTAGCATCCGTCTTCTAAAGAATATCAGATAGCCTTTACAGAAAGCTGAATGCAAAGTTCACTGATCGACTCATTTTAGACTACAGTGAGTGACAACTCCCTTCTGTTTATCATTTGGGGACATGTCAGAGCCTATGCAGAAAGATGGTTAGACAGGATACACCAGGATCAAGTGAGTTTTAACTTAAAAGAAATACAGTTCCTATCTGCAGAAAGGGAGTCTCCTACTGAGCTTCGTTTGTGGCTATCTGCTCATGTGGTAGGACTACTTTTTTTTCTTTCTCCCTTTAGCATACGACCTGTGTGATTATTAATACAGCGTTGGACGCAATCTTGTAAATAAAATGTCAATTCCTAAACCCTGGCTTTGTTAAGGGAAAAAAGAAAAAAAAAACGGGGGGGGGGGGGGAACAGCCTCCCTTGTCTGGAAGATAATTCCAATAAAGAAACCCTTTTAATGTAATCTGAACAGGTGACTAGTCTAACAGCGTCATTATCATCGAGAACCCTGCAAATTAAGCAGAGAAGATGCCTATTATCTAGGTCACCTAGCCCACCCCTTCCAAAGCTGAATGATCCCCATCTGTTTACCAGAGGTTTATTCGGCTGCTTTTAGCAGTAAGTTTGCACATCAGGAGAAGACAGCAACCCGCCAGGACCCCCTCCCCACCGCGGATCCTTTCTCTTCCCCGTTACCAACATAACAAACCCGATCCTTGCCACTGAGAGATACCCGAATAAAGCGTTAGAGAGGGGGACACCGGGTTTGGGGGAGGGATGTCTGCAAATCTTACCAAATGGGCGAACCGTGCTGTGGGGGAGTTAAAAAATAATTAATTTAAAATGAATCGGTAATTTGGGAACAGTACAAGCGGTAAGGGGTTAATGCCAGCCT
>NW_008824031.1:2601976-2603795 GCF_000699105.1 Pygoscelis adeliae
GTTGGGGAGCACCGTGGGCAGAGGATAGGAAGCCACGGAGGGTGGCTGGAGAAATGGCAGCATCTCCTCCTTGGGGAGCCCGTCCTCAGCCGGAGAAGGGACGTAGGGACAGACCCTGCTGCCCGCTCGCAGCCGGGAGCAGGAACACTAGCCTGTGTAGTCCAGAAACGTGTCTGCTGTGCAGCGGTGTTCAGGGTTCGGCCCTCGGGTTGTCTTCTGCCAAAGCACGCCCTCCCTTTTCTTGGACTTCGCCAGCCTAGAAGATGGTGTGTGGTAAAGAAGGGAGCTCACACGTCGGGGGGGGTCTGAGGCTGGTGTTAGCAGACCTCAGCCGGTGCAGTCAGGCACCCGTACCGTGTTACAGCACTGCGTTTTCATACCAACTTGATGCTTGGTTCGTTTGGTGGAGGAGGGTGGAAGCCTGGGCTATCAAAACATGCTTCGTATATCCAGTAGTTACTCTGCACAATCATTTTTAAGTGTACAAGGAAGATCTCGGTATAGTCATGAGTAGATCTAATTATGAATTAAAAATGAGAAAGAGAAGTAACTTGTGTGTGTTCAGTATATAGGTGGTTTAGAAACAAATCTGTTTCTGTTTTTTACAGAGAAAATGTGAACCTCTAGAAAAAAAATGCTGGGTCTGGTGGGATTTGTAGAAACTTGGCATCTCTGGGGATGTGGCAGCCTAGCAGTACCATTTTGTCTTTTTAAAGCATAATTTATCTAACAAACTTTATGTCTCTTATAAATACTTACCAGCTTTGCCTTGAAGTCCATCCTACGATGTAAGTAATACTTTCCTCGCTTTGAGAGACATGAGTGAGGAAAGGCAGCCTTTGAACACTACCCAATAAATAAGTTGCTTGTCTGTTACTTCATCATCAGGACTGCAAAATGCTCCACGACACCTGACCTGCAGAAGGAGAAACCCAGTAGACTTGCATGACGTCTTATCTTCCTTCCTCACTCTGAAGTTAAGCTAACGCCTTGCTCTGTGTCAACGACAGGAATTTTGGATTTGAATACTCGCCTCTTGTGCAAACGATGTGTATTTCTGTGTGTACGTACACGTCCATGCGCGTATATGCTCAGACGGTACGTGCTCGTAGCACAGCCGCTCTCTCTGGGTAGCAGGCAGGACCCTTTGCACGGAGAAGGGAGAGGGAGTTGCCTCTATCTGGTTTGCCAAGGTCAGTCACAAAGTCTGAAGCAAAGCCAGGAAAAGTATCCAGATCTCCTGACTCCTTTTGCCACAGGGCTGCTGCTTCATCTTTTTCTTTTCTACTTGCCAGTAGAATATGTTCTTTACAATGTGTTTGTAAAAAATGGTAATTGACTTACGACAGAGTCAGAAAAAGGGTAAAAATAGGCAGAGGTTTACTTGGGTTGTTAACCAGACTAATGCTCTCACCCTGCACTCGTGGGCACTCCAGCTAGTACGAGAAGGTTGAACTGCAGGCGTTGGAGGCAGGGAGTGATTTGCAGAGTGCGAGCAGCACGCTGAGCTCAGTAGTGCTGTTGGCACCCACGGGTTTACCTGTCCCGAGCCTTGGCAAAACTGAGATCTGTGGAAGTTCTGTGCACAGGAACGAAGAGGTGTTAAAGTAAGCTAAGCATTGTGTTATACGTACTTGTGTTGCGGTTCCATGGAAGCAGCAGTCACTCAGATAAAATCTGAACTATACAATGGTGGATAGCTAGGTGAAAATCCTAGGCCTGTTGATGCAATAGGAGTTCTGCCATCGCCCTCACTAAAGCCCACATTGAATACTCGCAATCCAAACAAAAAAGCGCTGGGGCGGGGATGCGGGGGGAA
>NW_008824031.1:2604052-2615373 GCF_000699105.1 Pygoscelis adeliae
GGGGAGTTGTGGGGGAAGGAATGTGTGTGTCTTTCAGAGTCATGCTTCTGATTGGCAAAGTGATTTTGAAATAAGAACTTCTGAAGAAAATGCTTGAGACCACAAAAATAACAGCAGCTGATTTTGCTGTTTTATTGCCAATAAATGGCAACATTGATTAGTGCTGTTTTTTCCATGTAGCAGAACTTGCACAGGGAATGACAGACTGCATAGTAGCTACTTTCTTTTATATTTCATTGTTGCTATATTCTGTTTCTTCCGTTTAAACAGATGAGTTCATTTCAAAGTGGATTAATTTTCTTCTTAGAAATTGGGCCATAGTAAAAAAACTGATTGCATGGGTTTCCTATTTCTTTGTTGTCTATAAATATTCTGCATATTGTTAGGTACTACTTAAGCCGCATTCACAAATCAGAAGGTGATTTTTTTCCTATCTAAAGGCTCTGAAAACTCAGAAAGCGGTCTGATAATCAAATCGTGCTTTCTGGTTCTTGTGCTATCGCTAGTGATAGTGACAGTGATTTCGTAAGTGGGACTTAGATGACAATGTTTGTATGTTATCCAGAATAGGCTGCAACTTGCGCTTTGAGCTGTACTGGCCACAGTGCTAGCTGTTGTAAAAACTTGTTTTTGCCAGTAGAGTTGGAGAATATGACTCAAAGACACACAGGAAGCAGATCTGCTAGTTAGGGTGCCTTTTTTATGTCATTCTTTTGGCTATCACCACACACAAAACAAAAGAAAACAATATGATATGAAACGACATCATTGTGGTGAAGAATTTAGATTTTTTTTCTTCTGGACATTAAAAGTCACACTAAGAATCTCTTAACACTGCACTGCACAGGCAGAGTAGACCCTAACTTTAACAGTATTTGCAATCAGAGCAAAAAATGTTGGAATTGATTACAATTGCTGGACAAAACATAAGGATTGATCTTAATGTATTTGAATGCACAGGTTTTGAGTCTTAATTCTGGAAGAAGGACTGCAAATGCAGAACTGGCTGAGGCATTTCTATTCCCCTCACCTCACTTTAAAGGCTGGGGACTGAAAGGCATCAGTTGGTAGAGGCAAGTAGAGAATCGGCTAATGTAATTGTTATAGCTGCCTCGTTGTGCGCTGCAGCTATGACAATATACACCAGCTGAGAATATGCCCAAATATTAAATCATTTTAGTTTATACAAAAATATCCGTTTAGACTGATAATTGTTAGCCCTGATGCGACTTTTTGGTGTTTCTTTAAGCCATTACATTTTAAAATGTGTTACATCCACAGGGATGTAAGCAGTATTACTCATTCTTTTTCCGATGACTTACTGGTTTTTTTTCTTGTAGAAATTCTAAGATAATCCCATGCAGTGGAAGATTTCCAGGGCTGTTTCATCATCAGTGTTGCCTTTAAAACTAAAATCATTACTTGTGTTTGAAATCATTATTTGTATTTGTGTTTAAAATTTTAACTTCCAAAGAATACAGAATCTTAACAGTGTTTTATAGTAGGAAGAAGTGTGTGATTTTGAAAATGGCAATGACAAAGCTATTGATAGGAAAGGACTGATTACTGTCTGCAACCTGAATCAATAGTCTATGCTCAATTATAATGAGGCCCAAGTGCAACCCACTGCAAGGCCAGGGTGAAATGCGTTTTTGACGGCAGAGAAAACAATGGAGAGAGAAAAGATCTTCCTCCTCGACTTCATGTCCAGCAGGGAATGAGATCTGAAAGGTGGGAGAAGATTTTGTGTGTGTTGACTTCTTCCTTTGATCTGTGCTTCTGAACTTGCCTTTCCATACAGGAGAAGAGCACGTCCCTGGGGACAGCAGAGTGGCCGTGGCAGTGCAATTGCTCTGCATTCCTCTGGTATCAGAGAGGTTCAGGCACTGGGCTGCGACTATGAGAAAACAGGAGCAAACAGTGGTGGTTCCTGGACTGCACGCAGGGGGGTTGGAGGAGATGACCTTTAGAGGTCCCTTCCAACCCAAACTATTCTATGATTCTATGATTTAATTCCTTACCTGTAAGACCAAGCATGCTGTGCTTTGCCTGCAGAGCCATACGGCATGATGCATGAGACGTGAACTTGGTGGGGGGGGATCGCTATCAAGTGCCTGAACTGCACTAATTCCACCGCTATTTGACGCAAATGCCTGTACGGATCGTAGGCTCTGGGACAGAATCAGATATTGCTCTCATGAGTTGGCACAAGGTCAGTGTTTAGAAAAGTGAGAGAATTGAAAATATCTCCTTAGCTTTCCATAAACCCGACGCCTTGTGGGTTACAAAGGAAATGCAAAGGACAAGTAGCCAGTTGGTGGTGATGCTAGCTCTGAATTTGACTCCGTATGTTTGAAGCTAAAATAGGTGTTTTATGACAAGCCTCTTCCGTTCCTACTAGTGCATGACCCCAACAGAGCTGCGTCTTAAACATAAATCCTTTCGGATGCTTTGCCATCTGAGTCAGGCATGTTACTGTTCCTCCTGCGCCATTTCCTGTGTGGTTGGTACTGAATCAAAGACTCCACAATGATGGGAAAAGAATAGATGACTCTAGCACATGTAATGTTTTCAAGTGCAATTAATAATTGGTGTGCCCGAGCATTAGTGGGAGGTAATTGTTTTGCAGCAGTGAAATAAATTCAAGAGTTTTTGGGCACAGGTTATCTAAAAATGGTATAGCCCACGCTTGTTCAAAAAGGAACATCTAAAATTGTTGACAGGCTAATGGAAAGTACACAGCTCGGCTGAAATTCCCAGGGCCCACGATAAGCCCCAAGAGCTGGGTTTTGCTTGGAGAGACTTGCCAAGGAGTTGTTAGACATAGCTTCCTTCTCCATCTCCAACCTCGGAGCATCTAGCATCCAACCTGCAGCTCCCACCTGTAATAACCATTTGCACCTTCATTGGTCAGGGGAGCCTCTCAGCCGCCATCCCTGTTGGTTATACCCTTCCCTGCTCTTCTCTGAGAAGCAACCTTTATTCTCCAGAGACCTCCAAGTGTGTCTACACAGACAGCTCAGTGTACACCCAGACCCACGTATAAGTCCACCTTTTTTATATGGGAGTGTGTGTTCAGGTCCAAGCTTGGGCTGAGCCCCAGTAGTCTCTGAAGGTACCTCAGGTGAAGGCTCAGGTTCTTGCTTGTATGGTCTCCGAAGCTTTGGCAGAACCAAGCCCTGAAGTCCCTCTGCGTGGATTTCCCTGAAGTAACTTGTGTTTGATTTGGATTGTGTCTTTCATTTAAATGTTGCCAGAGGCAAGGAATCCATGAGCAATCCAGGAAAACTGTCCATGTGATTGTTCCCCTCAGCATTAGAAACCTTTGCTTCTGCTCTGGATATGCCTACTAATGACAGCTTCCAGCTATGGGATCTCTCCTGCTTTTGTCTTGTCGATGATCAAACTTTTACTTCCAACTAGGACTCAGCTCAGCCCACAGCCATCTCTTTAAGAGACTGAAGAGATTGAAATCTTGGGGTCTGTCACCAAAAGGCATCCTATTCCAATTTGTAAGCACTAGCGTGCATGTTTTCTCTGATTTGCCTCCACCTTATCTATCGGTTTGTGCTGCGGCTGCCAGACGTGAACATGGTATTCCAGCTGTAATAACACAAAATGCAAATACAGACGTGGTATAGCTTATTTTGCTGATGCCACAGCCAAAGAACCCGTTTAGCTCTCTCAGATACTGTAACTTTGAACTCTGGAAACTCATGTTCAGCTGTGACTCACGTGCCCTTTTCAGTATCTCTGACCCTTCCTCTCCACACGCATATCTCCTATCTTGAAACTATGCTTTATTATTCCTACAAGTATGATTTTTAACTTTGGTCGTACTCAAATGTGTATCATTCACCTGAATGCAATTTTGCACACTGGTTTGCTCTGCACTAGCAACACATCCTTTGATTTCCACTTCTTCTGTCTATCTTGGTGTCATCTGCAAAGCTTATCAGTAATCTTTTTGTTTCTTTACAGTCCTTGATAAAATATCGGTGCAGATGAAGAATCGATCGTGCAGGGTTACAGGACCATATTGCATTTTTCTGCTGTTAAAAAATCATTGGTAAGTAGTTGCCATCTTGAAAATTCACACAATGCACCGGCCATCCCAGGGTGGGAAAGGACTAGATGGAAAATAAACAACTCGGAGAAAAACCAGCTGATTACCAGGGTCTGCCAGCAAGCAAAGGGAAGGGGTGCAAGGACTGAGGGCTCGATAAATGGTTGGAGGGGAACACTGAGCCAGATGTCCCAGGGTGGCACCCAGGGAGCAGTGCCTGCTGCCTGTGGTGCCCGGAGCACCCTTCCAGGAACACCACGGTGGTGTTTAAGGGATGATTAGCTAAACAACCATTTTATATGTGTCACGTTGGGTTTGTATTGTTCCGGTTTCTTAATCAACATGTCCTGCTGCAACAAGTTGAAGGCCTTAAAGAAGTCCAGGTGTTTTACATCAGCTTCGTTACATTTATCACTCAATCTTGCAATCTCCTCAGGGAAAGATAAGAACTCAGTTTGAAAGGGTCTCTTCCCATAAACTCCTGTTGATTGCCACTAATTATATTTCCCTCCCTTAATTGTTTGTTAATCTAGATCCATATGAGTCATTCCATTATACTGCTGGGACTCATGTCAGGATACAGGCCTATAAATACTTATATCTTTCTCTCTACCTTTTCCAAAAACTTTCCTGATATCTGCTTTCCTTTAGAGCTTCCCCATTGCCCAGAAAGTTACTGGGGATCACACACAGCTGTAGTGCTGTGCTTATGCGTTGAAGGCATCCTTGATAATCGCCCTGACAAAGCCAGCTGTGTTATATATTCTACTGAAACAAGGGGGTTTGGGACGATGAATTAACTCTACAATTATAAACAACCTTTGCAAAAGCATGGGAAGAAATATTTAATTTGCATGTTTATCGTGAGTTTCTGTATCACAACCTAGTACTATGGCTACAAAGAGTCTTTTTTAAGCACATGAATGATTTAAAAAGAGGATTTATAGAAGACCAGCCAGAGGGATGCACGCCACAGACGGGTTTTGTGTATGGTTCCCCAGCGTGGTGCTTCACAGCACCTTTGCTCTTCTAGTGCTAAACCACCTTTTGCCTTCCATTCTCCTCAAACAATGAAAGCAACCCAGGAGGTGAAGAAACAGCCCCATACTTATTACTGTTACTGTAGATGTGTAGTAACATCATCACTTTTTTTTTTAATTTGTTTCAGAACATCAAGGAGATGACAAATACTTAACATATTTGGGCTTGTTTCGTAGAAAAAGATGAGCTGATGGTTTGAAAAGATCTGCTAGAAGGTCAACAGCTTCAAACTGAATTGGAAAAATATCACATTAATGCTGTTGCCCCAATCCTGATTAGAATCCACATCACACAAGGACATAAAAACACTTTTGGAGAGAGAGAGGATATTTTATCATCTAAGCACAGGACAGTTTTCAAGATGCATAGAAGAACAAAATTAATTAGAAGGAATGTTTTAATATCAAAATAAAAAGCAGGAATTAGGACTATCATCATTTCAAACACACACAAATAATAAACTCAAGTTCTGTATTCATCTGCATCTATATTTATCTGAACAGGTATCTGAAGTTGCCAGTCAGGGCCAGGTTCCCCCTGGCTGCCCCTGCAGTGAGCCTGGCTGGTGCTCCCCGGCGGGGAAGATGTGCTCCCAGCTCAGGTTTTGGAGGAATGGGACATCTTCCTCCCCAGATAGTCAGGACACTGGCTCTGCTTCTTCCTGGCCAAGAATGCCAGTCACAGCTTAGCCTTTTTTTCACTGATGACAATAACGTTTCGGGATTAGGTCTGCGGTCTGTATGAATCACGTAGCTCTGTATGACTTGCTTGAAGTGCCCAGAAAAGTGCTATGTAAACCTAATAAATGAATAGTCCCTTTTGGCAGTGAAGTCCGTGCGTGCTGCAGGTATTCTCTGTGGAGAAAATTCAGCCTGAGGCATACAGCTGAAGAGTTTTCTCCATGTATCATGGAGTTTCCCTTTGAATAGCTTGCATCGATTTTCTTTTCACATGTTATACAGCATCACACGATTTACAGGCAAACATCTAACTACAACTATATTACATTAATTACCATTCATTGCTTTTCTTCCCTTTTGCCCTTCCCTTTTTCAGCCTGGTACTTCTCCTGGGACTTGTTGGATCAAAGTCTCCTTTCACCATTCACAAAAATACTGTTGGAGCGGCTGCACCCTCTTGCCTGGGGAGTGCTGTTTTCAGGGCTCGGCATCCCTCCCCTGCCCTCATTGAATGCCCGCTTTTGCCACCTACCTTCTCCCTGGCCTCTTTGCTTGTCTGGGAACGGAACAAGAAGTCTTGCTGGCAGGATTTACCCTTGCAAACATAGGATCCCGTTGAGCTAATAAATACTTCCCGTCATTGCCTAAGGTTGCCAACAGTAACATTCCCTTCCCCATTTATAGGAGATGCTGAATATGGCATTGGTACAATTAACACCTTTAACGTTTCTCCCGTTAACATTTTCTGCCCATAAAAGGGTTTTCATATTTTCTGTTGGTTCTGGTTTTACTTTCTTTTGTGGCTACTGAAGCTCGAGCCACCTGAACTTTGGGAGTCAGCCTTTTAAATTTGTTTTAAAACTTTCACAATAATTATAGATTTTTCAAGCTGATTTTGAAAAGCAAGATAATATTGGAGAGAAATGCGGGGGTATGACTTCGAATGCTTTAGAAACCTTTTATACTTACCCTTTTTTTCAGTAGCAAGATGGAAAAAAGGAAGAGAGAACCAAAACATCCATGAAAAAGAGCCACCAATAATTTTCTAAGACTTGTTGAGCAAAGGGAAGATTCCTCCCTCTGGAAGCCAGCAGAATGGAGAGGACTTTGCAGATTTTTAAAGATTCAGTAAATGCTTGCTCCTATTTTTCAAACAGCTCTTGCTGAAAGCACTTTTGTGTGTCTGCATTAGCAGATGAAATGGTTTCAACGCCAGTAAGAGGGGAGATGGGAGCCGTGCTGTTTCCTGCTGCCTTGCCCCGGGAGGGGAAGGGAAGGACAGTGTCGGAGGGGCCGGCGCTGGGTGGGCTGCAGCAGGCTTCTGGGGGGAGAAGAGGAAGGGAACACACATGCAGGACATGAAGGAAGATCTGACAGACTGGAAAAGCACATGGATCTGAGGGATGGGGAAAGAGCTAGCAGCTGGAAAAACATGCAGGCACTAACCCTGGGAGAATTTTCCTTTTGAGTAGATCCGCTCCTCATAAGGAAGAGCGAACTGAGAGGCCACGTTAGGTTCCATGCTGGGTATGATCCTTGGTGGCTTGAGCTCTTGCTTCTTAATACTACCTGGCTTCAGTGAATATTGCAGTTGGTTATTGCGGGGATGAGCCTCTAGGACACCCTTTAAGAGGAGGAAAATCATTCTGCCTCCTTATATGAGGCAGATGACCTGCTAGGGCACTTGTCTCCAGGGGACATTGCTGAAGGTCTGAGGCATCACCTGCAGCCACCTGAAACCAAGCCCAGGCTCACCTGGGACCAAAGTCTGACTGCAATGAGTTGAGCGGGGATGTCTGGAGGACATTAAAGGGCTCCTTTAATGTGGCTGCCCGTTAGAGGAAAACACGTTCTTTCCACAGGGCTACATTTGCTCCGTATTTGCCATCCGCTGCCATGTCCCGTAGCTCCCTTCATGGCATTGTGCCCTTGGACTTCAGGATCTCTCTCAGGGCTTCTCTGGGAAGACCCAGCATGGACTGGGAGAGGGCTTGGGAAATGCACTCTGTCCTCGGCAGATAGCGGTGTGGGGCAGACACAGCCAATGCAACTCAGCAGCACTGACAAATGCTATGTAAGCTTCTATACAAACACATACATATATTTATATCCCTGTGTGTGTGCATACATATAACAGGAAACCACCTTCTGCTCCCTTCATAACAGACCCTCCCAGTATCTGTAAGTGTGACACATGCTTCCCTTGGGAATCCGTGGAGGCTGTAATGTGTAACAGAGTAGGATTTATCATGTTCTCTAACACCTAGGGAAAAGACTATTACTATTTTCTGAAGTACTGCATTGTTTTTGGGTTCAGCTATATTGCTTTTAATATTTTATGTATGTGAATATGATGTACTGCAATGAAAACACCCTTATATCTTTTTCTAGTAAGTGCGTCTTTCAAAACAAGGAATGATGTCAAATGATGGAGAGGAGCTCTGGGTGTGGAAAGCACAAGGAAATGCATAAAAGATGACATCCTATTTATGTTTCTTGCATGCATGCAAAAAAAAAAAAAACCCAACCAAAAAAACAACCCACCTACACAAAAGAAACACTATTCAAGCTACAAAGTAAATCAGCCGGCATGTGGCCTCTCTGTACTTGAACATTAGGAACCAGGCTTTAATTACAGGACCACATGCTGCTTTTCCAGAGCCCCCCGCATACAGGACCTGCTCTGGGGGCACAGAGCCGCACATGGGAAAGGAATCCCCTTTGCTTCGCTGCTGGAGGCAGAGAGGCTGCGGAGCTGGGGGGGGAAGGTGTCTCCCCAGGGGACTGCAGCCTGCAAAGCTGAGTTCAACAGGGACCGCAAAACTCCCTGACACTGAAGTCCAAGGGAAGTTTGTGCAATCAGCTGCAAAGGCAGCATGGAACCGACACACTGACCAGCACGGAGAAAGGAAAATCTCAGAGCTGTTCACCAGCATACGCTAACAGTGCACGGCCGTGCTGTGTGGTTAGCTGGGTTAGAGCGGGTACCTCTACCAGAAGCAATATAAATGCATTAGTGCAACGGAGTGGGCTAATTTCCCCTAAGCTCGGCAGTTAAACTGCTTTAGGGCTTGCACAGGGCTGCTTCAGGTATCTCTCCGAGCAGGATTTTTGCGTAGCCGTTGTTCTGCAGGTGGGAACTGTCCATTTTGTGCACGGAGATGAGCTTGGGTGGGGAGCCTTGAGGAAACAGTGACATGAGAAACATGCAGAGGCAGCCTTCGTTCGGTGTCTCCTAACTCTGGAGCGGCCGGCTGTGTAACCTCAGCTTTCTAAAGGTCACTTGCACGCGTGCTCGCCTCTGCATCGGCACTCCTGTGTCACAGCGAAGCAAACTGGAGATCCCCAGAGGGCCCACCATGCCTTGGTGACAGGGCCAGCAGCAGAGCCGGAGTGCTGAGGCCACCAGGCAGAAGTGCGACAGGGGCTAACAAAGCATTTGTCACAGAGGAAGGCTGCCATCCACAATGTGTCAACTGACATGAGACGTAGGACCAGAGTGTTTCAGCTGATGACAGAGGAGAAATGCAGATGGGAATATTTTGTTCATCCCAGGCATTGCAGGGGACACATCCTAATAGGGAGAAGGGACTCCTCTTTCCTCCTTCTGTCCCATGTCTTCTGAGGTCCAGCTCCTCCTCTCCCCCAGCTCCTTATCCTAACTTCCCCCTCCACGTCCATCCCACCCCCATCTCAGACTTCCCCCCTCTGTCCCCAGGACACTCACATCTCTTCTTTCTACCTCTTCATCTCAGAGCTTTTTGTTGCGGACAAAAAGTGTTATCCCCCAGCCTCACCCTTGCCAAACTACCTTGACCGAGAGCTCCTGGCGTGGCAGCCAGCCGTCATGTCCAAGGCCAGCCTGGGTGGTTAGAGCCTCCCAAAACGTAAGTGACTGAAACAGGTTTTACAGTAAGAAACGCCGGGCCGTGCTGACAGCAGGCAGCACTGCCAGTTGGTGGAGACATCCTGTGCCCAAGCAGCCCACGAGGATGGCTGGCAAAGGCAGGGCGTGTTCCTGCAGATTTAGTTCATCGTGGCCATGGTGTTGTAGCCATTAGAACACAACTTGTGGATCCTTCTGCCTTATTAATCTAGGAAAATAATTGGCTTGCTTCTCATGAGCATCCTTCAGCATCACCAGTGCTGGGCTTCATGGTGAGCCATTTGTGGGAACTGGATCTGCAGTTGGGAACAGACACTTCTGCTGAAGCCAATGTCTTCTGCTTTCCACCAGGCAAGGTTCTGGCTCCGAAATTCGGTTCAGTTGCCCTCTTTCCTGAGGAAGCTGAATGCTTGCATGATTCTGTGGGCTTGTAAGCGTTTCATAACTTAATAATAGGTCACATTAATTCATCTTTTTGCTCTGCCTTTACTCTTTAGAAAGATGGAAGTTATTTTTCAAAAATAAAGCATTGCATATGCCGCATGTGGGAAGTGGAGATTTCTAGCTATGGACTGAGGGGGCAAAATTGTATAATTTATAACTGTATCACAAATAATGAGTCTGATGCCTGCGTTACTGTGATTTTACACTAGTCTAAAAGTGGAGTCATGAAGCTGAGAGTCAGCCCCAATATGTTATCACTCCATTGCAGAGCTACTAAACATTGAGAACCAGATCCTTGGCTGAACAAGAAGAGTTTCATTAACTTTATTTTTCAGTTCAGCTAATGAGCCAGGCTGTGAATCCTTTGCATGATTCAAATCTAGCACTTCTGCACCAGAAGGTAGGCTGGGGTAGGTGTGGAGTCCTGGACAGAAATCAAGAACTGGCAAGACGTCAGGAAAATATCTGCTCATCTGGACTGCCTTCAGTGCAGCTACCCTGACTTGCCCCAACTGATGAGCTGGCCCTGAAGTCACAAGGCAGCACCCGAACCTGCAGCGTGCTGTTCAGTGCCTCTGATTTCTTTGAGAGACATGAGTGCAAGGCAGGATGAGGTCCAAACCCCCTTGGCAGTGTGAGTTCAGAGGAGCAGACGTTTGCTGCTGATTTGCCAACGCTCAGTCTTCTTCCAACATACCCACATCTACAGCAACTCCACTGCCTTGGGGGGATGCGATGTTTGAGCTCGATTTGTGGCACACGCATTGAAACGCAGAATATGGGCAGGGTGAAAAAACAAACCAAACCACAGCAACATGAAATGCCGAGGTACCGCTGCCCAGGGGCGGCTTGTGTCCTTCCAGCAGCTGCAAACCGTGAATAAGGAGGGAAGGTGAGGCCGGTGTGAGGTCCCCTCTGCTCCGCCGGCCCCTACCATGCTCCGTGTCATGGGGGATGCTATCCCAGAAGATGGCGAAACGTGGGAGACTGGACCCGGCTGCGAGGAGCCCGAGGCAGACGCCCTCCCCAGTACACAGGCACACACGCTCCCCTTCTCAGCCTCTTGCACCGAGACGGAGCCACGTGCCGTTTGCCCCTGTGGGCTTATCCGTCCTGACATCCTCGGGCTGCTCTGTCCCCACCCCACTGCTTGGAATATCGCCCCCACTCCCAATGCTGCTGCCTGTGGGTGCCCGCACCCCTC
>NW_008824031.1:2615385-2625467 GCF_000699105.1 Pygoscelis adeliae
TGGGTCCCCCCCCCCTTCCCTGCGAAACGCGGCCTGCCTCTCGCCCTGCCCGCGCATCCACTGCAAGCTCCAGGAGCTCCTTAAAGGCCTGATCCTCCTTTTGTGCCAGAGAGACAGCCGGTATCTCCGGCAAAGTCTGTCCTGACGTTTCCCTGCTTAAATGAAAGAAAACTCAGGCTCCTTCACTGCAGGAAGAAGGCTTCCTGGCCGAGGGAAGAAGATATCCCCTTTCCTGCCCTCCTACCAACGAGCCCTTTCACTACAAGCACACACCAGGGAAAACCACAGGTTTGGATGCCAACCACAAATTTTCTAGTCTGATGAATCTCTCATTTTTCATTTTCCCAGCAGTCCCTCTGGTTGCAGGACCAACCCCGTAGCAGGACTCCTTCCTCTGCCTGTGCAAGAGGGATGGGATGGTCCTTCAGTGGGTTTGCCTTTCCCCGGCAGGGGAGACCCGCAGGGCCATGGGTCCCCATCCCTGCTGCAACTCCCCATCCCCGGGGCCAGCCACCGCGTGCTTTCCCAGTGAGGTTACACAACGGCTGCAGAGAACGGCGTGTTAGGACAAGGCGTGTGAGTCACCAAAGGTACCGGAGTCTTATATAACCCCGGCATACATTTTTGGAGTGTACTTCAGCTGAAAGGGCTGTCAGGAGCCCTGACAAAAGAGACAGCCTGGGAGGAGCAGGGCAGAGAAAGCAAATACTGCTGTTCCTTTTCCCCCCCTCCTTACATCTGATCCTTCTGCCAAGAGCTTCTCCAGATCCAGGAGGCCCTGGGTAGTCGGAGGACCAGAGACCTCACACATCCCATGGAGTCTCACAACAGCTCCTCTAGGATGGGCTTTACTGCAGTGTTTTGGGTCTGAATCTGAAATCTCTACAAAATGACCAAATTTACCTCCAAACCCACTGTCCTCTGCTTCTGACCCAGGGCTTTGCCTTCTCCTCCATCAACTGAGCCTGCATAATCCCACTTTTCCCTCTGTGCTCTTCTCCGTGCTGGTATCACAAGCCATTCCTAGGACTTCTGCCATCCCGTCTGCACAAGCTGCCGGGGCTACTGGGGTACGGCAACAGCGGGGCTGCACACCCGACCCACGGCTGACAACACGCATCTGAAACCCCTTGTACAGGACCCATGTCAGGATCTCAGCAGGGTCTACCTGGGGAGAAGGGCTTCACTTGATTCGCGGTCAGTCCTGCACACTGGCAAAAAGGGATGTGACACGAACCCAGCTGCCAGCCTGGGAGTGTGGCCGGCTCAGAGGTGTAGTTTAAGAGAGCGTAGGCGAGGATCAGAAGAGTTTCCAAGTGATGGGGTAAATTTCTGATTGCTTTAACTTTGAACTGAATGCATCTTCCAGTTCCTGCATCAGGCCTCAAGTCTCACGATGCAGTCGACGGATGAGCTTTCACCAGCATATACTCATTTGTGAAAACCAAGAGGTTTCGTGGTTCAGGTTCAGCTAAACTTTCATCAGGTGGCTCTCCTGGCTCCAGGATGGACTCTCTGGGCAAACCCAGGGCCAGAGGAGTGCAAAGGGTTACGGCACTCACCTGCGCCACAGGGACCTCAAGTCAAGCTCCATCCCATGCTTGCCAGCTCCCACCAGCAGCCTGATCCAAAGCCGGTGGGCTAAGAAGATGCAAGATGTCTGAACAGCTCTTTGCTGACTTTGCTGAGCAGTGTCCACCACGGACACCAGCACAGGGCTGGTGTCTTTGCAGGGAAGCAGGGACCGGCCCCCAGCACAGCTCCCTCTCACCTTGCTGAGGTTTTCTCTACATGGAAGGAGGATTTTGGGATTGAGCTCGGAGGCTGCATGAATCATGTAACCGATGGGACAGGTTCCCGGCGGTTGCTTCCTCCAAACATGCGCTAGCTCAGGCTGGGGCACCCTGTGCAGCATCTTCCCCCCGCGATGCTCAGAGCCAGTGAGGAGACTGAGAGCCATTTCTCATGGGCAAGAAGTCCCTCTTCTTCTAGCCAAAAGAATCCAAACATCTCTGCCACGCTTGGATGCCATGAACCCAAGCTGCATAGACCGCGCACCGTATTTTACAAACACAGGCTAACCCTGCAGGCATTACTCATTCCAGCGAGCCCGGAGGGATCCTGCAAAAGAGCCAGCTGCTTCCACATCTGGAGGGAAATGATGCACTTGGCAGCGCACCCCACAGCCGCAAAAGAAAACCTGCATGGACACACTAGCCCGGGGCACCCCTGCTTCCCGAGCTGGCCTCTCACTGAGTTTGGGAAGGAAGCAGGGCTGAGAACTGACAACCTCCTCACAGCGGTGGTGCTGCCTGGCCAGGAGGCTGGGGCTGCCCTTGCCCTGGGGCTCAGATGGCAAGGTGACACCACATCATGTGGGGCTGGTTCCTGGGTCTCTTCCCCTGGGGAGCTGCTTGCTGGGCCAAGCAAACAGGGCAGCAGAGCCGGCCCTTCGGGATTTTGCAAATTTTGACAGCCCAAGCAGCCTCCCGAAACAGGCTGGCCAGGTGCTGCTGTGACAGGGCAGGGAGGGATGGCTCCGGAGTCAGCGCTTCCCTTCCCCGCAGAGCAGCTGATCTTAACTGGGTGCATGAGTGTCAACAGGTGCCATGGAGGGAAGAGGGACGAGGGGATATTGGTGCAGCTGGAGGAAGTATTTATAGCTGCTTTTTAAAAAACCCTGTATAGATCACATCTCTGTTAATGTATGTAACACAATCGGGAACCTGAGCTTTTCATCATCCCATGGCTGCAGGATTTCCTGTGGAATCCTCTACCGGCCACAAAAACAAGCTAAAAATAAATGCATTAAAAATGAGACACATACTGAAACATGTGCATGCCCGTGCCTCCTCTCTGGCCAGTGAATTGGGTAGTGGCAGTGGGGGTAGGGAAGGGGACAGCCCCTGGAAAACTCTCCGTAATAACTGCTCTGGTGGGTCACAGTCCCCAGAGAGCTCCAGGCATGCAAAGGTGAGAGCATTCGCTGCTCACAGGGGTTTCAGGAATCCCAAACATAAAAAGCAGTAGAAGTTATGAAATGGGAGCAACTTGCTTCCCATCAGAAGCTCAGGAGATCCGAGTGCCTCATTGGTTCATCCTCCTCTGAAAATCTTGCTGGGAGTTAATTTCCCCAAATGCAAGAGAGTAGGTCTGGTTCAGATCTCCCTGGCTTTACACCCACTAGTGATTCAGCTAACTCTTGAGTTTTATTCTCCAATTTATCCAGGAGGAAAAGAGCAGAAGCAGATGGGGATTCCCCCGGCTGGAAAGCAAAGCTGGCAAGCCTGCCTCTCCCCTGCGCAGGCTGGTCCCCAGCTCCTTCCAGCAGCACTTTCCAGCCTGCACACCAGAGCAAACACCACCACGAGGCTCTCACCTCCAGAGGGGCAGACCTGCATATTTAGCACTCCCACTGTATTTCAGAAAAAGGTGCAGAAGTAGTGTTTTTCCATGCACTGAGAGATGGACATGGCCACCAGTTCCTCTTTCGCAGCTACTGGGCTGCCTGTCAAGCTGGCCAGCAAAAGGCAGGGAGAGGGTTTGGGCCCTGGTATGGATGCTTATGGACCAACCCTCGTGGGTAGCCCCATGACAGAGCATCCATCACTGCTCTGCAGGGCCTCCCAAGCACCCATGGGCACAATATCCTGCCACTGCCGCATCCCCACTGCCAGGCCCTGGACACCAGCTCCACTGGAAATCACAGCTGTGATAGGATGCACTCTAGCTCCTGGAGGGAGTGGTGGTGGGCAGACAGGACCCAGGGAGGATGACAGCATCACCTGGCAGCTCAGCTTCTCACCCTCCCTTGGGCTCCTCCCCTCCTCTGGAAGAGGGCCAGGATGCCAGGACACCTTCTCCCCTCCGATGGGTAAATCCATCACCTTGGTGCTGCTGTCTGACACCTGCATTCAGTGTGTAGGATCACCCGTTAACAGGATACATCGTTAATTAGGACAGCACCAGAATTCCTCGGAGCTACCAACAGTGTCCCTTGGAAGGAGGGGAGCGAGATTCCCTGCAGCTGAACAGAGCATGAGCTTCATACCCTCTAATTACCACAGGCTGTTGTGATTCAGTTGTTACTTGCAGCAAACACCCTGCAGGCAGCAGAGTGAAGGAAGGTGGCTCTTTCTACAGATTAATTCAGCCGCTGCCTTTGTTCGAGCACCGTTGCACCACATAGCAGCTGCTTACCCCGCATACTCCTGTAACTGGACTTTTGGCAGAAGCACGTGCTGCTGGCTGCCACGAGCCTGTGCTTTTTGTGGTATCACTCCAAACAGAGGTGGCTCTGTCCCCTGTCCCATTGCAGAGCTGCCTCCTGCCACCAGCACAGAGGCAAAAGCATCACCTACAGCATGGAGAGAGGGGAGATATTCTGGTCACCGCTGTAACTGCATATCGAAACCTTTCTCTTGCTAGGAGGGCACGTAATGTTATTAGTAAGAAGGTGCCTTAGACTAGCTGCTTTGGCATATGCTCCCTTCCCCCAGCACTCTGCTATTAGCTGCCAGAGATGAAAAGCCACGATGTGCAGAGAGCGAGCTGGAGGTGTCAAAGATGCCATCTGCAAGCTGCTCTTTGCAGGTATGGGGATAGGATGGGGATGGGATGGGATGGGATGGGGATGGGGTGGGATGGGGGCAGAGCAGCCTCATACCACAAGGGATGGCAGTCAGGGTTGGGGCTGCTTGGCCTTCTCCCACCCCGTGCCCACTCTGCATCCCCACCTCATGCCCCACTTCTGCCTGCATCCTGCACGCTGCAGGGAGGATGAGTCTCCAGCGTTTCGGGGATGTCTCCATGTGCGGGAGAGAGGGGGTCTGCCATAGCACAAGCACTGGGAAGCACAAAATGGGTTTCCTGCAGTTCACCAGAAAAACATCCTTCCCAACAGGGCATCTTGTGCAGAACAAGCTACAGATGTAAGGGCTGATCCCTGGTTTTAATTTTTGGAGTGATTTTTAAGCAGCACCAAGGGATGGGAGGCAACCCATTGAGAGAGAAATAGTTTTACCCTTTCTGTGCTGGTGGGGAGAATGATCTACAGGTCTATTGTTGTCAACCTCTGTTCAGTGTTTGGAGGTCAGACCTTGTCTGCTTGGATATTTCTGAATATTCAAGCTAGAGAAGAGTAGGATAAAGTCCTTCACATCTAGGGCAGCATTGTCTCTCATCTTATATACTTTAACCTCTCTGGCTCTGATACATCCCCTGTCACAGCACATGCACCCATTCAAAGCACTTCTGCAAAGCTGCTTTTCCTGGCTTGTTGCTTTGACAGGTTTTCTTTGCATCGCTTCCCTAGCTCTTCTTTCCTCACTGCATTCAGGAAAAAATGATCTGTCTTTTCCTAGAAGGCTCTTTACAGCCTTTTCACATCAAACCTGTGGTGCCAACCAGAGACTGGTTGCTCCTTTGCTGGGTACTGGCCATGTTTCCCAGCAAATGATCTTCCTCCTTCCTCCTACAGAGGTATTTCTACCTTGCAGAAAGGTTCTGTGAACATCCCCTCATCTTCCTTTCAAGCCTTCTTTAAAAACCTTCCGTTAAACTTTAAACTGGAGACAAAGCAAATCATGATACCCCACAAAGTCCCACTCGCCGCTGCAGCTGTGACCCTCCACCAGGTCTGAACCATCACCCAGCCCCATGTTTGCTGGATACCCCATGGATACATGGCTGCTCTGCACAGGCACAGCCCGTTTTGGTTTTTCCCCTCCCGCAGCAGTTCTGCCAGTCTCAAGGAGCTCCTTGAACCTCCTCTGAAACCAAACCAGCTCGGCCCCTGCCATCACCCTTGGTTGCCAGCACTGGAGGCTGACGGGTCCTGCCCCATCCCCAGCCTCTCCGCTAAGCTGCTGAGCCTGCCTTGTCCACATCCACCACCCAAACATTCCTGGGTTTGCTTCCTTGCACGGGTGGGTGCCTGCAAAGCAGCCCGGGGCTCTGCTGGGTGCGATGGCTCTGAGCTGGCCGGGCTGTGAGGAGCTCTGCTGGGGTCACGCTGAGGGGTTGGGCTCCCTGGGGTCTGATTCCTGAGGGAGCAACGCACCCACGGGTGAAGCGAGAGGAGCCTGAGCCACCCTGCAGCTGTCTTCAGGTTGATGCTGAGACATCAAGACTCCAAGGAAGTGGCAATTTCCAGAAATGGGAACCTATGTCCATATTTTTTTCTCCCTGCTGTGGACCGGAGCGTTGCCCCGATGAGGGCTGGCAGGTCCCAGCAGCTGCAGTAGTTACTAGCCAGCCAGGGTGGATCCGGCGTCCCACTTGTCCTAGGCTTGGAGTACAAGGCTGCCCAAGCTTATCCCCTGCTGAGGGCAATCCTGGCTTTCCCAGTAGCAAAAATGAGAAGAATCAGCCCCAAAACACGCTCCCACCCTGGATTGATATACTCAGAATAGTGTCGGGAACACTCAAAAAAGCACAATGCTATTAATACAGTTGGGAGGGGGAAAAGGATTGCTTTTCAGAGCTGGATTTTGGGGTGTTTGAATAAGAAAGACTTACTTGGCATCATCGTTCAGCATCACGGCTGCTGTGGAGGCAGCCACATCAGCTAGTCCTCTCCCCATCCCAGCTGGATGGACTAGACGCAATCCAGTCCTCATAGGACTGCAAGGCTGGGGTTATTTTTCTGTAGAATTAACCACGACGGTCCCCAGCCCTCTCTCTATCCTCCATTAAATCCATTTTCCTATGAAACTGGAAACCTTGATTAACAGGTTAATGCCCTGCTAGGGGAGACAAATCCCTGAGGTCTTTCTGTGTGCCCAGGAGACTGTCCCTGCTCCAGGGTAAGTGTACACTTCATTTTTGCTCTGCAAAAGAGAAAGGACTGAGTTGTCTTTAAGGAAGATGACAGATTCACAGGAAAAACTAAAAAAAAAGCAGGTTCTTTGGAAGTCATTTTCTCTTAAGAAGTTCTGTCTGCATTTTTTATTAATAATACAACACCCTGGATGTGTCAAAAAAATATGAGAATGCATTTCCCGGTGGGGAGCTCCAGCCTCACAGAGCCAGGCAGTGCAGCTGGGTTGTCATTTGCTTCTTGGAATTTCATTTCCTAATCAACACATCTGTGAAATCACTGTATTTTCAAAGCTTAGTTTCCAGAGCTGCTGGGATCAAAGCCTGGGGAGGTGGGGGGAGAGTGGGGAGGGGGAAACCTGCATCTCCATCAGCAGCACAGAGAAAATACCCACCTGGGAAAGCCTAAACAAGGGGTGGTTTAATGCCCCGAGCTGGGTTTAATGTTTCAGAGCCGAACAAGAAAACAGGGACGCAGAGACCCAGCTCTCATCACACCCCACTTTTTGGGGAAAAAAATCCACTTCTTAGAAACACGGGGACCCCCTCGAGATTTGCAGTGTCTGGCTGGTCCTTCCTGGGATGGGAGCACTATGGAGAGCCACGGGGCTCAGGGGAGGGAAGGGGGGCTTCTGGGCCCCTCCCAGAGCCACCCTGTCCTGCTGTGGGTGACGTGAGTGGCACTGCCTTCACGCTGTCCCTGCAAACGGCACCCGTCACCCAGGCCCACGATGATGACTCACCTGACTTTTTGACTTCGGTGTCCAACTGGTCCCACCTCCCGGAGAGACTCGGGGCCAAGCAGCCTTTCCCCAGGTGTCTGATCTCACAGGTATCAAGCGAGAGGAGCTCAAATGCATTAAAATTGCCCAAATCTGAGTCAGACAATCAGGTGTTTGCTTCCCTGACACCTGCAAAGCCATAAATTCACTTGTCTGCCAGTCACCTAAAAACCCTCCCAGAAGATGCAGGCAACTCTTGTGTTTGAAGAAGTTAAGAAGACATGGAAAAAAAAAATTCAAAAACCCCCCACCCTGCTGTCTTCATTTATCATGAAAAATGATTTTTTCCCCCCATTTTCAAGAAAAGACATCGCCCCAAAATTTTCCCTTTTCTCCATGATGATCTTTTCCCTGCTCGCTGTGTGTAGAGACGCCAGTCAGAGCTCGCCTGGTGCTCAGCAGCTACTCGCACTGTGAAACCACCATCTTGAGGAGCATCCCTTCAGTTCCTAGGCAAGAAGAAGATGCCCACCCATGTCTCCCAGAGATATCCATGGCCTCTGAGTGAGCAGAGTCACTCGGCTCTGGGATGCTGGCAGGAAAGGTCATGTGAATCAACCAGAGGTGCTAAGGCAATGCACGGAGCTGTCAGCCACGTGGATTTGCGCCCACTGCTGATTTGCAGCTGCTTTTTGTGTGGCAGCTTGGTCAGCCCCTCCACTGGGCATGGGCAGGCACAGCATCCCTCTCCCCACGGGATGCTGCGCCTGCCCGTGCCCGGCAGATCTACATGGATCTCGCCAGATGCTGGAGGCAAGTTTTTGGACCAGTCTCTGCCAGAGCCAAGGGGATGGCAGAGCAGCCAGTGCCCCCAGTTCTCTGCACCGGCAGACAACCCAGCCTCCACCAACCCATCCCACCACCCGTGTGCCACCTCTCTCACTGCCCAAGCAAAGCCAAGATGCTCAACCCTGCTGCCCAGGAGCAGCTTCAGGAGGGATTGTGTAGGGAGCTCTGTCCTCCTGCATGGCTGATGCTCTTGCCATTGTGCTTTTTGTTTAAGTTTTGCTGAGTGTGACATGATCGCAGAAAAACAACATCACAGGAGAGTGGAAAAAAAAAGATGCTTAGATTCATCCCCTTGGACTGCTGGGCAGGAGCTGGATGGCGTTGCCAGGCCATTAGTCGTATTTTCTCTGCAGCTTCCTGCGGCTGTGGGTACCCCTCATACTAACACAGCTCTTCAGAGGTGTTTAAATACAGCATCCTGGGTGCCATGAATGCAGCTGGAGGGGGGACCATGGGACAGCAGGATACTTCACGGTGAGTCACTGGTGCACGAGAAGGGACTGTCTCCCTCCTGCCACCACCACCCCACCGCCACATCCCACACTGGAGGAGGAAGGTTGAACACCCAAGATCATCAGCAGGACAGGGCAGGCACCCATGCGGGCGAAGCAGCACCCAGCTGTGTGCGCAGGATCCCCTCGCACGTGGCATTTGGGCAAGCGCCGCTGGTGAAATGGCTTGTTCACAAGACGCGTTACCTGGAAACAGAGGATGCAGCTCCTGACTCTGTGTGGTGTTTGCTCTGCTGGGTGTGGAGATGTGGTAGTTGTTCCTGCAGGCAGAAGTGCTGCCAAAGGTAAGCAGGCTACGTACGGCCTGAATATATCCTCCAACGTAAAGGGCATAATTTTGCCCTCAGAGCGTGTGAACTGAGGTTACATGGTCCAGGGCTTTAAGACCATCCTGCATAACACAGGCCGGAGGGTATCAGCAAGTCAGTCCTCCCTTGGCTGTAAAACTGACGTATTATATACCTTCTGGAAGAAAATATCTCCTGATTTATAAACTGTGTGTAATGGAGAGGCAGCTGTAGCTCTCTCTTTCTCTCTCTCTCTCTCACACACTTTCTTGACAGTAGTTTCAGGAGAGAATTATTTCCACCACTCTCACGTCCATCCACCGCCTGCCCCATCGCACGGCTCCCCACTGTTTCCTTCCAGAGACATCTCCTCTGCTGCAATGCCCCGGCCATCCTAGGGTGGAGGGTGACAAGGCAGCTGCTGTGCCACCTCCCCGTCCCAAGGGACCCTGTGGCAGGTGTGACCCCGCTTTCCACAGGGGCTGCCGAGAGGGGTGGTGTGAGGCCGGGGCCAGGAACCCCCTTTCTATCCAACACAGAGAATTTTGCTCTTGTTCCCCAAAAGCGTGTGGAAGGAGATGTGAGCTCAATGGGTGCTGGGAGAGAGGAGACCAGTCCTGGCATATCTGTCTTTAGCCATAACATATTCAGGAGTGTGAAAACTGGAGGGGGGGGAGGACTTTTTGTGTTTTTTCCTGTTTTTTCCCCTTGTTTTTCTTTTCTTTCTTTCTTTTTTCTTTCTTCTTTTTCTTCTTTTTTCTTGTTTGTCTTTTTGTTCCTTTTCTTTTTTTTCTTATTTTCTTATTTTCTTTTTTATTATTGCTATTATTTCCTTTTTTTCCTTCCTTTCCTTTTTTGTTTGTTACCGCCGCAGGGGCGCTTTGGGCCGGGGC
>NW_008824031.1:2625629-2640635 GCF_000699105.1 Pygoscelis adeliae
GTTCCGCCACCGGTTCCCGCAGGCGCTGGGGAAAGGGGTCCCTGCCTTTGCCCGTGCCCGGCCCCAGCTGCCCCCGCCTGCTCCTGCGCTCCCCGCGGGGCGAAGCACCTCGCCGTGGCTCCGTGAGCCGTTCCTGCACCCCACGCCAACCGTCACGGCCTGCGCCCTCCTGCCCGGGCTATAACAAACAAAACCCACGGCAGGGGTGGTGGCGGGGTGCTCAGGGCCACAGGTGGCACCCAGGCTGGGTGCGGGTCAAAAATCCGTCCCGGTTCCCTTCCCGTCGCCCGCCTGTCTGCCTGGGCTGCGTCCCACGACGCGTTGGAGGGGCTGCGCACGTGTGTTCACACATCGGAGGGAACAGGGTCAGCCCCAGTGGAGATCCCCGGCCAGGTTCTCCTATGCTACAGCCTGGGTACATTCGTGGGAAATGGGTCTCTGCTACTGTCAAGAAACAGAATTTAGGGAAGGAAAGTGGGCCGTGGAAAATTCCCAGCACTGGTGGCTTCTCTCATATCCAGGTACCTCCGCAGGGCACAGACCTCTCCATGATGTCAACCCTCTGACAGCTACAGGTGTCTCCATTACAGACACCAAAATCCCCCACCACTGACCAGCTCCGGACCAAGGCGGAGACTGTTTGCCTCCAAAGCAGAGCAAGTCCCATGGAGTAGGAAAGGCCGAGTACCCCAGGAGGAGACATTCCCTCCAGCAGCTCCTCGCAGGTTACCAAGTCAGGCCCTGAACAGCAGCCGGCCTCTTTGATCCAGGGCTGAGAATGGGTTCATGGGAAAGGGGGAGGACAGAGGAAGGTGCCTGTCATCCCCGATCACCCTCCCGGCCTGCTATGTGCAGGGCAGGTTGGGTCATGAGTGCAGCCACTCCTTCCCCATCCCGAACGCATCTGCAGGTTTTCCTGCAGAACAGGTTTTCTGGTATTAGCGATACTGCTGCTGCTTTCTGCCTTCCAGTCCCACCCCCCAGCGCTGAGAAAAAAAAGGAACAAAGGCAGCGACTATACCTTAGGAGACTATGTAAAAAAAAGAAACGGCAGCAGTTAATGCCTTGCGCTCGTGGAGCACTGCAGCTCCCCGGTGCACATCACCAAACGCCCCCAGAAGAGGCTCTCACGACAGACAGGTACCTGCTCTCCCACTTCTCCTCCCACCAGGAGCACTCAGTTCCCCCTCGATGATTCAGATAAAACCACTCTCTTGCCCAGGACGAGCCTGTTGGTGTTACAAAACAGGACGGCCTCACCCGTCGCCTCTCACTCCTCCACCATGCACATACCACGGCCACCTTCACCTCCCGGGGCTTCCCGCTCACTGACCTGGACCAGGTTGCAGCCAGCCATGCCTCTGGTGCTGAGCCTGGCTTCCCCTCTGCCCCCCCCCCAGCTCGCATGCTCCTGCCCTCCCCGAGGGACCGGTCCCGAGCAGATGTTTCACCAGGGCACCCAAACCTGGCCATGCAAAACTGAAAGCATCTCCAGGTCCATGCAGGTGAGGAGGTTCACCAGGACCGGTTAGTGGGGAGAGGCTGGCTGTGCAGCGCTGGGGCCTTCACGAGCACCTCTTTCTTCCTATGGCATTTGTTTTGCCAAAGTCAAATGCGTTGCTCCTGTCTTCTGGCATCAGGATTGACCAGCAGCTGGCCAGGAGGACTCATCACCCCCCATCCCCTTTATTTTTAATCAGCACGAGGAGCACACAGTTAATTAGTTCTGCCTACATGTAAGTACTTTTTATTGTGCTTTTTCATCCCTGGACTCTTGACTTCAGCAAGTTGTGCTACTAGCTAAAAACTTGGGCTGCTCCACTCGGCTGCAAGGTGAAGGTGGTGTTCTTTGGTGACCTCCGCTGGGTAGGATCCAGCCCGCTTTCCTTACAGAAAGGTTTCCCTTCCCTTTTTCTGTACCGCTCCACCTAAGCGGGGACTTTGCTCTTCTGGAGGGGGTGTGTTCCTGACAGCAGCTTGAGTGGCTGCGGTTACCGCCTTGATCTGACCTCATGGGACCTGGCTGACGTTGTTTGTCCTGTTTAAACTGGTTCTTCGGATTTTGTTAAAAGACCACCAATATCAATGAATTTTTCCTTAAAATTGCCCCTTCTGCATTCTGGATCTTACATAGGGGTCTTTCAGCAGAATAAATGGAAACTAAATCTAGCCGTCCTGTTCATGGAGAAGGCATGGAGAATGCAAACTCCTGGATTAAACGTCAGGTGATAAATCAGAATTTAAAAGAGATTATTTAAAATCCCATGACTTTCCCACACAGAGCAGTATTTTCCTGTCATTGCAGCTGTGTTCCTGCTTCCCGTTTCTCCTCTGAGTGTGCTTGCCCACCGACCGTAGCCACCCCGAGCCCCACAGCACCTCCAGCTGGGACTGCCGGCTCCTCTGGCTCCTGATACCGAACGTGAGCACAGGCTGAAGAAACAATGGAGTCAGGAGGTGGAAGCCTTTAAATCCAGGTTTCCCAGCCTCAGAGACCACGTGAAAAACCCTTAGCCTCTTTATTTAGTCTTTTCCTATGTGAACTACCATGTTCACAATTTGTATACCTGTAACCTTGTCTGTAAGAGTAGTTATTAATTAATTAATCATTTATTAACAATTCCTTGACAACACAGGGATGGGATTCTCCTGGGGAAATACACTTTCCTCATGTTTCTTTTAAAGATGCCAGATGTCTACCTTAATTGCACAGATACAAAGCTAAACTCTGTTGACGTCAGTGCTGTTAGCCAGGTTTTATTAATATCAGGTAGATATAAAAATCAGTATCAAACAAAAATTCAGAGAGACTAATACCACACCCACACAAACCTCCCGTTGAGGAGTTCCTGATGCTGATACTTCCTGTATCTGCAATGTGTGGCTGAAGTGCCCATGACCCTACAGCTCAGACCAGAGCTCTCCTTTTTGCATCATCTCTTCCCCTCATGCGAAAGAAACACTGTGCAGAAAATGCATCTAACACCACGGTAATGAGATAAAATTAGCTGGGGGGAAAAAAAAGCACTCTCCAGCTCCAGCCTCAGAAAATGTCAGGGTCCTGGGAGCAGGAACAGGCTCTGCAACCTCTTCCCCCACCTTGCAGGTGCGTGGCTGCCTGTGCACAAGGTCAGCTCCGATATGGAGCAGCCGAGTAACCTTGGAGCTGAGTGATGTGGAAGGAGCAGCGTGAGAAAGAGCTGGGAGCAGCTGTGTCTGGGGCCTCCCCACCTCGGCTCGGGAGCTGCTCTCACGCTGGGGCTCCTGTGAAGCTTGCGTATCCGCAGGGGCACGCCTGCGTCCAGCCACGGGCCTTGCTGATCCCAGCCTCGCCATACTGACCCGGCTTCCTGGCTTCAGCCTAGACCTGCCCCGTCATGATGGATTTGCGTGGCCATCACTGGAAGCTCATGGCATCCCATTTACAGAAACCCAGGATGCAGGTGTTTGCTGAGGCTAAAGTACTGAAGAGCCTTAGCTATTTAATAAGCACCAACTTGGAAGCACGTGCAAGTAGACAAACTGATGCCCATAAAAAATGGTTTAACATTTACTGGATTTCCCTGGCACTCATCACAACAGAAGTAACAGTTCCCTGTGTTTTACTGACAACGATCGGGTGAACCCCTGTTTCTTGGGTTCCCTAACCCAAGATATCAAAGACTTTTTTTCTTTTTCCTCTGAAAAACGTTAAGGAGTTGCAGAAATTCACTGAATTGAAAGCAGCATCACCTGAGTGCTGGGACCATGTCCTTGATGGATGTCAGTCGGAACAGCTCTGTGGAGATACCCTGGTGCTAGTCCACACTCGGTGAGGAAGTGACATCCTGGGAAAGCTGGTCAGCAGCCCCAGAACAGCTCCTCACCGATTCCAGGTCTGGAAGCAGACTCTGACACCTCCATGGCAGCAAGACGATTGTCTTCAAAATGAAAACCATAGACAACGCCAGCAGCCTGTCAAGCATGTAAGTAATCCCAATGGCTCCAAAAACTTTATAAGACTTAAGCTGAAAGTTAAGCATGCAAACAGTATTTCACAGATAAGGCTTTGAAGAGCATTGTTTTCAAGCTGCTTTTTATTGTCTTTACTTCTGGTTTTTCTGTTCCGCATCTTCACGGTTCAGTGGTGTTACTGAATGCCAAGGAGTCAATCCTCAGCAACAGCCCTCCGAGGCTGTAATTAGTTTGAGAAGAGAATAGCTGTCACAGTTTGGAAGACTAATTGGTGGGTCAGCTACTTTTGTTCCATCTCTCCTTGCCATTTCTGGTTTCACTGGGAGGCCAGAATCACTGTCATCTTTATTACTACCCTGTAGCAGCCCTCAAATGAAGGGACAGCTTCGTTACAGATGGCTACATTAACTACTCCTCAGTGATACCTCTTCTTTTCAGTCAAGGTTCAGAACTTGCACAACTGGAATACACCCACATACTAAGCATTATTTATTAGAGTTGTAAGTCAACCCTTTTAACTCTATGGTATATCTGGCCAGCAACAAATCAACTGAGCTGTTTGACATGGGTGGAGATAGGGATCTTTCAGCGAGCACCTCAACCCAAAGAACAAGGAAGGTCTTAGCAGGGAGGAACGATAGCCTCATGGTAACGCCTCACGCAAGCGACCCCGCGGAGTGGACTGTACCCTGTTTAAAAGGCTGACCTCTCTGGGTCATCGCATCGCAGTTGCACTGCCTGGGGCAGCCACTAGCACAGCAAAGGGAAATAAAAAGCGTTCAGCACATTACTATGCCTACTGCAATCCTTCCAAATCACTTTTCCCTTACCTTTAGTCATTGCCTCGCTACAAGCCTGAGCCGTACACTCTCAGGAGCAAAGAGCATCCTTTCACATAACACGTCTACCATACCCAGCTGAGCGAGGCCCTAGCCTCTAATGACAATTTTTACGCTCTCATTGATAAAAGTGAAACCAGGCAATTTTACTTCTTATACGCACAACAACAATCAGGATTTCAAACCCCAGTTGAAGCTGCTGAGCTCCTTTCATCTGCTCGCGATGCTGCCTCAAGCAAAGCCGTCGGCTGAGAAGCTCCCCGTTGTGCTGGACGAAGAGAAGCCACTGATGAAGGCTGCTGAGCTGCAGTAAAGCTCCCGCTCGCAGGCTCCTGGAGGGAAGTGAAGGTTTGTAAAGCCAAGGCTAATGGAGCGGCCGCTAGACCTTCCACCTGCCAAATCGCAGCGTTCACGCTGAGGTTTTTAAACAGAGAGACTGTACAGTATGAAGTGAGGGAAATCGCCCAGCTCTTACTGTTCTCTTTCCAGGTGCCAGGAGTCTCTTTGAAGCTTCCAGGAGATTGTATCTAAACACCAAGTTGAGTTTTGAAGATGTACTTGTTACTTTTAATCAGATAGCAGCCGCAATAAATTCAAAGTCTCAGGAAACTTCTAAGTCAGACTGCTTCCTTCCCCTAAAGAAACGCTCACAAAACACACGCTCATTTTTACTAGCTGGTGAAATCCTCAGTGAACAATCTGAGGTGGAAACAGCAATATGTATGTGAAAATAGGGTGAGAAGTGTTGTGAGAAGTGAGAAGTGTTCCATTGCCAGGAACAAGATAGTTAGTGGTGGCCTCAGTGCTTCTAGAAGCCTTCCCCGTGTCTGAATATTAGGGTACCGCTTTATAATACACTTCATCTGACCCACCTGTGGGCTAATACAGACAAGAACACTTTCACTCCCTGCATGCTCCCACCATGTTTACCCCAAGTCTACCATCATATAGCTTTGCTATGACATCATCAGTTCGCCGATCCTGCGGAAAACTTTTTTTGGTGGATTTATTTCCTAGTTGCCCTACTGGAGGAAACAGGTCTGTCCTGCTAGTCACTAGGTCTTGGGGTGGAAGAAAAAGAGATTATCCTCTTTGGTGGCAGCCTGCGACCGTGATCAAGCCTGCTCTGAAATGAAACTAACTACACCCTAAATGAAACTTCACCATGTCACAGCTGGCAGCAGCCAACACCGTGCAACACGTACTTCAGACAGAAGCCTTCTGTCCTAGGGAGAGCAGCAACCCGGATCTGCAAAGCCACAGCTGCAGGCCATCAGCATGGATCAACTGATCAGTTTGGGGAACACACTGATCTATACTAGCTAAGAATAGGGCTCAGGGAATTGGGAGAGGGTACTGCCCACGCTGCAGAGAGCTCTCTTGTGCAGCTAGTTAAGGGGCCACAGCATTTCTCAACATTGCAGCTGAGACGCGCTCCTGGGAGAGCGCAAGGCTTCTCATTATTCCCTCCGCGGGCAGGTAAATCCAACTCAGACCCCTACCCAAAGAGCTAGCCCGATGTACAAGCACCCACCTCCCACCGCAACAGGTAAGTGACTACCAGGGAGGCACAACTTGAGGAAGAGAAGTCTCATACCCACATCGCCACCGTGACTGGGAGATACCCAGAAAACGAAATCATTCACCCGTATTGCTAGTGCCCAGCCTGTTGATACAAGCGAGCGGGAAGCCCAGGGCTGAAACCTCGCCTCCAACCAGACAGTGTTTTTAACCCTTCCCTCTCCGTCACCTCCCGTGAAATTCTAGCCTTTTGCTTTAAAAGAAGTTCCACACCTTCTGGTCTCAATTGCTACCCACATGAACTAAAACCCACCCATAGAGTTTTCTACAGAGTACCAGGCAAAAGTCATCAGCTCTGTAACAGCTACGCTGTATTTTTTTCAGAAGATCTCAACCTTCCGGACTCCGCTTCCAGCCTGGCACACAACTGCTTACAATGGTGTGCACACAACTGTTACACAAGGGAGGAGCGTGCCTGCAGCAGGAGGAGGTACCTTCTGGAGAGGTCACACGGGGATTCATAATTCATCTTCCAAGTTCCCAACAAGCGTAACAATTGATATATTTTTGAAACACAAACTCCGTTTAAGCAGCAAGGAGAACAAGTGTTCTTTTAAGAGAAAAAAAAGCGCCAGGACTAAACCTGTATTTGAATTAAACATCATGTTTTTGTACTACTGCAATAAAACACCCGACTAAAACAGAACAAGAACACCTCCGAACACTTCCAAACGCTTCATGGCTTCACCCCATCTTTCTAACACCGTTTGCCACGTCTGCTGGTGCCAAGTGACAGTTTGATGCCAAGGCCACCTGCGACGCACCGCCAAGTTCACAGACCTACACCCCACTGTTTTGGAGAGGAAAACCTGCAGCTCAAGTCACCGCTATTGTGACTAGAAAACAAAACCTTCCCCTTCATCTAGTTCTAAGTTCTGCTAAAACAATTTGGTTAGGAGGAGCAGCTCACTCTGCACAGCAGCCTCCATCCCTCAAAACTTGCAAAACTGAATCCCACAACAATGGAAAAAAAAACCCCACCCAAAAAACAACCAAACCCCAAACCCAAGACCTGCAAGAGTGACTGGTTGGTTTTCCAGAGCAAAAGGCTGTGAAAGGCAACAGAAGACCCTCCCCAAAACCCCGCCCTGACCCATACTCCGAGGCCAAAAGCCACCACTCACCACATCACGAGTTTCCTGATTTAGGTGGACCAGGCCTCTCTTTGTACCCTTTCTGAAGGAACCGGGTGCCTCAGCACTGGCATTTAGGATCCGCAAAACTCACTTCCAGAGCTACGCAAGTCAGCTTCGGGGGCTCCCACACTCAAGGCAACAGATCCTGCCCTCTTCCCCTCCCTCCCCACCCCAAATCCGGCTGGAGCAGGGCACCCATCTCCTCTGCTACCATGACACCACACAGCACCGCCTGTGGCCCCGGCCAGCTGTTTGGCAGCAGCGCATGCTGACTACAGGGGTACCGGTTTCCTCAGCTCTGGTCAGAGCACTGAAACCTGTATTTACCGCAGCTGTTGAAATCCTCAGGAAAAAACCCCCAACCAAAAACTTATGTGGTGACCACCTGTGGAAGATTTTGTGAAAAAAAAAAAAAAAAAAGGAAAAGGCTGCAAGGACCAGCATCCAGACAGCTGCCTTTGTTTTAAGGAGCTGGCATCTGTACACTGGAGATTACCCAACACCCGCTTCTTGCCCAGGTTTCAAATCTCCACTGTTGCAACAGCCTCTAAGCTACAGCTAGGGTTTTTCTGCCTCGTTCTAGACATTTTTGTCATCTTGTCTGAAACTTTGCACATTTCATTATGTTAATACTTACTTGGAAAAGAAATAAGGGAGTTCAGAGTCACAAGTGAAGATTGACCAAAACCAGATCCTTTATTTCCACAACTGTATAAATGTGCTCCAAGTATGCGTCCAACACAAGTTAGAAAAACAAAATAGAACATGCCAGTTGCAAACTAGATCAGTTCACCAACGTGCTGACCCCTTGGTATTAGGCTTAGTTACACAAGACCGGTCACAGTAAAAAGATACATTTTAGAGTACAAAGAGTAGCAGGATGTTAAGCCATTTCAGCTTGTGCACATACAAGACACACTTCTGGCAGAAAATGCAGAGAAGTTTGCATTATGCTGGAAGCTATGTTGCATCACTTTAAATGGCGTCAATATCAATATCATCATCTTTATTGTTTGCAGGCTTCACAGTTTCAACTTTAGGTACACTGGCAGTTGTAGAGTACACCACCTGTGGAGACAAGACACTTTTACTGCAGCACCTACTGCCACCGTTAAGCACTAGAATAATTTTAACATCAGAGGTCACAACACCCGCCCGCACAGCAGCCCTCCTCGTCCACTGCCACGAACTGCTTCACGCACTGCTCCACGTTCTGGAATGCACCGCACGGCACCTTCCAGTACCAGAATTAATACTGTAGAGGAAACCTGAGTTCAGGCACACTGAAACTACAACTACACCTTAACACCTGTCTTCAGAAGGCGGAGGCGTGCACTGTGTCTGTAGGAAGCAGGATCTCACACCCAGGAGCAAGAGTATGTACTACTGGGAGGAGAACAAACAAAAAAAGCCACATGCAAAAAAAAAAAAATCCCAGCCACAGTCAGCTGGAGTGTAGCTAACAGATGTCACCTAGGCCTGAACTATGAGGAAAACAGCCATTGGTTCTTTAATCAGCTTTTCTAACACACCCACTAACTCTTCTAAAACACGAGGCTTTACGCACAATACCTCGTCAGTCTTCCACTGCATGAACTACTGCTGTGCAAGACTGTTTGTACCATTCCACAGTGACAGTCTTTGTGGCTACTACGATGCACCTGTACTGTTACAAAAGCGATCCTAGGTAGACAAGTGACTGTAGCAAAGACACTAGCATCAGAAATGAGGTGTTCCCCCAGTTCCCAACACGCACAGTAACACATGAAGTAAGCTGTTTTATAGTGCACCAGGATGAAGTACAAGACTTAAGCGTGCAGGAACAGTGCAACCTTGGACTTGTTTGCAGTGAGCGAGCCTTTCCTACCTCTATGTTTTCATCTTCATCCTCTTCTTCATTACCGGAAGATTCTTCTTCAGCTTCCTTTAGCCATTTAATAAATGGTTCTGCTTTGACACGGATTTCTTTGGCAAGCTCCTTTGAAACGTATTTCTTTGAGGCCTGAAAGACAGAAGTACACAGACTTTGAACACTGAAGGGGTTTACATCAGATCATACCCAAATACTGCAAAAGCCTAACTTAGAACCCCAACCCCCCCCTCTGCCTTGAACAACCCACTTTTGAAAGGGAGGTTTCTCCCAGACGGTAACTTATCTCAGATTAGTCGTTTAAAGAAATCTACACAAGCAGCTACACCAGACTGGAGAAACCAGATGCAGTATGCGACATTCAGGTGCTTAGCTGGTATAGTATGTGAAATACTACCCCTCACCTTTTCTGCCCAGCCAAGGATGACTTCTTCTTCCAGAAGATCTGCATCATACATTTCCTTCAAAATATGTGGTATTTTAGAAATAAGCTGAGACTGATGCATGGCTACCACACACTCAAAGCCATGGAGAAGGTACCTCTGAGCTTTCTTGTTGCTGTGGCAGAACTGGAGTTGTGATAAAAACAAAAGCCATTAAGTTAGCTTTTTTCCCTCTCCAGAAAGAGCTGCTGCTTCTGCTCTCAACTTGGTGAGACAGCAAAATTCACAACAGCTCCTTCTATCCCTCCCAGCAGTTTTCCCTAGCTAAGAAGTAGTGGTTTAAAAACAAACAAACCAAAACACGCATGAAAAGCCTTCTTCCCCACAGTACCAAGCAATCCAGAACGGAGTCAAATAGCTGCTACAAAAACCCAACGCAACAGTTGTTACACTGCGTGCAGAAGAGACTGCTTACACGAAGGAAGTGACGCCTGTATTTCCGTATCTGTTCACGAATCTTTTCATCGAAAAGGACTTCAGTGAGAACTAGAGGGCCCATAGCCTTCACATCCAGTCTCTCTGCTTCTGCTACAATGTCTTTGTCAGAAGTATCGATGACACCTTCTTCCTTCTTTTTCTACAAGACAGGAACAGGTAGAAACATCTTAAAGCTACTGAGGTCCACATCAATGCTCTGTTGCACCGCTTCCTTCCCACCACCAGTGGAACCAGTATTTTGGTAGAAGCTTTAAGAGCTTGCTCTTAGTCTCCTTACCAACATTTTATACAACTGCAGCAGAGTGGCTACCAAGCAACCAACCAGAGAATATTCACCTTCACAAAATCAAATAGTATGTTGACTCTCTCCTCCACTGTTCTTTCCAGGTCTTCACTAAGTGTGAGGTTCTTTGCATGGTCACTGATTTCATCCATTCTACGCCTCTGGGCTTCTTCTGTTGTGTCTTCACCCCAGTCATCATCATCCTCCTCCTCCTCAAAACCAAACCAAGAGATTCATATGATGTTACTACAAGCTTAGTAACTGGTGAGTGTTGTTTCTATATACAGATTTGAGAGCATGTTTATAAACAAGTATTTTTGATTTTTCCCCTAAAGAAAGGGTTACACTACGATCAGCAAGTCAAAGATGATGGAGAAAGGGCAGATGTAGGAAATAAGTAATGGAAGCTAGACGTGTGTTTGTAGCCATCTATAGGGTTACTTAGGTGTGGTGTTTCACCACTATCTAGTACACTCATGAGATATTCCTTTCCAGGGACCTGGACTGTAAAGGGTATGCAGCTTTCACTTAGCAAGGAGCACACATACTGTTACTAAAGAGTCGATGAAGCTGCTGTAGAGGGGAGACGGGGATACTTCTACTCCAGCAGAGAAGTTCTGGATACAGTAAGAACTTTTGGTGCAGTGTTGACTTGCAAGGAATACCAGCGATTGAAAGTTTTAAATCAGAGCAAGACACCACACCCCCTCATCTCCCCACTTTCCCTTCTACTTACCACAACCTGTGGAGGAGTGATCTCCTCTGGTGGTGGGGGCGGAAGTGTCTCATTGCTGGACACAGAACCATTCTCTTTGTCCTTGCCTTTTCTGTTCTTCTTCTCCTTTTCTTTCTTTCCTGTACCAGTGTCACCGCTTTCTGCAAGTGAATTTTAATGTTTTGGCTTTCTGTAGTTCATAGAATGAATTCCCCGCACTACTGCACCTCTGACAAATCCCCTTTTCAAAGGCATAACGTTGTCCAAGTCTATATAACAGGTGACCTCACAAAGCAGAGACCCCTGGAATAGGTTAGACTTTTCTATTCTAGCAAGCTTAAATTGCAGCAGGCAACTAGATGCTTACTACAGAGTGTTGCTTGCACAGAAGTACCTTACAGTTAGCATTTACTATACTGCTTTTACTTCCTACCCTTTTACTTCATGCTGACTTAAAAGACAAAACGGCAATAATCACCTGCTGACTAGCTCTCCTCCTCCTAAGTTTTGTCCTGCATAAGCAAATGCAATTCTTCAGATACTTCTACTTGGGAAGGATACAGGATCACAGGGGAGGAGACCGCTCATATTGAAACGATGAGCACAACTACTTCATCCTGACCTACAAACATACTCTAGGAGTATGCTGGAGCCTTTTTACACTTTAATTAGATGTGAGCTATTTGTTTTTCTACTTCATTAACAGCACTCACACTGAAGAAGTTCCCTTTACCCCCACCAAGTAAGGAAACACATACCAGGTGGATTTTTGAGAATGAACGTGCAGAGTTTGTGGTTTGTGTCAAGCATGCCTCGATAGCCACAGGCTTTGCAAGAGTTACCTATAGTTTGTTTCTTAGGATTGACATGCTGTAAAAGAAGAACAACCTCCAGTTAACATACCACTTACAGAACAGTTATGCATTAAAGCCTAAACTCGATGTTTACATTATCATCTCCACAGTATTTAAACCTCTGGCTTAATCCTTTATAATACCCGCAACAGAGCAAGTTTAGAAGTAGCAACTTAGCTCAGAAGTTTTGAGCTGTTAGAAGCCTAAAACCTACCCAAGGGGGGTGCAGGTATACTGGATTTTCTCTTCACAGATATTCAAGTCAGCTATTAACTTTGCATCACTTCCACAGCCGTCTAACTAAGTGTTTCCATAGTGTTACCGTTAATACGGACAGAGAGCACTCACCAGATCAGTTTCAGGATTCTCACACTCAGGACAGAGAACAAATTTTTTAATGAATCCATCCAACATGTCTTGCAGCTTATTCGCCTCATGAGATCCATTGACAATGTAACGGTCATTCTTAACATCAAACTGGGTCTGTGCTCCCAGCTCACAACCAAAAAATTTGGTAGGATCTGTAAAGGAAGTATAATAATCACCACTGCCCTCGTATCTTCACTATGATTTTTAACAGCAAGTAAATATGCCACTGCTTCTTTCTGTTATTTCATCCTAAGATAATCACATTTCTTTCTTACAGATCTCGAAGAACAATATTAATTAATGCTTTATTAGCTACTTAACACTACCACTTCAAACACAAAAGCTTAAAAAAAAATGCTGTGTCACTCCAGACTACTTACACGTTGGAGGCCGATTAAGCGCCTTTGCAACGTCAACCATGTTGACTATAACTGTCTTTATTCCATTTCCTTTGCCCTCCACCTAAAGAAAAGAAGTGTTTTAAGATTAAGTGATTGCAACAGCCAAACCCATTATGTATTCCCCATTTCACTGCATCAAAGTTCTGCTTTGAAGTGTGACAGACATGCAGTGAGTCTGGACATTAAGGAGCAGACATCCTCCTTGCCCTGTGACTGGCTAAACATTGGTATCATTACCTCACAGCTCTATTTCTCTTCTATCAAGACAGCAAGTGATATGAACTACCTATTTACCACTAATGGTTAGTAAGTTACCTTGGCAATCAGACGGGGCATTTTGTAGCGATAGAACTGATCTGAAACACTGCGGTTGACGTTGACAGACATTTTGCCTTATTAGTAGCTTTATCAATACGATGAAGAGATCTTTGATTGCAGTTTTTTGGTATCTTCTGTCTGGAGAAGACGGGATGACATAAACGACTGCAAGAGTTCTCGGTCTCTGACATGAAAAAATTTTCGCCACTGAGGCTGTAAGGTTCTTGCTTGTATGCTATGTTTCCCCAATACAGGTACCAGTGGCTGCGCAACAGCTCTGCAAGTGTTAATAAACAGAAAAGAAATTAAGTTTATCTTAATGTGCACCAATCAGATTTTGCTACAGAGCTACAAAAGGGACTATATTTAGGGTGAAAAGAAGAAAAAAAAAAGTACATTCTTTATGCTATGGCTTTCTTCAACTTGTGGAACTGAAAACAATAGCCTTGAATTGTACTGCTAAGTAGGTTTTTCTCAACTACACCACAGAACTTTCCACCCTCTTCTTTCTCACTACCCAAAAAGCATGGAACAGCTTAAGACTATTTTCTGTACAATTAACTCCTGAAGGAGTGCTGCGATCAATAAGGAAGGGAAAGGAACACTGCTTGATTTTATTATGGAGACCAATGGCTCTTGCACCGAGAGGGTCATGTGATACATTTCAGGCTGCAGGAAACAGGAGAAAGATCTGGAAAACAGTTTCAAATTCCACATCATAGCATGAACCCATCACATAAACCGAAGTCTGTCAGAATGTTGAGAAGTATCAGTAAGATGAAGCAGCAGCAATCTGTAGCCCAACATAATTTTTACATGGCTTACCAGTTTTTTGGATCGGAGTGGAAAAGAGTTGAAAATTAGGTAATTCTCCCTCTCACTTATGGATTCTCATAGCAGCTTCTGTTGAGTTTTGACTTAACAATAAGCCTGATAAAGTCTGACATAAGTTGCTTCACTGTAGAAAGCCTAGCAATGCAGAGGTACAGAGCAGTGCAGCAGCTTTTCCAGTTGATTTTTTTCTTAGGGGAAGGGGGGAGGGGGAGGAAGGGGAAGGAGGATGAATCCTATTATTAAAGTTGCCTTAAGCAATATTTACATATTTAAATTAACATGTGTCTCTATAATCAGATCTAAGAGTACTTAAGCCACAACTGGTTGACTACACAGGCAACCCTGGTTACAGCATGGCTATTCTGACACGTCATCATGTTGTTATCATTAATGACAGAAGCGTTGACACATTAAAATAGACTTCTTAGTATTTATGTGTTAAGTATATACGCACGCCTATCAGTTCCACACGGTCTGAGGCCCACCGGTCAGGTTTACAAATTCTTTACACAAGCAGCAAATAGATTTGTATGTGCCTCGTGTTCTACATTATCCCAGGTGCAGTTTTGCCCTTCCTCAGCAAAAAGCGCACCGTGGACTTTGTTTCAAGCACGAGGCTTCCTTCCCCAAGATGTCTAAAAAGAGCCACCGTGTGACCTGACCACGTGCGTGCAGAAGCACTGAGGAAGCAGGTATCTCGGTGACTGAGCATGAGCTCTCAGACAGAACGTGCGGTTTCCCCTCCTTCCACATTACAGCTTTTGTCTGCTGAAGACTAAAGCTCCCTCTCCTGGTCCCTAGGACACCTCATCCCAAGCACCACCCCCCCATATGCTACGCACAGAGGAAAAAGCGGGAAGGCAGATAGACTCCCTGCTTCAAAGCACCGTTTCCCCGCCCCGCTCAGCCCTGTGATGAGTCATAAATGCAGCAATTAAGCACTGAGTCAGCCCTGGAAGAGATGGGGGAAG
>NW_008824031.1:2642397-2681384 GCF_000699105.1 Pygoscelis adeliae
GGAGAGGCGTGCGGGGCCGCGCTTCTGATGGAAGCAAAGCTTGCAATGCTGCAGGAATGAAAATCGGGTGGGCTGTGACTCGCAGTAGACCGGCAATGACCGAATGCTTGACATCGCAGCAACTGCATTACAAATAATTTAAAGCAATTAAGTTGGCTGAATAAGTTGTGTTTTTCCTGTACAGCCTGCTTTCAGGGTGCAGGAAAGAGCCTATTACTTAACTCCGGTGTCATAAAAGCTTTGGGTAGCTCTGGGTGCTTGGGCTGCATTACAAAGGATGATTCAATTGCCATGTGCATATGCTCTCTATTCTTAATGTAAAATGTTGCCAGCCCTCCTTAGCTGAATTGTGACCCTGGATGAAATACGTTTGGATTTACGTTGACTTAAAAAGCAGAAAACTTTGGGCCTCTCTTCCCTGTGCGCTATTCGTTCCGTCTTCACGCTTCCAGTATCACAGGAATTACGTATTTTGGACATTCTAAAATGCAAATAATGTTCAACTTTTTTTGACTTTATCAATTGAGTGATGAACCAACTCTCTTACCCCTATAAATAAACCCCAGCAGAACAATACTCCTCAGTTCCTGTCACTGTGTCTTAATACTGCTGTAAAGGTTCTTGATGGCAATGTAGGTGTATGGAGGAAAAGAGGGAACGAAGATAAAACTAGTAGTGACGTTAAATAATGTTATATACTCTAAATCTGTTCCTGCCTGAAGTTAGTTTTGAAACGTAGGTTTCCCGCTGGCTTTGATAACATGTTGATGTGGTCAAAGGAAACGCCCCTCCTATTGAACCAAGTACATCTTGAACATTTTTGGTGTGATGTGCAAAAGAACTGCATTAAAATACGAAGGCGACTGATAAAAGAGGTTTTCTTAGAAATCAGAAAAGCTGGGCTATCATTATGAGCACTTCCAGTGACACACAATAATAAAAATGTTGTTCCCTCAGCTGCAGCAACCAGAGATAATGTGCACATCTCAGTGCTTTCTAACACGACCCTCCTATGTGATGGCTGCTGCCCTGGTTATACGTCTCTCTTCAGGCTATGGAATAGCAAGTCTCTGTAGCCAGGACACCGTCCTGTAAAACGTCATGTGAGTCTGTCTTGGACTTCCCTATCTGCATTTGAAAAAGTTAAAAATTCTTCAGGATATGTTAAATGTCTCCTTGATAAATACACAGCAACACTTCTTAAAACATGAGAAAGAGGGTTAGGGCAAAATAAGGAAGCATCTCCAAAATATGTGAGGCTTGGCAGTTACCGTGAGGGGAAAAAAAATCATAAAAATGTGGGAGGCAAGAAAAGCACAGCAGGAACTCCTTTGCTGTGAAAATACGCAGCATGTATAACTTGCTAAATGTCTCCTGTCTGTGGCTTTGGTTCGATGCTACAACACCTATGAGGTTAATAAATTACAAGTGTTAAAGCATACTGCTGCCAACACCACTTTATTGAGCAGCAAAAAGGAAACGAGACCCTGGATTTGGTGCTATTTGACATAATAACTTTGCACAGTTATGATTAGTAGCATAAAGAAGGATTTTTTTAAATTATTTTATAGTATATAAATTGACGTAATTAAGTTAAAGAGTTACCTTTTAAGATAGCGTTCCTTCTGCGAAAAGCAGGTCCCATACAGATAAAGTCATATGATACTCTCCTGGATTATACAAAACAGACTAAAATTGTGGATTATTGTCATTTTGGTGCCTCGTTGAATTTTTTCTCACCAGAACAATTCATTAATATTAAATGTTGGATCCCAAATATTTTTATGGAATCTTAATATTTGTAGCTTGGTCATTTTAGTATCTCGTGGCTTGGACAAGACAGAAAAATATTTTCTCTCCTCCCACTTCAAAATGTTACGGTTTCATGAATCCTGAAGTTCATAGTTCACATTGCTTGTCTGACCTCCAAAATACAGAGCACTTGTGTGCTTTGCATTTCACTGGTAGAAACTAAGCAGGTTTTATATATATTTTTGTAGTTAAGACATTTTAAATGGCATTAGTAAGTCAGGTTTTGGAAGTGGTTTCATGCCTGAGAATAGGAAGTTTTCCACGGTGGACCTTAGGGTGCGTTTCCTTATCACAGGAATGCTGTATTATCGTTCAGTTCAGCCTTGCACAATTCAAGTTTGTTCTATGTTGCCTTAGTCAATTTTTATTAAAAGTAACGAAGAGTCAATGTCTGTGATAATGCAGCAAAATCAAAATTCTGTTGAAAATCTTATCATAAGTCTATATTTAAAATGTAAATCTTCAAAAATAGGCGTTGTAATCATGTGTGTTTATATTCTCTGATAGACAACCTTGTGTCCTGTCTGCGGTTTATTCCTCAGCAAGTTTGTTGTCTATCAGTGATGTGGTTGGCTATAAACATAACCCTGTTTCAATACCCACTTGGTTACCTTGGCCTTGAAGAATGTTTTTTCTCTGCTGTAAGCCATACGTGTTATCTCCCAGTGGCTGGTTCAGAGCTGTTGTTTTGTCCAGTGTAGGCAAGAGCCCTTAGCAGCTGAGTAAGTGATTTCCTTGTCGTGCCGTCTTCATGGCTTTGCCTGTACTTTCAGTAATTTCAGAAGATGGAAAGAGGGCCAAGATTACGTATAGTTATTCTGAACCCTGAAAAGCAGTAGCCTTCCTTCTTCTTGTCTTGGAAATGTGTAGAGAAGGTTTAATTATTTGCATGCCAGGTTTGAATATGCAACCTTTGGGGAAGCATGAGTCCAAAATCCATCGGGATTGACACTAGACACTGATCAGTAGCAAGGGCAGAGGTTAATTCTGCTTTTACTGTTCAGGACCTCCACATTCATTGCTGTCCGGCAGCTCACTGTTCATTTCACTTTGTGAAATGCCTTCCTTTGCATGCTCTGTAACATTATCATTGTTGTTAGCTATTAGTAGTTCAGGAATTAGTAAAGAGAAAAAAAGCAGAGCAAGTTTATGATGTTAGATACACATATAGCCATTATTTATGGTAGTTATTTTTGTTGCTTCTATTACTGTGCAGAAATGCTAAAATCTCCCAGCTAGTGTTTGGGTCTGAGTGCCCTGAAAGGGCTCAGTGTTCAGCTGACAGCATGAGGCAGGCTCTGCCCCAAATCTGTTGTTATTGTCTCAGTAGACACTGTGAGGCTCCCTCCTGCCCTCCCTGTTTCTCTTCCAGTGTGTGTCTGCCTATGTAAGGGAGGCGCCTCAGCAAGGAAAAGCAACCAGCTTTCTCTGCAGAATATAAACTAGTGTTTGATAGCTGTAAATGTTAAGGGAAAAGGATGCTTTTTCTATATCCCAGGGTTTCCTATCAGGATGCAATACGGTGGATGAATACAGGCTGGCTGGGTAGGGGAGCAGTGCTAAGGGGATGCCGGGCCTGACCCTCCAGTTAGCGCTGCTCAATATGAGACCCATGCACTGGGTCATCTACTGAGATGGGTCACTGCCTGCCTGTATCGAACACCAAGTACATTCACCATGTTGCATTAGGCAGAGTAGGGGGTGGCTTCCCAGAGCACCATCAAATCTAATGTGCCCGTTGTCACTTTGGCTTCTATGAATAAGGCTAAGGTGGGCAGAGAGTATCCTGGCTCCGTCTGGAGGTATGTTTGCTGGAATAGCTTTTCCAAAATAATAGTAGTAACGTATCTTAGGCCAGCTGGTACATCTGGAAGAACTAGCAAGCTTCCTGAACAGCTGAGTAGTACCTGTCCATGTTGGCTGAGAGAAGGGCTAAAGCCTGTCATGTGCACCTCTGAATTTTAAGCAGTGCGTATCTTCAGCAATGCATTAGAAAAGTGGATGTTTGGGCTATCAGGCTGCATGTACTCAGTGGCCATTTGAGTGATCCCACTGTGTTTTGTAGGATACCGTGGTATTTATTTTTTAACACAAATGTTGATTTGCTTTGCACGTTTTTTTCTGTGTTGGTGATTTTTCAATAGTGTACCTTTACCTTTAGCATTGCACTTGGCTGGTTCTTTGTCTGTGGGCAGAGTCTGTTGGCAATTTTACAGACAGTAGTTGTTTGGGTGAAAGGACAAAATAAAATATCCTTTTGAGCAAATAAAATCAGGCTGTCTGTGTTTAAACAGGCAAATAAACAAAGGCAAACTCACAGAAATGAATGAAGAGTGCAAATGGGGTGGAAGCTCAATCAGGAGGTGAATTCAACACAGCACAGTTTGGAGGTCTGTGAAAGAGGAACGCCCCCGGCTTGGAGAGCTGTCTTTTCGCTGTGTGTCTCAGCAGTAGGTGGAAGTGGTAATGATAGGAATCGGAGAAGCCGGGTTTCCTCAGTTTGTCCAGGTAGCAGTTTTGGCTATGGGCCTAACTGGCAACCACTAGCATTATCCAGCAGTTGCACGCTTGTGGTTGGCAAATCTGCCTGCTACATTTATATGGTTGCTGACAGAAGTGGATGTGGAAGATAAGGAGTCCCTGGGGAATATAGCTTCCAGCTGAGAACATGCTGTCAAAGCTGCCTGCCTGTTCATTATGCCCATTTAGCAACCGCTGCATTTACATTTCCCTGCTACTTGTCATAGCCAGGCTTCAGACAGCAAAATCTGTCTGCTTGTGCGTTAAGTTAAATCTCTCTTCCATTATTGTTTTAGCGATTTATGCTTTCATTTCCATTTCATTAAAGAAATTGCTCAGGTCCTCTGCAGTTGTCATGTGCTTTGCCAACACCTGCACATACACATCCTCTCTGATCCTTTTCCTTTGGCCTCTGATGGTCTGGCAATCAGTGCTGTGATTATCAGTATTGATTTCCCAGCAGATGTTAACTCTAAGTAGTAAAAAAGAGTAATGAGTGCTTAGAGTTACCTGTTGGCTTTCTACTTTTCCTAAGAGGAAGGTGCGGTAGCCCCTGCTTTTGAGAGCCTGTCTCCAGAACCTCGTCCGGTCTGGGGAGACCTTGGAGATCTTAAGTGCTCTCAAAGCCCTTCTCCCATGGGCAGAAATATGTGGCTGCGGAGCTAGTTTCTAGGGGTCTGCACTGCTGGTTACAGCATGTTTTGCTCTTCTGTTCTGCTCGTTTGAGGAGTTTCTTTGCTTTACAGTAATACGAGGGCAGTGCTGGGAGAGCTGGGGTTTGGAGGCAGTACTGAGGCCCAGTTAGGGATTATGTTTGTGCTTCTGCTGGTAGATCTAGTAGAGGAGAAGGTATCCCTGATGCTTGTGCTGAAAGCAAAGGAAAAGTCTGTTTTGAACGCAAAGGAAAATCTTCATATTCTCCAGAACTAAACCTTCGAAGGTGCTGCTTGGCTGGGAGGGCAGAGCCATGCATTTGGAAACAGACAGCTAGACATATAGCAGAAAAAGTTTTGTCTCCAAAGCCTGATTTTATATCCCTTACAGAGTTGCCTCTCTTGCAACATGGAAGGTATTTTGCAGGGCACTGCAGATTTTGTAGTCGATAATGTTGAATTTGTGGGTTGTAATTCAGAATTTGCTGCTTGTTTGGTACGTTTTGCCTTGAGCTTGAGTACAGCTGGTGTAGGCTTCTTAATAAAAATACAGGGATTACCTTTTGTAATGAAGCAAATAATACATGACTGCGATGCAGTGCCAAAGTCTTTGAATGCTCTGGTGGTTTGCAGCTCAAATATTTATATTACTAAGGTAAATTATTTACCAAACTGAAAAAAAAAAGAAAAAAAGAGAAGTGGTACATAAAATAAGAAAATAGAGGCAGAAACTTTGTTCTATGGTTTGCACATGCCAAATGTTATGTCTGCTTAGGATATTACATAGAGTAGTAGCAATATTAAAATAGCTGATGACACACATGTTTTCCAAGAGTGGTGTAATGAATTAAGTGTGGCTTTGGCCTATGGGGATTCTGTGATGGCTAATAAAAGCTGACTTGAAGCACTAATAATGTCTCACTCTACCCATCTACCCATGCCTCATGTACCTGAATGTCAGTGTATTTGGAATTATCCAGGGGGGTCAGGAACACATGGGGCTGAAGAGACAGGCAGGTGTATACACACACACAGAGATACACACACCACGATCGCATAAATCTTGCTTGTTTAAGAAACGAGGCTAAAAATACCCTTGAATGTGAATCCAGGTCAAACATGGCGTTGACTGTGAAGTCTAGCATGATTTTATTGACCTTAGTAGATTTTTCTTTTTGAGAACCACCCAGGAGACACACTGAAGGCAGAACTTTCTTACAAGGATATTACCACCTTGAACTGTTTTCAAAATCAGTTTTTGAAAGGTCTTAAGACACACAGTTGGGTCAATGAATGCTCAAATGCATAATGGAGGCTGAATTTTGCCTTGAAGCTCAAGGATGTTATTTTAAGACTCTTTAAGAAACAAATCTTGTCCACATTGATTGTTTTTGAGCTTTTTGAGATAGTTTTAGGAAACAAGCTTTCCTGAAACAGGCATTTTCATAGAGTTGAAGTGATGTAAAATAAATGCTAATGACATGATTTGTGGCTACCACACTCATCTGGGATACTATGGTACCAACAACTGGATTACGTTAGGTGGTAGCTGTGAACATTTTGGCACTGTAACTCTTTCAGAACTTGATTTTTAGGATTCCAAAATGGTCATATGCATGTAAGTGAGATCACTGGTGTAAAGCATTATTCAGCCCTTGGGAGTCTAATTTATCCTTGTTTCACTAGTGTCCTTAACATGCCATTCTGTTAAGTTAAGCCTTATTTGCACGAGTAATTTTAAGCACAGTAGCATTCTTGATTCAGTGCCTGAGGTAGTCATGGGGCATCTGAATAAGCTGTAACTTGTGGTTGTGCAGTTCTCCATGGATTTTGTGTCTCGTATGTCTTCTCTGCACTAAAGAACACAGAATAGGACTTCTTAAAGTTGCTTACAACCATTCCACCCTCTAAAAGATAAGATATTCAAGAAGAATGCACTGGCTGTTTTCAGTGTTGTTTTGCTGCACCTCACCCACAGTTTGTTTTTAATCATTCTCATGAATGATTTACTGTTCCCTTTGTATCATATTACTTTTTCATTGTTGTCTCCAGAGGCAAAAAGCTTTTAAAGGGTTCTTTAGGGTTTAATGTATTGTTTGTCCTAGATACTGGGCATGACTTATTCAGAAATGTGTAATAAATACACAGCTCCTCTCATTTCTGATTGTTTGCACAGTCAACAGATTAATGGATGACTAGGTGATGGATGAATTGTCTGTTCTAGATGAAGTTAGGGGGGGTGTGTGGGTGCAGGTGGGATCTCGAAGGTCATATGTAAATGCTTGTGAGCTCATTCAAGTCCATGGAGATGCACCATTTTATATCAGTGGATAATGTGCCAGTTTAACTCAGAGACTTTACTTCTGGGACATCTTTCCTGGCAGTGGCTTTGTGCACTTATCCCTGATTATGCCATATAGATATAATACTGTCTTCAAAGATGTATGCTTATTTTTACTTTGTAGATATCTGGTTCTTTTGATTAGTAGCACCTACTGTGGCTAAAGAAGGCCCTTATTTTCCCCGCTTGCTTTTTTTCCTGGTGCGCTGAGACAAGGAGTGCTGTGACAAGGGGTTTTGATAGCTTAGTCTATCTATCTGCTGCGAGGGTAAGTTTCTGTGCGAGTCTATGTACTCTGCAGGATGTTTACTAATACACGTTTGATAAAACTTCTTTTCATTTTATAGATAACTAACTGTAAATCTCAGTGCCACTGCTGCTCCCACAGAGACTTGCAGTGAACAGCTGAGTCATACAGATGAAGCCTGAAATGTCTCCCCTTGCAGATGTGAGCAAGTCCCACCGCTTCCGCTGCAGAGAGTCCTGAGCTACTGCATTCTGCACCCTGCAAAGCGTTCGGGTGGGCAGGAGGGTGAACGACTTGGCCCCTGCACCTTGTCCGGCAGGGTGCTAATTCTGGTGCACGGGGAGGCATATGCTGTGACGTGTGCAGGCAGATCGTTCACAGCTTACTCAATTCCTGGAGCAGCAGGGAAGTGGGCAAAGTAGCGGTGGGCTGCCAAGTCACAGCCTGCTAGCTAGGTTGCTTGAGAGTCAGCACAAACCTCCTTATCCCCTGCTATGGAGTAAGCCGCTCAGTAACGTCTTCTCTTACCCTAGCAAAGGTCTTAAAGAGGCAGCTCTGTAGCTTACTTTGGGTTGTGGTGGATTTGCCTGATTTTTGCCTGTTTACTTACTGTGCGTCAGATCTGCAAACAGTGTTGTGTCTGCCATAGTGATTCCTACCTACGTATTTCTGCTGAGAGATCTTTGGAAGACATGATCAGTGTTGGGGAGGTCCGTCTCCCTACATCTGTGGACTCTGCACAGGGCTATTGCACAAGAGGCTGTGCAATATGTTCTTCCAAAAAACCTGCTAATGAGAACAAGTGAATCAAAGGAGGGTTATTAGTAATGGGTTTCCCATAGCAGTCTCTTTCATGGAGTGCTGACTAATTGCTGCTTCTTAACAAATAAATAAATAAAAATATCAGATAAAATGAAGTCAAATTCTTATCGGAGCCTTTACTCAGGACCAGCTAAGCTTCAGCCATTTGCTCTGACCACTTTTGAAAGCTTGGCATGCATCACTTGCATGGGAGAGCTGTGCCAGAGCTGTGAAAAGCTCTATATGTCTTAACTCTTGTCCTGTGACTTACTTGTATCTTGTCCATTTCCCCCTTACACTAACTGTTTTTAAAGCTTTTTAGAGGGTCTGTCATTGTGCACAGTCCATGCTAAGGTATTAAGGACAAACAGGATTCTATTCTTAAATCCTGCTTTGAAAATCTCTTCATAATATGTCCCTGCAAGAAACTCCTGGTTTATTTTGATTTGTCCTTTGGCTGTGGCTGGACGCCCGGTCATGGGCCAGAATCAAACTGGCCGAGTACCAACACAGAGCAATTTGCAGCTTTGTGTAAGTGACTTCAGTTCATTTTGGCGATATCTCTGCAGCGTTTCCCAGAGCCAGTCATCTGTGCTTCAGCTGATCAGGGTGCAAACTGAACTCTGGCTTGCCTGGCTGAGCCTGCCAAGAAAAGCATTAGCTAAGCAGAAACAGCTTGTGGCTGAGGGCAAAGGTGAGCATGCATTAAGTATCCACATCTTGATACAGAAAGGATGCAGCTACAATCAAAACAGGGGAAAGGGGACTAGGCAGACAGACAGCCGCCTGAGGTGACCCAGGAGTGCATGCCACACTGCTTGCTGAGAAAGGCCTCTTTGTCTCCCTGCGTTATGCCTGCCTGTTTTGACTGAGATGCAGAACAAATGCAAGAAACCCACCTATATGGCCTTGATGACATTTTTCTGTTTCTTGGCATTGCTTTGTTGTGCTCAGAAAGGCCTTGAATGTGTTGGACCATTGTGTATATCTCAGCCCCAGCCAAACAGAGATGTTTGTGCAGCTGGCTTGGCAGTTCCCCTCTCCCTAATGTGCAGGCTAGGGGACAGAAAAGGTGTCTGCTGGGGCACCTTTCTAACAAGAGAATTCGCTGCTGAATCACAGCTGGGAGACAGGAGAAAGAGACTGAAGTTCTTCCTCTGTGTCTATGAAGGAGCGGGGAACAGAGGTGGGGAGGAGACCTTTAACTATCACCTACCCCTTTAGCACTGGCTGATGTGTCTGCCTGATCCCATGTTATACAGCATGACAGTATTTGTATTGCTCCCCTGTTCCCATTTAGATTAGAGCTTGACCAGCGTGACCTGCATTTCCAGACCTTATTTTGAACATAGCTAATGCAAGCCTTGCTCTGGCAGAAGCCCTGCTGTGTCCATGAGTATCCCTCAAAGAGACAGGACAGTGTTTATCAGTTTTATGAGGAATGGTCTTATCAGAGTTCTTGGACTTCACCTGGATATGCACAATTCCTTCTTGTTCTGACAAGGCCTTACCACTTTGATAAATCCTGTCTATAACATCCCCCCCACCAGAGGCTATAGATAACATGATAAAATGGACTTGACTTCCAGTTACAACTGGTTTTCTTTTCAGACTGTCTTTCATATCTGTTTCTGCACTGGCAAAATGGTTGGACTGTGAGCCTTGAAGCCGTAAGACTGAACATGAGAGATAGCAGTTCTGTGTTTCCCTGAACTTTGGCAGCATTCAAAAGATTGGATTTACAGCTTGACCTCGATAACCACCAAATGCCTGTTTGGCAAAATAGTTTTCTTGAATGGCATGCCCCAATTCTGGATTCAGCTTGGTGCTGTTTGGTGGGGCTGTTTTGTGGGAAGAGGTAGCTTCTTCCTCCTGCAGTGGGTTCAGGTCCAGCCAGGAGACACTTTGGGTGTTGGCATGAGGTAGTACAGTCCTTTAGCAGTCCTGGCTGCTGTTAGCGAGAGGCAATTCTAGCAACAGAGAATGCCTGGAATGTAATGCTTATTTCTTTTAGTTGCCCCTTACTTTGGTGTCCAGCAGGGACAACCTCTGAGCCCGTTGGCACGACAGTAGCTTTGGTCACTTTTGGAAATTTGGGATTATGTGGGCTCAAAACCGCTCCCTTTGCATGGGAGGGCTGAGATAAGCCCCATGTCTGAGCTCCAATCCTGCGTCTTACTTGATTCTTTCCCATTTCCCATTAACTGTGGAGCTTTAAAAGTTAAACAGCAAGCCTCTTCTCTTCAGACCCTCTTCTTTCTTTGTTGCTCTCACATTCATTCTCATTCCAACTGCCTAAGGGGAAAACCAAATGCCACTTGCAGTTCACTGCTGTGCATTACATTTATTTCCTCAGTCTTGCTTTCTCTCAGAGCATGAACCCAGCCGAACAACTTCGTATCAGTTTGACAGGCTGTGACTGTTGTCCTGGTGACCAGTGTAGTTGCACTATCATCATGTACAGAAGGCAGCGAAAGAGATGCCTTGACCTGTGGGCGTAGCTGTGCGTGCACATGATATGCCAGTAAGTCACTGGGATATACGAAGATAAGATCCATGTCTTGGTCTATGTATGTGAAAGATGAAGCAAAAACAAAATGGAGAAGCATGCAAAGTTAATAGCTATAAAAGAAGAAATGAGAATGTGTGTAGGAGTTGCAAATGCTCAGTTCTTCTCAGCATCTGATGTGTGTACCAGTCATCTAGTGCATTTGTATTTGAGGGATGCTTGCCCGCCAGCCTGCTGTCTCTTTGCCTTTCTGTCTTTTTCTACCCACTCCCCGATTTCTTCCGTTTCTTAGGTTTATGGACATGAGAAAGAATAATGTTAGTAACACTTCTGAGTCATGTTTTCCATCCAGACACACCATGCTTAACCCATTCATATACACATTCCTGTACAACGTCGACTCCAATTCACTAATTACTCACGTGAATTGATCAGACTGATTTTGTGGTGCCCTGTCACAGATTATGCCCTAGGTGCTAACAGAAAGCCTGCTTTGAACAGCACACAGTCTGAGTGGAAGACAAGGAACAACAGATGGAAAGAGGTGGGTAAGGGAGCACACAGAAACAGAGAGACATCATTACTCAGCACACAGGCAATGGTGTCAGCACACCAGCTGCCTAACGCTTTGGACAGCTTTTGCAGGCTACGCAGCGTGTTCTTGTTTTAGTGTTGGCTGGTTCACTTAGGTATTGTCAGCTTTCGAAGACAATGTGGGATGGGGTAACCTAGATGAAACCAGATCCTGGCTAGTGCATGCTATAAGTTAGGGGATAAGAACATATTCAGGTCTTTTACCTGGGAAAGGCTTGTAACAAGCCTGCCGGTTTCTGTGCTGAGCAGTGACAGCTTTAACATTCTGGGGTCCAAGTGGGGCACAGCCCACAGGCTCATGTGCCCTGTGTGACATGTGCGGTGGCATGGTGGTGTAGCCATGGTTGCTATGGGGAGGAAGTGTCTGGTTAATCCCCAACCCAGCTAATCTTCCATGGCTAATTGAGAGTTGAATATGGTTGGTTTGCTGTAAAAGCTGGCCTTTCTGAACACTTATTACCAGGCATAGCTCCACAGACATCAACAGAGTCCTGCACTAGACCCAAAATCGTGGGAAGGTACGTCTGATCTTCTGTCTGTTGTGTTTTGCTTATATATCTATGCCCTTAGCATTGCCCTTGCCTGTGTTTGCTTATCTGTGACCTCCAGAGGCCTTGCAGCAGATAGGATGCTCTGCTAGACCTGCCCACCCTCTGCTCACATCTGTGTATCTCCAAATAGCCTGGAGGGGGGGGGGTGATTTCTGCGGGAAGCATTGGGAGGGGGAGCTGATGCAGCAGATCTGTCTCCTGGGAAGGTCTGTAAGGCAATGCTTCAGGGCAGGCTGTGTTTTAGTGGTGGTGGGCAGGGAGAAGGGATATGCTTGTGAACAACATGACTCAGCCCTCATGCCAGGGCTCCTGGTGGGAGGTGCCACGTGTCCAGGCTGAAGGATCAGAGCCCTGCTGACTAATGAGGAGAGGTTTAAGGATGTTGTGGGATGGAGCTGCTGTCATGTAAAATTCATGGTGCTAGCAGCCCATCTTAAATAAAACATTACCCTCCCTGAAAAAGACACAAAGTCTTCATTTCATGCTTGTAAAAAAAAAGCACAAAGAAAGGATGTTTGAAGAATGAGGGAATTCAGGACTGTCTTGTGTGTGCCAGTCTGATGTGACCCTGAATCTGCTCTCACAGCGGCTTTGCACTGGAATGACACATGCACGTTGCCTGTGAGGAAATGTAACATTGAGGGGAACATCGCTTTGGTTAGAGGAGGTGAGGACTCGTGCTTTCTGATGAGCAGAAACAGAGGAGTTGCGTTACCACTGCAACAGCTTCAGCTTCTAGAGTGGCTCCACGAACTGCAGTGACGCAGCGCATGGTGCTGGTGGGTGATGAAGCAGACCTGGACCAGCTCTCTTGTTACAGGACAGCTGATAACCTGGCTCCCATTATACTTCTCCTTCTGCTTTTTGTTTGCCTGCCCACCTGTGCCTATTGTCCTGCACTCATTAGCACTTCTTCTGTTACCGAGATCTGACTGTTTTCCTTGGGCCGCTCGTAACTCGTCTAGGTGTTGCGTATACTGAAATTTTTAAGTGACTTGTGAAAGTCCTGTGTACCTTGAGGTAGTAAGGCACGATTATGTGGCCCTTCCTTTGTAACATGAGTTCTTCCTCTTATGGGAAGCCTGATAAATGAAGAAGCAGCTATTGTTATTTGTTGTTACAAAAGGCTCTTGAGATAAATGGGAATCTGGCGCCAACAACTAACTGCATAGTTTCAGGAGGGTAACTGAAATGTCTGGAAAGCAGTTTTTGCTACTAATGAGTGCAGTGAATAATTGCTGCCTTCAGTTCTTTTTCAAGGCAGCATTAGTTTGCTGGCTTTAACAATAAGATAGAGAACGCATGTGTCAGTGACTGATAAAGTATATTTTATTTTTGTATGAACTGATTCCAAAAAAGTATAGTTATAGAAAATTCAGTGCAACATCACATGCGATGTGTTGCAGGTGATAGGTAGCAGAAGTGACCCATGTGTGAGTCTTACGTGAGGGATGGAAAAAAATGGAAAGTTTGGGGTATAATAAGCTGTCTTCATGACTTTTATCCAAAACCACTGGTTTTCCTGGGAGTAATGTTAGAATCATGTGGCATAGCAGTGTTAGATGATGACACAGCGACGCATGGCTAATCCTCCAGCCAGCCTGTATCACCCAGGCCATTCCAGCAAGTTTGCAGGGCATGTCCCATGTTCTTAAAACAACCCTGAGAATCCCTGCATGTGATTCTCAGTCACCACCCCTGAAACACAGAGCTGAGTTCCCAAGCTGTAAGATGGCCTAGCCAGACGCCTGCCTTTTTCCCCATTCATTTGCGCCATTTCTGTTTGCAGGAAAATCTACAGTTGCCTGCCCTGCGTGGAGGACATAGCTTGTGTAGCTTTATCTGCAGTGCATACCTAATGCTCTGTGACAGCATGGTCTTTGCTGGAGAAAGAAATGTTATTTGTAGTTTGGAAGTTGAGTTGGATCTGGTCCAGTTGTCTTTTTCTCTGCCTATGTTGTTTCTTTTGAAGTTCTCGGTTTTGGGGGGAGTCACCTAGATGGTACCAGCAGTTAGCTCAGGGGGGCAGGCCGCCTGGGATGGGAACTTCAGGGCTTGAGCTCAATTAGAAAGGACAGATGAAAACAGATTTTCCAAATTGAGTGTACGCAGCATGTTGGTGGATTGCCAAAGAGGCATTTGGGACCCCAAAAGGGCCCCCGTTCCTGGGGCAGCAGTTCCTGGGCAGAGGCAGAAAAGGTGTCAGCGAGCACCAGGCCCTCCCAGCCAGCTCAACACCTTCCCTTTCCCCCATGGCAGGAGCAGCCTGTCCCCATGCTTTCATCCTCTCAGCAGCAAAATCCGATGTTGCTTGCACAGTTTAGAAGCCAAGAGCCAGCAGCGTTGCCCATCCGTGCAGAAGCCCTGGCTAGTGGTGGTGTCCTGGGGAGGTGGGCAAGCAGGATTCCCATGCAGGGCTCCCCTCCTGCCGAGATGACTTGCCCCAGCAAGCAACTTGTGCTGGGGCCGTTGCCAGATAGGCAACCCAAAAAGGCACGTGACTCATCAGGCATACAACTGACCCTGTGCCCTCACAGACCGTATACATCTGAATTTTTTCATGTGAGTGGAAGGTTGGAAGAACTGTGGGCCTGGAGACTAGTTTCTGACACTTTTTGTGGTGGTTAATTTCTGAAAATTTAGGCTGTGGTTCATCTGCTCTGAAATACATACATCGACATCCAAGGTACTCATTCTGAATTCCTTCTGTTGTTGATGGAGAGAATTAGGCAGTGCTGGTATGCTGCTTGACTGGCCCGTTTTAGATGTCTGCATTTGCTTGAGAGGAAGGGCACTGCCTATGCCTGTGCCTTTTTTCTGCTTATAAAAGCAATCTGGATTATCAGCAGAGATGTAGACTTCTTCATACTGGCCATGCAAGGTTAGTAAAAGGCTTCACATCCCCAGAACTTGAATCGCCTGTGAACTCATGCACTGGGCAAAGACTCTGGATTCCCCAGACAGGCCAGATGAAAACCAGGCAGGTAGAGACCTGGACACAGAGGGTCCCTGTTAGGTCCCGGCCATAGGGGCCCTCTCCTCCTCGAGGGGATCCACCCTGGCTTGGTTGTCTGATGGATATTGGTCGGGGTTGTGACCACTACTAACCTGCTGAATGAAAAGCTGGTATGGGATTTTGTTGCCTCGAGTTGTTTTGTTTGTGCCAAGGAGGTAAGAAGAGGTCTCAGAAAATAAACTTGAATCTCTGGACAAGTTTTCTGTTGCTGAACTTGGCTCTCCTGCTGACTTTTGTCTAGCTGCTGAGATCTTGGGTCTACCCTTTCAAGAGTTGTGAAGATCTAAGTGCAGTGTTTTCTGTCATCTTTCAAACTCTGCCTGATTCCCCACCTCCCATAACCCCCTGGCATCTTTTCTCCTCCATATCCTTGTCCCTTGTTACCTGCATCACTGTCTTGCAAAAACATTTTCATAGCCTCTCTGTGTTCTTGTCTGGTTTGGTTTGCTCACCGCTGCATGTGCTTTGTTTCGTTGACCGCCAAGGCATGCAACCCGCAAGGTCTCTTGATTGAGTCTGACTTTGCCTTTTAAAAAGAGGCCCGAGATCTTGTTAACCCACCCAAAGAACTAAAAAAACAAACCACCCCAAACAAGACAGACAGGAAAATATACAGTGGATTTTTCTGTGCTCTCATAAATAAAAGTCAGACAATCACATGGTTTTCTAAAAATAACACCCATAGCGAGTGTTTCGGTAGGAATAATACTGACCTACTTTGCATGTTGCCCACATGCAAAAAATAAGTTGGTGAGGAAAACCCAATTGCCTGATGCGGTATTTGCATTTGCTGAACCAATCTGAATTGAGAGGTGGTTAATTAGATCTTATATTTTCCTCTCGGCGGCCCCTCTGGAGGTTTCAGAGAAGAAGGGAAGGGGGGATGCTCACTGGCAGCATGGCCCACAGCAGTCGCTTGCCTTCTGTGTGGGCTGGATGTGTGGGTTGTGCCTGTGTGGTGCAGTCAGTGAGGGTCTGCATGAGCAGAAGTCCTCTTCTGTAGACTCAGTCCGGGATGTTCATGTCTGGAGAAAGGGCAGAATATTTCTGTGATCAGTGGACCTGAATTTATGTATGTGAATTTAGCTTTCTGTCTCCATCTGTGAGGCAGATCAAAACATTTTGGTGTCGAAGGAAACCTCCCTTGACTGCCCAGCTCCTGCCCGCCCCAGGGACTCAGTCTGTCCCTGCGGCCAGCACTGCAGCATAGCCCTGGGGTGGGAGCTGTACCTTGGGGAACATGAGAGTATCTTGCACTAGCCCCTGCCTGCCAGCTCCTTCTCATCCCGCCCGAGGGGATGCTGCTCAGGTGCTGGCCTGGACCTGGAGCTGCTCCCTGTGGACAGCTCAGCATCAGTGACAGCAGTGAAAGCAGCCATCAAGGGCTAGCATCAAGCTGGCATCCCTCACAGCGATGGACACCCCCAGGGTCCCCTGATCACTGGTCTGGTGAGTATTATTGGTTAATATGAAAGGTTACTGGGCCTGGCTTATGGAGGGGCCCGCTGGGATCTCGGGGGAATGAGGAGTATGATTGTAGACAAAATGGATCAGTAGCAGAGGCAGGAAGAAAAGGACTTGGAGGTCCTTACTCCAGGGCTGACCAGCCTTTCTGTCCCTCTGAGCCACATACCACCATCAGTATGTTATTGAATGCCACAGGATGCGCTTCCCATCTCTTGGAGAACTGGCAGATGGAGAAGTGTCCTGTGTGGTTCACCAGTTGGACATGGCATTGCCTCGTCAAGGCCTCCCTAGCTTCCCAGGGGTGATGGATGTGCGCTGTGTCTGCAGCTGGATCCCATCGCGACCTGGCAGTGTAGGGCTCAGCAGACCTTGCTGGCTCATTTCATGGCATGACATGAACCAGCAGTCCTTCATCCAGCACAGCCTCACTGCTGGCAGCCCAGGGGCAGGAGCTGCCTCCGAGCTGCCGGAAAGCCGCGGGTGGCTCTGGACCGGCAAGCTGGCCACCCTGCTGTGCGGTCGTGTCCTCCACGGCTTTGGCACATCTCAGCTTCTCCATGGAGCTGTGGCTGCCTGGCCTGCCACGTGTGCTGAAATGAGGGCTGCAGTCCTTTCCAGACTCTGAAATGAGAGCAGAAGCGTGTCGGGGAGTGCTTTGTGCGGGTATGGGTAAAGCTCTTTTAAGACTAACGGATGCCATCGCTTTCCCTTAAGATTATATCTTTTTTTTTTTTCCTCTCTCATGATAAGCGATACGTGAATTTCTGACTCTCTGAACAGCCTCGATGCTGGGAAATGCTCTCATTCAGGCAGAGAATCTAGGTCAGCTGTTCATAAGAATAGATCAAGCCTTCATTGAACGCAGTGGACGGCCTTTCGGCGGGTGGGGTTTATGGGTTTTTTTCCTGGCTTGTTTTGTTCATAATGAGCTCCGAAAGTTGACAGGCATTTTGTGGACGGCAGCTATAGCTTCCTGCCAGCAGGCTAGATGCAGGCATTACTGATTCAGTGCATCACAGGGGAAAATCAATAATATGAAATATTAATTGTGATTTTTAAAATTCTTTTTAACCTAAGATGGGGCACTCAGTAATGAAGATCCGTACCTATGTTCAAGAGGATCTGATTCGTGAGATGATACGTTATGAAGATGGAGCTTAGATTTTTTCTCTGATTCCGCACCTATAAATAACTGCTCTTACATATGGCATCTAATTATTTAATTGTATATGCAGATTAGATAGTCATTTACATGCTGTCATCAATGACAGCAACTAATAGCACTGGCAGTTATTTCCAGGCACATATGGTAATGCCAAAGGTTTTAAATATCAGTCAGTACCTGCCATACATATCAATATCTCTCCCCATCTCTTCCCTTCAAAAAATGTTAGAATAAATTAATATCACAAGGTACATCTGCTTCTTCTTGGAACTAGTTGTACCACAGCAGATCTGTTGTGTTATATATTTTATGTAAGACTACAGTCCAGCTTGGAGTTCCTGATTTATCTGTGTGTGATGGCCCCCTGAGACTGGGAAGCAAGAGGAAAGAAAATGTTAATATGCTTTTTCTCAGCTGTATTTACACATGCAAAGTGGGGGGAAGGCAACTGCAGACATGAAGGACTCAGGTCCCACTTGTACAAAGTGGGATCCATAGCCATTTTGATCCAGAAGATATTTTACAGCTCTTTGGCTTTCCCTTTGTGTAGACCTAAATGGTTACCCAGGGTAAGGTTAGGAGGAATTAGGACTAGGGAGTGCCCAGTTCATCTTCTTATCCTCATCAACAAAATCAGTGCAGTCTTCTTTTTCCTGATGTAAAACAGGTTTTGAGCATGAAAGCTTATATTTTGCTGCCATTTTACTCATTTTGCCCACCTAAGATATATTTAACTGTGAAGAGTGTGGTAACAGCCAAGGAGACCTCAGTGAACATGTAACCATTATTGGGCTTGGAAGCTCCCCATTAAAACCTTGTGCAGAGAGTACCATTAAAAACCCAGCAAGCTCCAACACAGCTGCCTTAAAATCCAGCGATTCTGTGCTGTGTCAAGTTCAGCTATATTAAATTGGTTTGCAGTTTGTGCAGTTTTCAGACATTATTGACTCCAAGGCATTTGTTGTCATGTAGCCATGGAGCATACAAACACCATTCCACACCACTATTTCCTGCTCACTAAACAGATGTGTACAGCTAAGAGCCTGAATATTCTCTTTGAAACTAAAGGAAATAGTCACTTACTTAAATCCTTTGCTGGAACGTGGCCTTAACGCTCTTTTATTAATTGAGTTTCAAGAGTCTCGGCTCTTGACAGCCAGTAAATAACATGTGCTGGAGATCTAAGGTCATAACAGTACAGATAACATGCTTGTTCAGGATGGGAAAAAATAGTGGTTCCTTTTTTAATTTGCTTGATAATTTAGAAACATCCTTACAAATTACCTAATTTTGGTTCCTTGAGGACCACATCTTTCTCCTTTGCAGGAAAAAACTTGCTGTGAGCGATGAATGCTGGCAGAGTGGTTGCAATGAAGGCGGCAGAGGAACACTGCCAATGTGCTGGCAGTCGGTGCTGTGCAGCTCTTGGGAGCTGGGTTAGTGTCTCTGAATCTTTATATAGAGCTCCCTCCGCTTTGCTGAGAAGTGGGAAGCAACGGAAAGATGAGATACATCCTGATACTGGCAGCAGATGAATGCATTACAAATACTCTTCCCTTTCCTTTACCTTGCTGTATCTGATGCCCCCCACCCCCCGCCAAGTTTTGCCCACTTCTTGCTTTGTTGATATTTCTTTCATTCCTGTAAGAGAAGAAGGGGTCAGAAAATGTTGAAGACTCTCAGGAAGCTTCCACATCATGTAGCAGTGCTGAATTTTCTAGTGCCACGTCTCCTCTAAATGCTTTTCTGGTTTTGGAAGAAAACACAGTGGTGCAGCATAAATGTTTTATCACCGTGTATTTGGGAGGCTTGCTTTATTCAGGCTGAACTCCTGCTGATAAAAATTTAATGCTTGTTTTTGTGCTCATGCACAGTTCCTCCCCAGGGTATTTTTCTGAAACAGTTTCAGAGGATGATTAGCTCTCTCCTAGGACCTTTTTGGGTTCCTCCTGCTGTAGCAAACCCTTCGCTGTAGCTAGCTCGCTCCAGTGTTTAGAGATTGCAAAAATCTTTTAAAACTGACCTTTTTACAGTGTGACACGGCATCGTCTTGGATATCCTGAGCTTTACCAGGGCTAGTCGCTAAACCAGCTCCCCACTTACTGTGGGGTGGGAATGGAGTTCTTACTCAGACTGTCCAGAAGTGACAACAGGAGATGCTAGGTGCTGAGCATTTCTGAAAATGTGATTTATTTAGGTGTCTATATGAAAGCTGATATCTTTTCTCTTACCTCCTCTCCTAGATAACCTGTCTGCCATGTCAGAGTGTTCAGCAATGAGGATAAGGGCCCTGAGTTGTGTTGTTAAGATACCCCATCCCATATAACAACTTCTTTGGCAGTACAGGTGTGTGGGGCGTTCCTGCCTTAGTTTGTAGCCAGAGATACCTGCTGTGAATCTTGAGTGGAGAAATGGTTGAGTTTTGATATTGCGTTAATTTTTAAATGTGCCCAGCTGCTATCTGAGAGGTCTCAGGGTGTCCTGGAAGCCAATCTGTAGTTATGATTTTTAGCCTCCAGATGGTGTCTGGCAGATGTGCCTGTGGAGCCATGTCAGTACGGTGGGGGTGAAACACGGGAGACTGGAAATTACACAATCACTGGCCTCTTGTGGCAGCAAGAAAAACATGCAAATGATGTAATGTGGATTTTCAGTCCCAAATCTCTGCATATGCTGGTCCGTGTAGGGCTATGGGTACAGATGTGTGTAGGAAGTTTCCTGCAAAGTTGAACCTAAAGGTTTTACTGCTGGAAAGAATCTATGAAAAAATGCACAGAGGAATCCTGTTAATCTAAGCCAAATGAAAAGACTCGAATAAAATCATTTTCGGCTTGTCTGTCCATAATTCTTGGCTTGTCTATTCATAATACAAGCTTTCAAAAAAAAACAACAACCCTCTGGATAAAATTATAGCTTATCTTGAAAAGAGACATGGTGGTGATTGAGGTAACGCATTCTTTATCACACTAGCAAACAATATCCATAATTTATTTTTTAAAAAAGCTCTTTCCACCCCAAGGATAGCAAGCAGCATTTAAGTTGTAGTTTTCCTCTGGCAGACCTGCCCCTGGTGCTGTCCTTGGATAACTCTTCAGATAGCTCGTAGGATTAGAAACCAAGCTGCTGGGTGGCTGCTCTTCTGGGGATGTGACCAGACTGACAGCCTGTAGCACTGTGGTGGTTTCTGTGGCAGAAACACTTCCCTCAGCTGCTGTTCAGGACTTGGGCTTTCCGAGCACTGTCGTAACGAGAGTGGACCCTGAGGAATAGGAGATAAGGTGTGACACACTACTTCTGGGATATTTTTCCTTTCTGTTTTCCTGATCTCTTTTGAGGCAGAGAGGCCAGGTCGCCTGTCCTTCAAACCCCTCCTTGGCACAGTATACTTTGCAGTTTGGCATGGGGTATATATTGTCTATATTGTTTATATAGAGATATATATGGTAGGAGAACACAGTCAGACAGTATCTCTTCTTCACCTGCTGCCCATGCAGGACTCCAGAGGCCCTGGGCAAACACAGATTTGGTCAGCCTGCCTCACTTTGCGGCCCTGATGTTTTCCATGCTGGCTGCTTTCCCCGATAACTTGTTGTCCGTGGAGAAGTTGGAAAATAGCCCTTAAACCTTTACAGAAACTTTAAGTCCTGCCCAGCCCATGCTGTAGCAGGCAGCAGGGGGCTTTTACCAAACCGGGGTGCATGGGGCGAGGGGATGAAGCCCATCAGCTCCATCTCCAACCCGGGTCTGCGGGCCCCCTTGTCTCCCCATGTCCCTGCAGGTGCCAGTGCCACGCTGAGGGCTGCAGCCCCCATCCCTCCACACCAGTAATGCCAAACCAGCCGGTGGCCTCCCGACAGAGCTGGGGGGGCACAGAAACCACCTCCTGCTCCTCCCGCTGTTGGCTATTTCTGTGCCTCCCCACAGCTAAATATAACCTAGCTCCAAACAGGGTCTCAGGTCTATTAAATATGTGAAAATTAACAAGTTTGCTTTGAAATATTTTATTATCCCAGTGTTTGGTTGAACCTAACGCCTATTTTTGTGGTCTGGAGAAACTTTTTTTTTAACCAGTCTGTATTGTGTGCTGTGTACTCTGTCTGGTGGATAATTTTTTCTCCCCCCTCTACTGATGCTGAAGGAAAACATAAGGAAGTTGCAATTACAAGAGTATCATCCATCCTTGCTGGAGGCCTGCAGGGCAAAATCAGGGAGTGGAAATTCCCAGCGTGGTCCCAGATTCTTTACTGAAGACTGAGCTGCTACTTCAGGAAGTATTGCTTTATTCTTCCCTTACTACGTGGACAGGATATTCTTAATGCAGGGATTTTTAGGGTCACTTCAAACATCCCTATTGCTTGGCTTTCTACAGTTCATCTTTAAAATTTTGGGGGTTGTGTGATTTATTTATTTATTACTACTATTGTTGTTGTTGTCAAAAGGGGAAACGTCTTCCTTAAAGCAATGCTTGCTTCATTCTGAAAAAAAAAAACAAACCAGAATTAGGCAAAATCCCCAGGTATTAGCTAAAAATGTTCCAAAGGAACGGCAAAGTAGGTTACTAATTAAGTGAAAATTGAGGTCAGTTTGGAATGGGGTCCTCACAATCAGGAGGAAAACAAAGGCAGCGCAAATTGTACGTCAAGTCCAAACATGTTTTGTTTCAGTATTCAGGGCAGAGGAAGGGGCAGCATTCAGTTCTTCGGGGAACTTATTCTTAGGACTTTAGTGTGGTTTCTGAAACTGCTGGGACCATGCAGCCTGTCTCTCAATCCATCTGTCTGTCCCCTCCTCATAAACAGAGTTCCTCTAGTTTCAGATAAATCCAGAGCAGGACAGAAGTCTCAGATTAACTTCTGCAAAACGGGGTGAAAATCAGTGACTGGGCAGAGAAGAGCTACTCAAGCAAACACACTCAGTAAGAGAAAGGACGAAACTTCCTTCTTTCCCTTTTGCTCCGACCGTGGCCATCGGGCAGCAGTGGCAGCTCCAAATTAGCTCCAAACTTGCAGCTCTTTGGCGTGTTTGGGGTAACACAGATCTCGGGGAGGTGAGGGAGTGCAGCCTGGGGCGAGGAGGCACCGTGGGGAAGCAGCTTCGTTTCAGCTGTTGCTATGGGAAATGTTGCTTGTATTAAACCTATGTGCTGCTTTATTTACTCTTGCGCACGCATGGGTTAGCTGGAGAGTAAACAGGGGATTTGGTGGCAACAGAGGCAAGGAAACTTGTCTGTGTACCTTCAGATTGAGCTGCTGGGTGGAGTCAGATGTCTAATAAAGGCTGAGTTCATGCCGTGTTTTGTTCCTCAGCAGGAGCAGTGAAGGTCTATCCTCTCTCCTCAGCCATGTATTTTCGTGAAGTGTGTAAGGATGTACTATTTTGTGCCAGCCATCCTCTGTCAGTTTGGTTAAAACTAGCTTTAAAATAGGTTAAAACTGACTTAAAACCCACTCAAGTGCATTAGGACAGGGGATCAGTTGAACACAGAGATGTATGCAACCTGTGGCTGCATTGTCTCATTTCTTTAGGAAATGGGGTTATTCTTAGGAAATAAGAATAAATATATGCTTTCCACAGAATGATAAACAGCTAATTTTGCACAATTAACAAAGTCACCTCTTGCATATGACCATTATGGCAATGCCAGCTGCAATGTCAAACTGGAAGGGAAGGTATTTTTGGCTTGTTTGTTTTTTCATTTGTTTTCTCTCTCTCCAAAAAGCCTACCTTGCTTATAATACAGACTGGCTGTTCTTTGATTGCTGATGAAATCAAAGATGCTGCGTGTGGGTGGAGGAACACATTGTCAGACTACAGCATCGCTTCACAAAGTGCTTTTGCATGGATTTATACCCTAGGGAACCACCATGTTTCTGTGCTGTACTCTGCATGTTTTATCATCATAATATTCCTTTCTGCCATCTTTCCTGCCTTTGGTTCAGAGTGAAGGAAAATACCAGCATGTTTTGGAAACGAAGGAGGTGAAAAACCCCCAGATCTCTCTCTCCAGATACTGCAGATCCAGCCTGCCTGTTAGGACTCAAGTGTATTTCGTATAACACATGCTACTGAGCACAAAGTTTCCATTGTATACGCCTGACTGTGTTCCTGTGGAGTCCCTGCAAAGCAAGCAGGGGCATCACTGCATTGCTGGAATTGGAATATTAATGTAATTGGACTCTTCCAAAGTAATTTCATTTGAAGTGCTAATAGTCTGACTTCATCCGATTAGCATCCAGACCAAACAGCTATTGTTCAAGTCAGGCACACAGTCCACTTATTATGAAGAGATTTTATCTATATAGGCAAAAGAAATGGGAAGCAGCAAGATAAAGAGTTAAGTCAACAGAGAAACAACATAAAAAGTTATCCGAGGTATTTGCTTGTTTAGTGAAAGATCCTGAAGACAAAGGAGCTACAGTTTTTCAGAGAGAGAAAGACAGAGTCTCAGTGATGTGGGGAGGCTGTGGACTTTTCCAGGAGCTCCAGGCAATGGGGGAAACTCCTGAACGCTGGGGATGTTCCCAGAAGACAAATTGCTCCTCTTTCTCAGTGAGCATAGCAAGGGTCAGGGCAGGAAGGAGAATGATCCCCCTAGAGAACGTCACACTGGATAAACAGAGGCGTTGAAACACCAGGAAGAAGGAGGGGGCGGGGGCAGGCTTCCAAGAAGTGGCTTTTGAGGAAGGAGAAGGTCATTTGGTACACCTGACAAAGGAGATTGTTCAGAAGCAGAACTGTGCTTGCTATGGTGCTGTGTCCTTGTGGTTTCCTATTGCCCTTCTTTCTGCTTGGAAGCACTCCCCTTGGGTGGGCAGCTCAGGAGTCCATGGAAGAGGCAGGTGAAATGTAGCGGTGCCCCGATTCCCCTGCCCAAAACAATGGTTTCAGACAGCAAACAATCCCTTTGCATTATGTTAACACTTGGTGAAAGATCTTTGTTCTAGTTTGTTCTTGACACTTTTCAGCTCCTCTGCTATAAAGGTGTAGCGTCCCTGGGGACCTTGCTTGTCTAGGCATAAAATCATTCATGGAAGCACTGCGGTAGAAGATGTTCCTAGAGATTCAAATCATCCCCCTGTTTTAGCTGCAGAACTTTAGCCTGAGCAGTAAAATAGCATTAGAGATGGAGGGGAGAGACCTGTGCACCCTGCATGTGCTGTTAAGGCACATAGACCCAGAAAAGCAGGCTGCTGGTGGCCTTTTGGCAGCTCCTTTGTGGTATGTCCTCTCCTGGTACAAGTGCATTCCCCCTCAGTGATGCCATCCTTCAGCCCTTGCGTTTGGAAAGTAGTTGTGGACGGAGGTATGTAGGGTGGGTGATGATGGACTTGCTGCTCCTGCTGCAGCAGAAGGGATGGGACATCACCTCAGGCTTCTGACGGACTCAGCGCCCACAATCAGAAAGGCCATCCCCAACTTGCTGTCCCTTCGTAGGGTGCTCATAGTTACCTACTCCCCCAGGCAACGGCCTGCTTTGCCTATACACACACATTGCCCCTGCTTTGTGAACCAATTAAAGGTCAAACAGATGAGATCTGGGTTGTTGGTGCTGCGGTGCTCAGAGGGGGTGTGCCCTGAGGGCACTCTCATCTTGTGGAGTGTCTACCGTGGCTTTGTTTGAGTGGATTGAGTGTAGCATGGAGCAAAGATGGTCCTAGCCTCAGGAATTCTATCCATCTCTGCTCAGTCACTCTCTGCTTTGCACAGGCTCATACTGTATTCCCTTGAAAGAAGCTTTCTGGGAAAATACAGCAATTCCCATACATCATGTTGCCCCAGTTTAGGGCACGATCTGCAATTGTACTGAGTTCAAAATCTGTATACTGCAGAGAATCTTGCCTGCAGGACTGGCACTTTGACATCCAATTTCCTTCCACAGAGAAGTCTAGGGAAATTATTTTTGTTAGAGCCAGGCTTGTTAGAAAAATGCTGAAGTGAAACATAAACACATTGTGTTGAAATTTTCATGGGAAAATATTGCTGAAGGGTTTCAGCATGCCTGGAATGAGTCTTGTCAGTACTAACCGTCTCACTCCGTCATGTATTCATATATAGTGCAGCTATAATATTCCAAAGGAAACATTTTAACTTTAGCCAACTAAAAATTAAGGTCAAAATGGAATGTACCTAAAGCCTCTCAGTTTTGAACTTTTTTCACAACCTGGGAAAACACTGTTTTGCAACCTCAGTATTTCCTACTGGCAACAGCTCAAATGTATGACCACTGCTGGAATTTGTGTTTGTCCTTCCAAATGAAATGTATTTATTTCCTCCTCCCTATTGTTACTAACGAATCAAACGGCTCCGTGATAACATGCTGGTGGAATTAAGCACTGACTAAAAGAGCCAGAACAACATAACATTTACTTGGTTTCCAAGTAGGAAACTAGTGGAATTTTACTGTCACGAAAATGTAGAAAATCTTGGAAGAAACTGCAGGCGTTAAACCCAGAAAGATGAATGCACATACTTGGAATAATCTAGATGCTGTGTGGAAAAATTGCCCCTTAAATTCATACCCCCCAAAATAATTCTTGAATAGTGTATGGTTTTGAATCACTACAGCTTGTAATGGCTAATACAAGACTGTCCTCAGCTGATGAAAATCCTCAAGTTCTTTACTTCATTTTTATAATAATGGAATGGAGAAATAAAAACCAGTTTGTAACTATCTAGCAAAGAGAGCATGGTAAGGACAGCATTTCAGCTTATCTCCAAGTGTAGTGCCTTTCTCACAGCAGTGCGAGGACTTTTTAAAAATCTATTTTAAACATGAGCTCCTGGAGTTAAGTGATACTTTCTGTGTAGGAATTTGTTCTGAGGTTTATGGTCAGAACCTTTAGCAGTCCTGGACTCACAATACGGTCCTTGCACTAAGCGGCCATACATCTCCTTTCTCTTCACTGCGGACGGTGGCTGGTGAATAGAGCTATATGTGTGCATACACATATGGGCACACACACGCGCATGCATTTATGGTGGATTGCTGCAATGTTATGCCGTTTATATATATGTGTGTGTATATAAATATAAAATAATATATAATAGTGTATATAGTTGCTGGAAAATGGCACAATCCAGAAGGCTGAGATCGCTCTTATCTCCTCTGAATGGTGCTGCTAAAACATGAAAACCGATGCCCATTCTCCGGGGCTTTACTTCCCTGTTGGCTAACACTCAGCTTGCTGGGAGGTGGGGAAAAATTTGGCTCCAAAGCCAGGTGTGATCTGCTTGCCAAAGAAGAACTCAGGTGCAGCCGGGGTGCGTGGGGTGGGTGGAAAGTGACGTGTGCTTCCTAGAAACTATTAATAATCAACTCCCTTAAAGAGATAGGATTGTCATCGAAATAACTGGCAGCGCACAGGGATGTTTTCATCATTTAGAAAATGCTGAAAATCCCGCTGGCTTTCCCCCAGTGCTTGTGGTTAGATTGTGTATGAGGTTTTTGACATTATTTTCCTAGAAGAGAGAGAGATTACATAAGAGGGCTGGCAGCCTATAAAAATGTCCTCACTCAGCATGGGCAGGAACCAGGTTAGGCTTCTTCAAAGGCAGCTGAAGCCTGTAGCCTCATGGAAAAAAAATGCATCTGGGGAGAAATGTCTTCTCTGGGAGATAGCCGCTAAGATCACCTTGCATAGAAGTGTTTCTAACGTTTTTTTCTGGTAGTATTCCCAGTTGGACAGAAAGCATCTGGATCTGCTGGGATCATGAGGAAGACGAAGTATTCCTGGGGGGCCTTTGCGGGAGGAGGCAGCAAGTGGGAGAAAACGGCCGGGGAAAATGCAAGGATGTTGCCCAAGGCCGTGCATGAGGAGAGGAAGAAGCAGGAAGCGAAGAGGAGAGGGAAACTGAAAACCATGGCAAGCAAATTGCTAAAGGCCGTGGCTAGTGGGAAAGAGGCAGTGGAGGAGAAGGCTGGCGGTGAGGGTGCAGCAGGGAATTTGCTGAAGATGGCAACCAACAGGAAGGAAGCGGAGGGAGAGATCCCTGCAGGTAACCTTGAATTTCTCTCTGTGTCCAGTCCTGGACCTCCTCTGCCTCTCCCAGCCCTGCAGGCTCTTGTTTTTGCTAGCTTCTGGAGTAGGTGCTTTACACTTTCCTCCTCCCCAGCCTTCATCTGAGTTCTTGTTTTTTCTGAACTGCACACTTGCTCCTTTGGAAACTTCTGTATTTTACTTTCCCTTTGCCTCACAAGTGTATCTCTTTGCTGTTCTTATTTTTATCCCTGCAAAGACTCCTGATGTGTCTTGTGAGAAAGACGATGTGCGTGTGACTGACACCCTGTCGGGTGTGACTGTGCTGTTCTTCCACGGATGGGGAGGTGGGTCGTACGTGGGCTAATTGTACCAAGTAAACATTTCCTATGTGTTGCATGTATTGAGGCAGGACAAGTGCAGCTTGCTAGACCCCTCCTGAGCAACTTGCCCGTTGCTTTGCTGAAGATCCTTGCATCAACCCTTCTCCATTTTGTATCATGTTACTCCCTCCAGTCCTGTTTGATTTAATTCTTACTACACAGACCAGGTGTGTTCATAGAGGAAAGTTAGGATACAGGTGAAAGGTAATGGAAGCTCATACTCTTTCATTCTTCACTCTACACGCAAAGCTGCATCCTGAATTGATTTCAGAGTCCCACTGCTTCTGTCCTTGCTTAACTGTTCCTGGGTTCTCATCAAGTTTGACTTTTCCTCTGGGCTCTGCTCCAGATACCTTTGGGCAAATCTTGTTAACCCTTTGTTGCTCAATATTGTAATCTGTAAAATGCACAGAAAAAAACCCACAGTTTTGTGCAGCTGTTGGGGTAATTACTTTTAAGTAAAAAGTAAAAAAAAGATTACTTTTAATTCTTAGTGGTGGGCTAGGTGTGATGGGTAAGATACTTTGGAAGCAAGCAGCAGTGAAAAACTTCTCCTTCCAGCATCTGAACTTTAAAGATTTCATAACTGCCTTGATGGGATGTCTGGTGATTAGGGCAATGGCTGAGTCACCACAGCTTCTTGCAGACATGGAAGTCATGGGGAGTTACGTGAATCCCCTTTGCTGAGACACTGCAGATAGGTAGCCCACCTTTTGATTCTCACCTTTGGGCAAAATAGTATGCGTAGCCGTTTGCCCTAGTTAAAAAGCCCTGGCAAAGAGAGGACCCTGGACTGCACTGAGCAGCCTCGGTCTGCGATGGGAGCTCACTGGCAGGAGTGAGACCCTCTGTGTACCCATGCCAGACTGTGAACAGGAGAGAGGGACCTTACAAGAGAGTTTGCAGCACTTTGGTCCTGCCAGGGTTTCTGTAGAGACGACAGAGGATTCCTTCTCAGCTTGACTTTCAGCTGTTGGCTCTTTCAGAAGATGTCCTTTCTCTAATGCTTTTCTGCTGGAAAAAAAGATACTTTCCTTAAGGAAAGATTGTCACTAATGAACGTGCATTGCCCACAAGAGGAGGTCTGCTGGGATGATGACAGAAAGCTGCAAAAGACTAGTCTGCAGGCTTAGTTAGCCTGGAGGAGAAAGGACGAAAGAAAGAGGAAAGAAAGTGCTTGCCCTGAGGAAACTGAGAGGTGCTAGTGCTAGACCTTAAGTGAGGTGATCTTGAGTAGATCCTGACGCTTTTGGGGATACATGTAAAGTACATACTTCAGTACTCGGATATTAAAGTGACGGGTCCTATAGAGGAGTGAACAAGCATCAAGTTGTGTTGTTACTCTATTGCAGAGGAAACCATCTGTGGATTCATTGAGCAAGGAAAATTTGTTGAAGCTTGTGATCATATTTATGATCTGGAGCATTCTGGAAACGATGGTGTGGGAAAGTCTGAATCACTTTATACGCTACTGGCTGAACGAATGTGGACCGTGGTGGGAGAAGCGCTCAGTGGAAGTGGTAGGATGTTGCTGGAGCCGTTGCAGTCGGTGGGGGAATTGCTGAAGTGGGAGAAGCAGAAGGAGGCGGAGTGGCTTGGCAGCAGCCAAGAGACGGAGTCTGTTTCCACCTGGAGTCCAAACTTCTGGAGGAAAGATCTGGAGGAAAAACTAATACAGTACATGACGGCCCAGATTCCCCCCTTTGGTTCCTCTAGTAACACACATGAGACTGCACTGAAACAGCATCTGAGTCAGCTGGAAATGACATTTCTCCCCAGCCTGGAGCACAGAAGTGGTTTCTTCAAGGAAGCAGGACTGCTCGTCACCTATACCCGCTCCTGTCATGCCTCTTTGTCTTCTCACCTTTCCACCCTTACTGACACTAACCATTTCAGCTTCAGCCAATGTCTTTTAATTTATGAATGGGGCGTTAAAATGTACAAAAGGTATGTTTGAAGGACTTCTTTTTCTCTACATTTTTTCTGTGTCTTTATTCTTCAGTTCTGAGCACAATCCTTGCTTCCTGTTAATGCAGTGATGCTCAGGAGTCTTGCTGAGTTTAGACTTGCCCACTGTCTGTTTTATCTTCTCAGAATCAGAGCCTTTTTTCATTGTAGTACTGCCTCTTTCTAAATCCCTAGTATCAGGCTCAGGGGCTTACCTGAGGTAGGCAGGTATTTCTCCGCTGGACTCCTGGTGGACATGCACAGTGTCCTGCTTTCCTGAACAATTTATTTTCTCGCATTAAGCCTTTTTTAGCAAGGTCCATAATACTCTGATTACTCCAGAATAATTTTCTCTTGCCTTTATGTCAGCATTATGCTCTGTGGACTTCTGTTGTCATCTCCTTGGTTCTCTTGCTGCTTTATCTGGCTTGTAGTTTGACCAGTTGTTTCCATATTTCCTGCATTAGTGTTCAGATCACAGGAAAAACATGTAACAGATCATTAAATTCCTGCCCAAGTTTGGGAAAACAGATGTGGCTTTCCCCATGATCTGAAGAGTGACACATCTGGGACCTTTTGGCCCAATGTGAATTCAAAGCCTGCGGTTGTTATCAAAGCCTGAAGCTTTCTTGTGATTTCTTTTTGTATGGCAGTGGTAGATGAGGCATTTGATTCTCTGTGTCCATGGTTACTTTGATACTTGACAGCTCCAATCTACTATGTCCTAATAGTTTTCAGCCCTTTGGGGTTATTTGGTTGCTTCTGTCCAAGCCTAGAGCTTCTCTGTTCCTTGTATTAATTACATTTATAAACCCTTGATTAGCTTATAAATAGTTCATCAGGTGGGCTCTTCCCCTCACCAGCTCCTGAAGGAGGGAGGCGGGGTAGTGGGTACATGCTGGTGCCTGCTGTCCTCAGACACATGGGAGACGTGGCCAGGATGCATCCCTTCTACTGCTACTTTTCTGGGTTTAAAATGTAAAGCTTTGGTTTTAGATAAGAGTAATAATTGATGAAATATTGAAAACTTACGTGAAATTGGAGGTGAATAATTACATTATGTAAATATATAATGAAAAGCTCTAAGATAGGAAAAAATGTGTTATGGAAATGCTGAATTCCTTCAAGGAAAAAAAAAAGCAAGAGCAGCCTGTGACTGTATTAGGGTCAGAAGGTAGTGAAGAAAGTGGAAATGAGAAGAGCAGCAATGCCAGACTTAACTATTTGGATTTTCCTCTCTGAATACGGTTACAACGTTAATGAAACCTCCTGTGTAGATGCAGTTGTCCTGGTATATAGCTGCTTTTTATTCCATTCAGAGACAATATGTGACACTTGTAAAATTGTGCATCCATGGAAGTGTGTTTGGGTGACTCTGCCCAAGCCTGGGAATGGATTCAGCAGCAGGACTGAGGGAAGGGGAGAGGGAAATGGTAAGCAGAAAGTGTATTTTGGGCAGCACATATAGGAAGAAGGAAAAGAAACAGCACAAAAGAATAGCTGGCAAAAGGGCATGATAAAGATCATCTACCGTGTTGTGGCTGCCCTGACACTGCAAACACTGCTGGGTGCTTGCAGGGCACCCCTTTTGCTTAGCGTGAGGCTGTGGTGCCAAGCAGGGGGTGCCAGGCTGGCGATGGGCTGTGGACCAGTGGGAAGGGCCTCTGGCTGAGCTCTTGTTTCTGTACACAGTGGCAGCGAGACATGTCTGAGACCCAGGCAGACACCCCAGCACAGCCTTTCCCTTGATGTACAGTGTCTCGTGTGGATTATTTTGAAGACTGAGGAAAATTTACTTGCAGTCGCCCGGGTAAGAACTCAGGAGTTTTACCCCAATCTGCCTGTTTTATTCCCATGGTTTTAAAACAAGGAATGCCCTTGTTAAATTAGCTGCTCCCTTGCTAGCTGAGCCAACTCTGCTCAGGTGTGCATGAGCTCCAAGGTCTCCATCTTGGCCATGTTTCATTGCAGAGCCCAGGTGTGAAGATCCATGACTATCTTCTGCCAAAGGGATGCTGCCCTGTCCTTGCTGCTTAGCAAAGAGATGCTGGGACATTTGCAAATCTCCCTTCATCCCATTGCTGCACCTTCATAGTGCTGCAGTCTAGTCTGCTCAGAAGCCAATGTATCTGGAGGAAAGGGAGGCCATGGGTGAAATCTACATCCTTATTGAGGGCCATTTCAAGATGCTATTCATCTTCTCTGCAGCTGTTAATGAGCCATAGTGTACAACAGCTGTTTTTTTATAGCCCCTTTGCCTCAGCTGTGCAGATATTGAGGCTGCTGGATTTGTCTCTATGTGGACCCCTCACAGCCCTCTCCATCCTGCTGGACTGACACTGCTGAGGTTATAGCAAAGATTATTTCCAGAGCCTGGCACAAGAAGTCGTGCATCTGGTGCACAGCCGGCACAGCCCTCTTGTAAGGTTGGAGCAGGGCATCCTGCCTTGCGATCTCACAGGTGACCTCAGCTCCAGGGCTGCAGGATCTCTTTCTTTTCTCAGTGAAGCTCCCCCTTTGAAGAATGCTGTCTTGGCATGTGGCATACAAATGAAGCAGGGAAGACGCATCGTAGCAACGGGGTGCTCCAGGGCAAACCATGCTATTTGGAAAACTCAGCGGGTCCTTTTAGATTCAGCTAAAGCCAAAATGCAGCAGTAGGAATTACCACACTCATCTCTCGCTTTCCCTTTCCACCAGTCCCCGGGGAGCAGAAGAGGGGAAATTCCATGGCAAACTGCTGAATCACCCCAGGGAAAGTACTCTAAATTGCAGAGATTTTCCTCAAGACCTATTCCTGAAGGAGAATGTGGAGGTAGTCACAAACTTGGGAGTAGAGGTGCCAGCTGGTGACAATATGCTTAAAATCTACTGATTTCAGTGTTTAACATTAAGCATCTTTATGGGCTGTTTCTAATCATTACCCTGGGGAAGACCGCATGTTCTTAAGGTCTGTTTTTAGCATGTATTTCAATGAAGGAAATGACTTTACTCAGGGTAGTGCTAGCGAGGTTATCTTAGAGCATGTCACTGAGTCATTGACAAACCCTCACGGATGCTGACTAACAGCGATGGAGAATTTAACTCTTTTTTTTTTTTTTGTTCCCTCTAACGTAATAGCTGGAGAAAGCTTTTGTTTAACCATGGGCTTTCTGCTTTCCTGATACACCATGTGCTGAGCAGGCTCACCTGGATCTGGCAGTGGCTACGAGCTCTTGTGCCATGCTGCCCTGAGTTGGCTGCATTTTTTCATGCCACCTTGGATCTGGAAGCTTCACAGCTCTACGTGGTGCTGCACTGCACATAGAGAACAGAGCTGGAATTGCTGGAGAGTGTGGTACAGCAGCGTCCCAGCTCGCTTCAAACCTGGCCAGCTTAGGACCAGCTCCTGGTTCAAGCTAATGAGCTTAAGTGGACGTGAGCTGACTCCATATGGAAAAATTATGGATATCTCTTCACTCAGCTCAGTGGCATAGCTTATAAAATCTGCTTTATGCCTCTATTTCTTTTTCCAGGATACTCCACCCCTTCATTATTCCAAATATGTGGGAAGCTGCTATTGAGCAAATATCCTGCCAGTTATCTCTAAGTGATTGTAATATAGAATTGTGACTGTAAATCACATGGTGTGGGTTTTGCCACTTCAATGGATGACTAAATTTTTCTAAATGAAAAGAGACTGACCAGAATAAGCCATGGTCTGCTTTGCCTATGAATACCTGGCTTGTTGCTGAGAGTGCCAGCCTGGTATCTGTGCAAACTAAAAGCACTTTAAACAGAAATGAGTTATGAGAACTGTGACCACATCTGAAGGTGCTGCGAGCTCAGACGCCACGTGGGGTTCAAAACCACTTCCAAACACCACTGCGGGGAACTCAGCCAGCTCTGCATGCGGGTGGCGTTCCCTCAGCCCGAACATGTCTAGGGCAAGGGGGCTTTGTGCCTTTTGAGGTTGCAAGGTTGGTGAACTGGAAATGATGGTGCCATTGATTGGGTTGTCAATCCGTCACCCCTGCCCTTGCTGTACTGGGGAATTTGACATGAGTGCAAGGCAAACCTTCCAGCATGACACCAAGGGTTCATTCTGGTACTGAGGGGTGGAAAATGAACTTTCTGTGCCCTGCTTCTGCAGCCTCAGCTCAAAACTGGCTCTTTGTCCAAAAATGGAGATGGCAGGACCGGACATGCACACCTGGACTCAAGCTCAAGGAGGGCTTAGACTGACCTGCAGAGGATCACTTGGGTCTGTGTCTTCTTCCGTCCCTCCCTCCCTTCATCTGTTTTTTCCCGTAGACAGAAGGAGGACTGAGAAGTTCACATACTTTGGAGAATTTGGGCTGAGGACCTGCTGCTGCCCAAACGAATAAGGCTGTGCAGTTGTTCTGCCCACCTGCCTGCCAGTGTGTCAGTGGTGCGCTCCCATCCATATTGAGCCTCTTAGCCAATTTTGACTGCACTTGATAATGATGTAGAGGTCTCAAGGATGTTAAATTCTTGCATGTTTTACAACAGCAGCTGGATAGATGAGGGACCCAAATTATAACTCAGCCCCTTGTATTTTCCGAGAGGAAGCGGTTGGCTGGGCAGTCAGCACCGGCAGGCTGGCCATCCATGGATCTGAAGCTTTTACAGCATGGGGTACCATGTCTCAGTCAGACAGGGAGGAACAAGGAGGAAACTGGAGGTTATTTATGGGCCTGTTTGTTACAGCAGAAATTCTGGTCCTCTCCATGTTGGAGCTTTGGTGCCTGAGGTGCTGGGGTCACCACAGAAGCTACAAACAGGCAAGCTTGTGCTAATTCAGACACATCGACTGATCCAAAACAACTAAGTACCGTGGCTCAGCAAGTTATTGCTTTGCAGTTACTAACTAAATGCATGCTTTGTCCCACTGGGGAGCAAGACCTTCGTGTTGGCTTAAGCTGACACATTTTACTGTGCAACTGGAGCAGGCTAGAAGTGTTTGTGGAGCTCAGCTGGGATGTGTTATCTCAGCACATCGTGTTCACACAATTGCTCACAGTCAGGTGATGGCACTCAGGAGGAAAGGAATTTTTCTTGGGTTGTTTACAACTGCTTATTTGTCTTTGATTAACACTTTTCAATGAGTATGGCAGAACAGTTGTTTTGAATATACTTTTGATGAAATTCTTCAGTGACAGCCACAAATTTCCTAATTCATCAGCCAGAAAAGAACAGAGACAAAAATGGAAGATCAGACTTTACATTCTTTCTATTTTCTTGGAGGAAGATGCAGAAATGAAAGCATAAATAAGTGAGCCAGGCTTTTGAGTTTAAAGCTTCTATAAAGGTCAGATCATGTTTTAAGCAATGAGCCTTTTCTCTGCAGTGTTAGTTTTGTTTTTACAGTCCATTCAAAATAACACAAGCCAGCCAAGTCTTGGGAAATTTCCCATCATGCAGCCTCATGGGGCTCATCTCTCTGTGACAGTAGCTCTAAGCACTAACCCGACTCCTCTTTCCACTCACAGGTCCCTGGCTCAAGCAAGGGAATGCTTTTAATTAGCACTGGCTGGTTTATGCGGGTGCCAGTTGGAGCTAGGAAGGGTAGAAAATCTCAGCTACAGTAGCTGGCAGCACAGTGTTGTGTTTAAGCGTTGTTTTGCTGTGTGGGCGCCTTCATTTGAGCCAAGCTAACTAGGGAAGACTGTAGATAACCCGAGCTGACACTGGGATGAAAGGAAGCTGCAAATCATTTAAACTCAAACAAACAATGTAGAACAAAACAGAACAATGTTATTAGGTCAGCTGAAAATAGCCAGGCTTTGGGTTAAACGAGACAGCCAAAAAAATAGAGGCAGAAACTCATCTAGTCCAAATGCATAATGAGAGGCTGGGAAACCTAACTCATTATGAATGCCATTGTATCATCTCAACTGTTCTTTTTTCTTTTCTTTTAATATTTAGAAGGAAGTAGGAAAAGCCCTGAAAGAAGCCTTTGATATTGGGAAACCTCCTTGTGCAGATGCTGCAGTCATTGAGGTAAACTGGGGGGAACTGAAAAACTTTCATATTTCAGGGCAGTTGTGATTTTGCACACAAGTATGTAGGTATTTGGCAAGACCCAGTTTTGCATGTCTTGGGCTAAGCTTGGTGTGTTAAAAGCTTGCAAGTTAGCTGCCACACTTAAACTGCATCTGTTTGCTCCCAAACCTGTTTTTCTCTTGTGCATGTGTAAAGGAAACTAAACTAACTAAAAAAGGATGAGCCTGAGATTAGCTGATTCAAGCTGAAGCTGCATTTTCATATATGCACCTGGATTTTCATATGACCTTTTGGAAAGTCATGGTGTATGTTAACCCGTCTGCTCTGTATGAGTTCTGCAGGGCACTTTTATAAAAGCAGCAAGAGTTGCCAGGCCATGGCAGGTCCCCATATCTGGCAGTGCAAAAGCAGGCAGCTTGCGTCCTGCTTATGAGTTGGGTACAGCTGCAACTGCCCCGAAGGGTTAGGCAGCACAAGGGACTACTTCAGAGCGCAGCGAAGCCGAGTGCTCGAAGGGCATCGCAGAAGCACACTCTGCTGATTTATGAGCAGTACATACCATGGCCAGAAGGTGTTTGGATCAAGACCCAGAGAGGGCTTAAAATAAATCCTGGAGTTTACCTGTGATGCTAGAGATTAGGGGCAGGTTGCGGGCTGCTGTGACTGTATCTTTCTTCTCCACTGCCACCACCCCAGCAGCAGTCCTGTTTCAGGTCATGAGAGAGGGAAGTAGCCCCATGGTCCTTTGGGATGGCAGACAACCTCAGGCACCCTGTTGGAGGCTGGCAGTAGGCAATGCAGATCAACAGCAGCTGGCCTTCCTTGTGAGGATACAGCTTTAGCTGGCAAAAACTGGCTTTTCTGGCCCAACTCAGACCCAGGCACCAAGTGCAGAGCTCACAGAGGGGACTGCTCCCTCCTTACCTTGCCCTGTGCCCGCTGCAGTGGTGAAGCAGTGATGTAGTCAGTGATGTACCTGTGCTAGGGTGGCTTTTAGCTACTGAGCTGGCTTTTTTTTTCCCTGCTTCTGGCTGACAGAGCAAAGGTTTCTAATGGGGACCAGGCCAAAGCCTGGTTTGAATGCTGTGGTCCTCATATCTGCAACATCTGGCCATGCTTAAGCATGATTGGTTTTGCTCTATTGTGTATATAACTGACAGGTTTGAATGCTCTGGGGTAGGTGATGGAAAAGCCTGGATAAATAGGCAAGCCTTATGAAACTACTGCCTCCTCAATTTTCTCATGCTGACACTTAAAGATCAGATAGAAAATGAACAAGGTGTCATGGAAACTCATCAGCCACGGTTTCCTGACACTTTGGGGTGGCATATTTTATCCTGTCCCTTTGGGTGAACTTTTACATCTGTCGTGAGCAGTGGAAAAACCCATTCACGATGTGAGTCATCCTTTGTCTCTGGCTGATGCTTCCCAGAGCACTGGGAGAGCACAGCGTATGAGTCCATCTGTCTCCTTTTATCCATCTGGCTTTCCTCCCCTTGCAAGCTTTTGTTTCCACAGAGCAACTAATGGGCAGCATTAAGTTGCCACCTGCTCAAGCCTGCCCAATATGGGGTGGATTTTTAGCTGTCTGGCACAGCCCATCTCCTGCAGGCACCTGGGCCACCCAGCTGGGGTCAGTGGGATGAGACAGGTGCCATGGGGTTTAACGCATGTTGCCGTGTCAGGCATGAGTGGTCGTGGCTGGGAAGCTGACACCTGTCTTCTTCAGACATCCCTGGTAGAGACCCTGGCAGAGGCGCAGGGCACACTGTTAGAGCTGCCTAATCTTTTTTTAGCAGCTGCACCCAAATTTATCTGCGAGGGTTAGTCACGTAGAAGTGCAGGTGCTCCCACTGATGGCAGGTCTTCATCTGAGCTGAGCTGCCAGGCTGGACATTGCTAGCAGAAAACATCTGTAGGGACAGGCTTTCCCCTGGGTGCAGGACTTGACCCCAGGCTGTTGACCCCAACGAAAGCAACGGTACCAAAGGTGTAGGATCAGGCATTAAAATCAGGCTCCTAAGAAATACTATTTCCACAAGGGCTCTCAAAACTGAAACAGAAGTTGTTGCCTAGAAGGCGGAGGGATTTGCAGCAGGGTAAGGGTTGGATGTATTCCTTTCACTGCATAGGGAACAAATGGCTTTGTCCTGCTCTCCTCTCACGCCTTGAAATCCACAGATACTAACAGAGAAGATGGAGGCTGCCTGGCGTGTCAGTGAGAGCCTGAGCGAGAAGGTGGAAGCTGTTTGCCTGGAGGAGTGCCTGAGGTTCCTGGAGAGGTAAGAGGGATACTGTTTTCCTCCATGGCAACGTTGTTAGTGCTCAAAAGAAAGAAATCCTGATGAAGCGACTGGTGATGCTGTGTTCACCCGGATCTGCCACTGCCCCTCGTCAGTTTGATGGCTGTTTCCCATCAAGCTGTTACTGGAGGGACAGCACTTCGCTGCTGTTTATGTGCTCAGCATTTGCTGTTGGACTAAAGCTGAGGGAACAAAGTGCATCTGGGCTTGGCTGGACAGCTTAAAGTCTTGGGGGATGTTTATTCTGGAGAGGCTCAGACCTTAAAAACAACCAGAAAGAGGGGCAGCCACATGGCCATTGCCCAGGCTTGGCCTTTCCTACCCTGGCTGTGCTTCCTGGGCACGGTGCTTTCTGCTGGCTCCCTGGGAGGGTGAGGAGCTCTGCTCTGTCCTGCTTCCCAGAGGAGGACGAATGTCTTCTTCTCATCTTCTGCCCTCTTACCACTTCTTCTGACTCCCTTTATCTGCTTTTTGCTCTTGGGCATCTCCCTCCCTGTGTATCCCCCACAGCAGAAAATGCCAGTGCTGCTGGTTAGAATCATAGAATCATAGAATCATTAAGGTTGGAAGAGACCTCCAAGATCATCGAGTCCAACCGTCAACCCAACACCACCATGCCCACTAAACCATGTCCCTAAGCGCCTCATCTACCCGTCTTTTAAATACTTCCAGGGATGGGGACTCAACCACTTCCC
>NW_008824031.1:2682404-2691045 GCF_000699105.1 Pygoscelis adeliae
GGTCATAGAAGGAGATCAGGTTGGTCAAGCAGGATCTGCCTTTCATGAACCCATGTTGGCTGGGCCTGATGCCCTGGTTGTCCCGCACCTGCCTTGTGAGCGCCCTCAAGATGAAAGGTTGTAGGTGAATATTTCAGAAGGAGGTTTGATTTAAGATCCTTGGCCCTTCCAATATGAGGGGAAGGAAATTCCTATGAAAAGGAGTTGTCCAGGAGCCATTTGTGTGACTGAAGCTGTGACAAAGCAGTCGATAGACCTTGTGGGTTATTCATACATGCTGAGGCTTTATTCTGCAGCTTTATCAGCAAAGCCCAAGTTGCTTCCCAGAAGCAAGTGTTGCAGCAACAGCAATGGTAAAATGAACGTCCTGCCTCTCGATCCCTAGCAGTGGCACCCAGGCAGCTGGAGGGCTCTCCCTATGCCGTTCCTGTGCCCTCCTTCCTCACCAGCTGGGCAGCACAGAGACCGTCTTTGTCCTGCCTTAGATCCCCCCTTGGGGAGTGAAACTGTGCATGCTGAAAAGACAAATAATCAGAGAATATTTCTCCCATTTGCTGCTGGACTAATGCTGTCAGATGCATTACAGAGCACGCTAGCTTAAAGATATGTCTTCCTGTTTTAATTTAGCTATGGAAATGAAGTAAGGAGCGTTCTCCAGCTTGATGGCTGCCCTGGGATCTGCAGCAGCTTACGAATCCTGGAGAACTGCTGCGTTCTCAGGTTAGAAACCAGACCCTAGTGGCATGTGGAGCAAAACGAATTTTCTGCTGTCTGATCTTCTTCTAACTCTGCTATGAGGTTGGCCTTGCCTCCAGCTGGATCTGGTCATCCAACCCCACACACACCAACCCTTAAGCATGGCGGGAGCCAGCTGCAGTCAGCAAGACCCCTTCAGAGCTGTCCCAGCTTCCCTGTAAGAGAGAGGGGGCCAGGACTGCTGCGTTGGCAGCCCGGTACTGCTGCTTCTCGCCTGCTCCCAGGCCCTGCAGGTGCAGGGAGCATAGCCTGTGGTCCACCATCTCGCTCTTCCTGGTGCCCACGACCCTGAGCAGGAGGCAAGCAGCAGTACCGCGTCGCTTGTGGGGACGTTATCCTGGCCAACCCTGCCGTGTGTTGCGATGTGGTTCCTCTCCCTGGCCTGATTCTCCCTCAGGAAAAGCCTCATAAATGTTGCACTGAGATGTGTGTGCTTGCGCGCTTCAAGGTAAGCCCAAGCTTAAGTGCTTTGCTCAATGAAACCCTGTCGAACATGCCAGGCTTTCCCTGGCGTTACTAGGAAGGAGGGAAGAAATAAAGCACAGAAGGGTGGGGGAGGCTGTTTGCACCTACGAGCTAATTTCAGAAGTACTTGCAGCAATGGAGAAAACAAGGTTGCTTCTCTTCTTCCTGTGTAAAATTATCTGCGAATCTCTGGAGTCAGCAAAACGCCCAAATCCAGCATATGCACAGTGCTTACTTGACATCAGAGCCTTGCGTTGAGCCTAGGTAGCTGTTTTATTTGTTGTATTTGCATGTTGCTGATGCTGGATCCTAGACAATACTTATGAGGCTCTTTTATGTAATTCTTTACAGTGATACTGAGGATGAAGTTATACACTGAGCTTTTCCAGAAAGTAAAATGTCCAGTTTCAAACTGGTGATCATTTTAACCAGGATTTGCTGACTTGAAGACTGTTCTGATGGAAGATAATTGTTTGTCTTGTATTTGTAGGGTGTCGGAGGCACACAGGATGCTCACCCAGCCTCCATTTGTCAAGGCCACTTCATGCCTACTCATTTTTGAAGATACTAGAATTTTTACTTATCTAATCTCACTAGTGATGGGTACAAGCAGTATTTGTGTGCATTGAGCTTTTGTGTCCTTGTGGCAGTATCTTAATGAGAGCTGTCCAAAAGATGGGTGCACATATGTGGGTCACTGAGCTAGCCCTGGACCTGAGCATGTGTCCATTCAATTACCCAGGCAGTCGTGCTGGTTACTGTAGGAAGAGTTTTGATCTGAGAGAATAGCCTGATTTGATCTGATCAATACTTTCCATACCCTTTTTTTTTTTTTAACAGGACTGTCTGGCATAAGCTAACATACATTTGCAGTGCCAGCACTGGTCAGGATGTTAAGGTAAATGGATTTCTAGACAGGATGGAAGATGAGATTACGGAGCATTTTCTGCAGACAGTCACTTCTAAAGTCAAGGTACGGGAGACCCATGTTTTAACACTGAATATTTTTAGCTGTAGGGCAGGCACGCACTTCACTCTCATGTCCTGAATCAGGAGGGGTGAAACCATAGTTTGATCGTCAGGCCCAGTACCCTCCTCTGCCTTGTCTGAAGCTGTATATTGACAGCTTCATCTTTTCCAGTTTTTGGGATCCCAGTTCCACTGTTTGTAGTATTTGCTGTTGTGCTACAAATGGGTACCCCATGCTGCCCCTGGGCACCCAGACCCAAAGGGTTGAACTTCGCCTGGTACCTACTCATCCCCAGCAGCTGAGCATCTTCCCAGGGCAGTGATAACTCACAGAGCCCAAGGCTGTGGTGGGTAGTCAGGATGTAGGGAAGGCTGACCAGAAATGTATCCCTCCCTTGGCATAAGTTCCCCTCCCTTCACACTTTCTAATATTAGACTATTAGCCCAGACACCCACCTTCATATCCTGGGCTCCATGTCTAAATAACACACAATTGCAGGCTCCTAATAGGGTGTGGTGGTGTGCGTTTCCTTGGGAAGCTCCCCTGAGCATCTTCAGGCTCATTGCACAGGTTCCCTCGAGCATGCTGAAGGCAGCAAAAGGAAAATGACAAAAGAAACCCTGGCCACACTGTTCTGTTTCGGTCTCCAGAGCTCATTGCCAGCCTGTCCCATGGGCCCACGCGTCGAGACGGGAGCTGGGGGTGGTTCTGACAGGGAGTGCGGACAACCCTGGGGAGGAACAGAAGACCTCGGGCACAGGTTTTCAGTCTTTCTCTGGCTGTGTCAACACAGACTTCGAATCATGAAAGACAGTTTATCCCCTGCCTGCCTGCTAAATAATCCTTATACTTTCTCATTGAATAAGAGGCAACAGCCATGCTTGGAGCAGGATGCCAGAGCAGAAGGGCGCAGAATGGCTGGCTCTTCCTGCACTCCCCATCCATAGGGGCACATTTTACATAGTCCCCAGATTAGAGCTATTGCCACCCATTTTTCATAGTTTTTGGTCTTCCAGGGCTTAAGAACTTAATACATCCTTCCTGAGTTTGAATTGCTTCTTTCTTTCATGTTTTGCTTTTCTTTGAAATGAAGGCACAGGATGCTGCAGCTCGTGGAGGAGTCTGTTTCTGAGAGCAGAAAGCAAAAGCACAATAATCCATGTCTGTTGTCTGTGTGGTGTCTCTACATGTGCACCCTTTGACTCTGTCTGTCCCTTTTCCTCAGGGGACACTGAAGGAGCACTTCAAAAAGCGTGACAGTGGTTTTGACCACATCCTTGAATCCTTAAAGCAAAGCTTTTTGGCATTTGGGAAGAAAAAAACAGACACGTATGAGGTAAGAAATAAGTAAGAAAGTAAGAACAAGATATTACTTAGGATATCGCTAAAACTAGTCCTTGAACCTCTGGATTGCACAGTATTTCAACATTAATCCAAGCTACAATTTTGTCTGTTGTTAAAAGGGCTTTTAAAGATCTAATGGTCTCAGTCCAGTTCCTCTATCCAACAGAGTTGGATATTTTCCTCACTGTGACAGCTAGGACCTTTCTGTAATCTCAGCAGAGAAACCAACAAGTGAAGAAATGTGGAAACTGAATGTACGTCCCAAATACAGAGCGGGAGCATTGGGCCATCTCTGATCCTACCATTGCCCTGATACCATTATATTGTAAATCTTCTTAGCTTCTAACGTGCTTCAACCTTAGTTGTAAGGAATATTTATCCCTTTGATGGAGAGTGGACACAGGAGGAGATGAAAGGTCCAGATCCTCAAAGGACATAGTCTCTCAGGCAGTTAAATATGCCAGGGTTAGCGAAGAACAACCTCATAGAGTACCTAAGTTTTCTCACCTTTACAGTAGCCTAAACAACTTGTCTAGGGTCTCACGACACCCTTGAGTTTGGCTCTTCAGCAATGAGATTGGTACCTGGGCTATCTTCTTTTGCACACAGGTTGGGTTTGCTGCTGCTACCTGTGCGCACATGTCCCCCTAAGCACTGGACTCCCTTTCTCTTACCCTCCCAGGTCTGCAGGCTCTTTGTCAGTGCCGATTTTAATTAACATTTTGAAATGTGGAAAAAGGTAATGGAACAGAAAAAATTAGGAGCTATTCTGTTGTTCAGAGTCTGTCACTGGACATTATGTCACATTAGTGCTGGGGCAAGCAGTAGCTCAGTGGTGGAGTGCTGTGCCAGAGCTGTCTGTCTCTTGCTTTGTCTCTTTTGGACAGGGCAGGGGATTTCCTGTACCTTTAGGCTGCAGCCTAAAACTGCTCTGATTTCAATTGCTAATGAAAATGTGGTTTCTGTGCAGCAGCCCATCTCCCTTTAGAAATGCTCGCTCTCCCTCCCCCTTAAGGCACCGCGTGGTCTCTGCACTGAGGTTTCTCAGCAGGTAGTGGGTGGCTCAGAGATGCCCAGGTGACTTCTCTGTGCCCAGCCACAACTGTGTGCCCAAGGGTATGGCCCTGGGACGTGTAGTGGGGATGCTCCAGGGAGGCTGGATCTGGCTTTGTCTGTAGTCCAGGCTGTCCCCAGGTGACGAGTTTGTCAGCCTGGGGCTAAGCCAAGTGTCACTGCTGCTCTGGAGTGTGAGTGACCTCTGGCTCAGCTAACTGGTCCCATTGCTTTTGGTTGGATGCCTCCATACTTACCATCAATGCTTATGTTATCCACATACAGCTTGGAGGTACTCCATGTGTGAGACCAGGCATTTTAAAGGGATACTTAAACAGAGAAACAGGACACTGTTTGCATGGACCCTATATCCCCTGTCTGCACTGGTCAGAGTTCTATAGGTATGGTCTGGTCCTTGCTCAGTAGAGGGAAGTTAATTTGGTCTTCTTTGCTCTGGAACAGGCCCTCGTCAAGGCTGTCAACGTCATCATTATTACAGAATATGTGCAGGCCCTCCTGACCACTTCCAGGAAACCGTCTTCTGTGCAGAGGAGGAGGATTGTCAGCAAGATACAAGAAGATCATAGGATGTTGCAAACGGTCTTTAAAGAGTGCTTAGTAAGTCTTTGATATGGTTATGGTTTTGCTCTCTGTCATGAAGAACAGTACCAGCAGAGGAAAAGGCTCTGAAAGCAAACAGAAAAGCTTAAGAGATCTTACGACAGTGGTATTCAGCTTCACGGAAATGACAATCAGCTGTGCTGATGGCCATTCTGATCTGCCAGAAGCTGTTAGTTTAGTTTTGAAATGTGTGACGAGAGGAGGCAAGATTCACACTCCTGCCACTGAAATAAGAATGAGGCGTGATCCTCTGAGTTGGTAAGACAGCTCCAAAGCTGTCAGCTCCCCCAGGCAAGCCTTTGGTACATGCCATGGGGGTGCAGAAGAGGAAGAGCTGTGTTCCCTCTAGTGCTTTCCCTTGAGCCTCTGGGGTGATGAACCAAATCGGCTGCTCCACGTCTTCCAGGGCTTTACCTTCTCCATGGATTGCCCCGTATGCTGCTCCCTGGACATGGGCTATGCATTGTTACCCCTCTGTCCAGCCTCCTCCCTCCCCACAGGCCCTTCCCAGCCCCTCAGAGCTGGGCTGGCGGCTGCATGAGCCATTTCCCTGTGCTGCAGTGTTTCCTAACGGGCGGAAACACACCGATGCTGTTGTGGTTGGGGACGGTTGCAGGGAGGAGTGAGTCTTCCTGCGGGGGTAAACACCTCGCACAGTTAGGAGGTAAAGATGCCTTGCAAAAGGGATAGAATCGGGTTTAAAAGCAGAGCCACACCTCTGAAGAAAATGTGTGGAAAAATGCTAGGTCTGATTTGCAGAAGCAACTTCGGAAGCTTAAAAAAGCCTCTTTGCTTAATTCATAATCCAGTGTAGTTGGCAGTGCTGCACTCAGCATCTGTGGATGCCACCAGGCTGTCACATGAGTCCCTTGATTGCCCAAGGGCAAGGACTGCAATGTCAGCAGCACCCCCTCCTGCGGCTGCTCCAGCCAGAGAATCGCTGCTGTGCAATGGCCCTTGGCACAGCTCTTCTGCAAATGCAGGCTGAGAGCACCCGGGCATAGCACTTCGTAAGAGGCTGGACTGAGCATCGCAGCAACGATTGCAAAAGTAGTCTGGTAACAGGACTCAGATGTGACACAGCAGATAAAAAGCCTCGGCTTTATAGGTTTTAATAATTTCACAAATTCTGAGTCATTCTCACGACTCGTGAATTTAAGTGCTAGGGATCGGAAATCTATTTTCTCCCAGACGAGCCCCCTGCAAGTCATTTGTCAGCAATTCTGACTTTGTCCAAAGAATAAAATGAAATCAAAATGATTGTCTGTAGGCTCCTCTAAAAACCTCTCAGACCCATTACAATTAATGCATTAGTTTCATGGTGGAAAGCTGGAAGCTGGCAGTGCTTTTAGCTGAAGAGCCACCTCTCCTGGAGTGATCAATCACAGACAAGTCAATGCTTTGAGCAATTGAGCCATTGGGAATAGCAAGAGGATTCTCTAATCTTGACTCTGAAGTGTACCAGTAATGCTGTGCTCAGCATCAGCTTTGGATGTAATGTGCAAGGAAAGCCGGTTTTATAGTGTAAAGGAGATACAGGAAATCTAATTATGTACTAAAACCCTACATTCAGCTTGGGTGAAAAAAGTCTGCATCTAGTTAGCACTGTTTCCCTTGCGTCCCCAGTCTGTTCGCTTTCTTATTGATGTGGGAGCACCGACAACCCCGGGGAGGAAATGCATCAGCGATTTGCAGGGGACAGCCTGATACTCAGTCAAATGAGGTACATGGTTCTGCACGCAAAATATGTACTCTGCTGCAGACTGAATTTATGGTGCAGTTGCTGCACAGGCTGCACCTGCTCCCTGCCCTGCTCTGCCCTCTCTTCAGGCTTTTCCTTCCCCTAAAGCACATTAGGAAATACCTTGCTTCTCTCCTAAGAGCAGTACATGTCAAGGGCACTTAAGCACTGCTGACAAGACACGTCTTTTTTGTCCTTTTAGATTGCAGGCTGTTTACCTCTGACCTTGCCTGTCTGTATAGCCCTTAACTAAACCTGACACCTTCAAATTAATTAGCATTTTGTAATAGTGAGCTTGCCAAGTGTGAAGCCTTACAGTATTGGTGCATTAGGGGCTGAGTACAGCTTGTGTGCTGTGCAGAGCTAGACATGCTGTTTGTCTGCAGTGTGGAGGAAGAGAGAGAAGGCAGTCTTCAAATATTACTATTATTTTTAATTTATGTTCAATGTGGAGGTGAGCTGCACCGAGAATGCAGCCTGCTGTTTCTAATGCCCTGTGGAGATCAGGGGAACCTGGGCTTCTCCTGCCCCCGTTTGGCAGCCCATTCTCCAGGTTTGCTTTGTCACAGCATCTCTGTTGACGTGATGGCATCAATAATTCAGAGAAGCAATTTAATTGCATTACCGCACCGATGAAAAATGTGAGCAAGACCTGAAGTTCTCTCTCGGAAGTTCATCCGCATTCTGCTTCCTCCAGCTTTGCTAAAAATGCTGTGTGTTTCTGGATGAGACTTTCTTCCTGTGTGTGCTCTAGTTCAGAGGGAGCTGACCATACGCAGCTTCTACCAGCCACGTCATATCCTTTACAGTGTCCAGCCCTGCTTACTGTTTTTTCTGTTCTTCTGTTAGAGGATCTGTGTCCCCTCACCCTCTCTCCAAGGTCGCTTTTCTGTCTCTGGGCTTGCTTCAGGACAGCAGAAATGCCATCATGTCTGGCCAACAGAGCTTGTTTTCACATAGGTACAGGGCTGTGCTTACCTTTGGAAGGAAACCGCTTCCCAAAGGGCAAAATGGCCTTGAGAGGACAGGCGAGGTAGGGAAAAATGAGGTACATTTGCCCTCTTTGTCAAAGGAAATGCAGGAGGTGATTCTGCACTGCTGAAGGTAGTCGCCCAGCTGCCCTGGAAGCAGTCTGTGGTTACACCCCAGTTTCTTTTCTCCTACCCTGGACAGAAAACAGGCTTCTATACACGCACAGACAGTCCTGCAAAGCTCCTAACCCACACAGTGAGATCCCCAGTCTAACACGAGTCCAGCTCTTAATGTTGTATGCTGCTTCCCTTGCCATGAACACACCTTTGCTTCTCTTCCCAGGGTCCTGCAGCTGGTCCCCTTAAGGATCCTATAAAAGCAATTGTAGAACTTATTCAAACTTCTGATGCTGAGGGGATGAAAATAGCCCTTCTGCCCATTCTCAAAGAATTTCCTGATCTAAGGTAAGGTCTTTTATTGGTTTGACTTCTGTAGTTTCTTAACTGATTACTTACCACCAGAATACCTATAGCAGTATTAGTCCTGCAATACTTTCTCTTTGCAGCGTGCTGGGCCAGGCACAATGCTTACCTTTGAATGCACTCGATGCTGCCTATTTGCAGGCGCTGATTAACATGGTTTATAACTTCGCCAGACATTAATCAGTGGAGTTGAGATGTCCTTCCATAAAGGTGAAGGATGGATGAAATGGCTGTCAA
>NW_008824031.1:2691080-2692644 GCF_000699105.1 Pygoscelis adeliae
ATGCTGTGGAAAAATACTACCTGCATGGACAATTTACAGGCACACGTGTGCCAAACATAGGTTTCAAGAACATCCTTAACTCAGGCATTTCATAACTTCCAAGCACTTGGCTTTTGGCTTTAACCCTTCACCAATCCTTTTCTAGGTATAAATAATTCCACGAAATCCTAGGTGTATTCAGCAAGAATATACACTTCCATTTCTCACAGGAAGCTGTTAACAGAAATGAAACCCAACTTTTATTAGGAAGGTGAGATCTTAGCTAACTGCATTTGTTCCAAAGTCTGGTTTATTACATCCATCTTTTGTTCTGATGTCTTGTGCTAGTGACTGTATTTTTCCAAGTTAACATGATTACAGTGTAAAGCTCTCTGTCACAGGATGCTGTGAAGGCCAAAAGTGTGAATAGCTTCAAATGGGGAGCTGACGATTTGTGGTAGATAATTATTTCAGTGCCTTTTCAACATGACAGTCATGATATAACCCCCAGTGAAGGAAGTCCCTAAACTGCAGACTGCCAGAAGCAAAAAAAAAGAAAGACAGAGATCATGTTATGCTTTGTCTGGTTTCTATATCCTTTTCCTAAGCATTTGCTACTTTTGAAGATGCTATTGAGCTAAAAAGCTGCTTATCTGATACAGCTTAGCAATTCTTATTCTCTTACTATATATATACACACATATATAAATAGTAATATATATATATAACTATGTGTTTTTATATATATAGAGAGTATAGGAAGTGGGCATAGGAAGTACTCAGAAGAATATTATTTTGATCTAGATCTCAGAGGAGGTCATCCTGGTGTGAGTAGATGCACTGTTCTTGATTTCAGCAGATTCCTGTATGTTTAAAACGGTTTGGCTTAGATACATTTGCCCTGTTTGTTAATCAGACTAATATGTTGTGGGCCCGCTCAGCGAAGCAATACTATGCAGAACAAAAATCCTATAGCTTTCTGGATGAACAAGAAGTAGCTCCATTTGAGGGGAGAAAAGATATCAAAAATGCTTCCAATGGTCAAATGCAGAGTTACCCGAAACCTCTTATGGCGGATACAGACCTTTTTCTAGGAGAAACCTGAGGTGAAGATTTCCACAGTTTCACAGGGATGCTGTGTGCACTGGGCTCGGGACCCATGAGCTCGGCCATGTCCCACACAGCTCTTGTGATAGGGCCTCCTCCTTGCTAGGTGGCCAGAGGGTGTCAAAAAGCAGCTCAGCAGCTTGGAAGCCTTGTCGTGGCCCAGCAAAACTGAGTGATAGGAAGCAAGCTTTTTTCCTTGACTCTTTCACTGACCTGCCCTCTTATCCTTTTGGAAAGGAAGGAACATCTGAGTGCAGTGCTGGACATCAAAGACTCGCTCAGCCGAGAAGACAGAGCTGCTCTCTTGAAGGCATTTCACGATAACTGCAGGGAATCGGAAACAGAAGCAAACTTGCTTTTTGCAGATATAGAAGTAAAACCTAGAAAATACAGACTCTGTGGCTGCTTCTGCTGTTAGCAAAGGTAGGTGTGTGTCTGAGTGTGCTTGTGTGTAGCAGGCATACCTGCGCGGGCATAG
>NW_008824031.1:2692664-2700910 GCF_000699105.1 Pygoscelis adeliae
GGAACAACTATGGCTGCAGCATCACCTCCCCGAGGTCCTCGTTGCTGTATATGCCAGTTCTACTTCCCTCTCTCCGCCTGCAAATTTCCAGGTCACGAAGCATGGTGTTGTAGGCAGTGCCGGGCGCTGAATGCTTAGGTGTGTGATTCAGGTTACTGCAGGAACAAAGGAGAAGACAGGGCTTTTCCTCCCTGTCCTTCACTCCTGTCTGTGTGTCCCTGCAGCTGCCTCTCCACAGCATCCCCTCCCTCCCAGCTCTTACCACGTGTGCACGGGCAGGGTCTCCCAGGCAAGTGCTGCTGCCTCCTGGCAGGGCATGCTGAGGGATTTTCTCCTCCGTGGTCCCCCTGCTTTCCTGGTGCAGAGGGGAGGGGTATGTCAGCCCCACTGCTGCCCCCTCCATGAGAGCTGTATTAATTAAACCGGGCTTGGTCCTGTCCAGGTGACTGTGCATGCCCCCTCTGTGCCGGCAGCAGCAGCAGCTGGTGGCAGAAGGGAAGGGAGGAGGGATAAAAGTCAGAGGGATGACTGTCACTGTAATGTCTTAAATCCGCCTGGCATGAATTGCCAGGGCTCATCAGGAGCACCTGCAATCTCCTTTCAGTTTCCCAAGTGATGCCTTCACAGTCACAAATTGGGGATTTTGGGGGGTAAGCTGCAGCAGATCTTGAAACTAAGCAGGTCCTTGTGGTTTAAAAATACTTCTTAGTGGAGAACATGCAGCTGTTTGCTTCACTTCAAATAATCTGCACCTTCTTTTTAGTCCAAATTTGTCCAGCTCCAGCTCAGAGCCAGAGAATTTTGTTTTATCTTTGCCAGGCCAGAGCCCTCGGCTGTCAGAAATAGTCTCCCTCAGTTAATATTTACAGATTGCCATCAGTCACCTTCTGCTGGATAAGCTGAATAGACTTGAGTGTCTCAGGTTGAGAAGCACAGTCCCTTTCCACCTCCTCCACCGCTCTCCGGTGTCACCATTTATTTATAGTTCCCCATGTTAGCAGATCAGGGACGAGTTACGCAGGGCTCTGACCTGGAGCCTCCAGGCACAAGCAGACAGCGGGCTACCCTCTTAGCAGGGAAAGAAGGCAATTAGAGAAACAATTAATAAGCACAGAAACTTTCCCTTCCTAATGAAAACTGATTCTGATATAATGAACTGGCTATCAGCCACCCACTTTCATACCCTCCTTTAAAGAAATTACCCATGGCACCACCTTCGCTTTAGAAAAGATATTCAGGAATATGTTTTTAAAACACTGTAAGTCACTTAATCTTCTATTTGTGTAAATCCCCATGGTAAATAGGCTCCCAAATCCCAGAAGACCTGGCTGTGTCTGCAGTGCACGTGTGCAGCACAGGTTGGTAGCCTCACCTGAGCTCAGGGGTAGCAGTGACGGTAAAATCAGTGTTGGGATGTGCTCAAAGGGAGGTCACCTTCCTCCTTCATCCCAGCCCTGTGATTTTGCTGCCATGCACTGGGGTGTGACCTGCAAGTACATTGGGAATCATCTGCTTTCTCCCAGCGAGGAATGCAATAGTTGTGCGTATTTGTCCCTTCTGTATGTGGAGGTGGGAGGACTTTGGAAAAGGTGTTATCTTTGGCTGTTTCATGTTAGCATGAAATGACCTCCCAGAAGAGGAGTGAGCAGGTTTGGCTAGAGTGGGCAGGGAGCAGCAAGGATGCTGCCCACGGCTGTGGGCCCACGGATTGCGTTAGCCAGAGTAGCCCAGGAACTGGAGATTTTCAGCAGGTGAATCTCGATACAGCTTCATGCAAGAGTCTGTGCATAGGAGGGATATTTTTGCTGTTTGACTCTTGCATGTGTTCTGATGAGTGCTATTTAATTACCCAGCTTTTTTCTTGCTTTCCCTCAGGTCTCACTCGCACGTGGCAGCATCTGCAATCACAACTCCTTGAAAGCTTCAGAGACCTTTGCAGCCAGATACACGGAGAAGCCTGACAGCTGTGGAAGACACAATTCCTTCACTTTTGCAGGAAAACCACGTGGCCCAAATCCTAATCTTCTATGCAAAGTCCAGGCAGAAGATGAATGGGATATGGCAGAAAGACATTCCTTCAAAATTTCCCAGAGATTGCTGCTTAGCTGAGTCCTGGTGGTTATTCCCAGGATGTGGCATGGTGGTGTGTGGAGGAGCAGGAAGGTTCCTCCTCGCCAAATTTCCCTCTGTTTCCATCCCTTGTTTCATGCAGTCTCACATGAAACCAGGGACTGCTGCACCACACGGTGTCCTAGCATATGACATGGCATCGCAACCTCCCCCAGGGACCCAGGACCCTCCATTAGAGAATCCTGCCTAGCCCTTGGTGCCGGCGGTGCCTGCAGGTTTGGGCACCTGGATGCACCCTCAGAAGCCTGACCTGCACCAGGAGGGGTGCAGACAGAGCTGCCTCCTCCCTCGCTCCCCACACACGAAGGCTGTGACCTGCTTTGGGAGCAGCCTGCTGTGGCGCTGGCTGTGGGACGGGGAGCTCTTCCCATATGAGTTTTACAGCTGGCTCTGGAGCAGAGTCTTGCATTCATTTTTATACCTCAGTTACTGGAAATTTCCTCTTGGAGCGGGAGGGGAAAGCCTCATGGGAAGCAGGCAGTGAAAGGAGCCATTTGTCCCAGCCTCCGTGCAAGGTCTGTGCTGTTTTCAGATGTAAATAGGCAGTTCCGCTGGGAAAACACTGACTTTTCTTCCCAGTTGTCGATGGACTGGTCACAACCTCCTAGCTGGATTTTGTTCAACGCCCTCCTTTGCTATTGTGTTAATATAGGCCATTACTGGTCCTCTCTGGCTGTGTAAACAAGCAAAAAAGGCTCTGCTACCTCAGACATGCCAGTGCTTTTCTGAGTGGCCATTCCCCCTTGAATCTGCTTCCCTAACAAGAAAAGGGGCAAATCTGTGCATAACCCTTTAGTATGTGAAGCTGGGGACGTGTCTGGCCCTGGGACGCTGGGAAAGCGCAGACCGGGGTTGGTGCTGCCACGCTCTGCAGTGCTGTGCCGTCACCCCAGGGACACAGGGCTCCCAGCCCAGGGGCAGCTTGTCCGTGCAGAAGGGGTCCTGTGAGCTTGACAGGAGCCCAGGCAGGTTTATAATTGTCATGAGCTTTGCTCCTGGCACAGCGCTGAGCGTGGAGTGAGTGGCAGAGAAGCAGGAAGGAACAGGCTGCTCCATCTCCAGGGAGTTCTCTGTGGGCTTTCGGGGCACTGTGAGATCTTGGCATCATTACACTCCATCCCTCACATCATTAAAAGGCAGTGAGAGCTGCCTCGCTCCTGTGTCCCTTGCATTTTATAGCTGTCCATTGCAGCTTCAGTGAGACCTTTCCTGGGACTTGGGAAGGCTGGGGGAGCTGCAGCCTGGCTGGGTGGGTGCGGGTTGGGCTGTGGGGCTGGGTGGATGCCTGCCCTCTGAAGGGTGCCAGCCCTGCCGGGCACGCTGGGCCAGTCACCCTCCCCTCCTGCCTAATTGCATATTTTTTTCAAGGGCGGGAAGGGATGACAGACCCGACTGCGACAGCAGGGTCAGAGTCAGCCTCTGCTGATGGGGATTTCAAGCAATGAGCCTTCCAGAGAAAAATAAAAACCCCTCTGACATTTCGATCACAGTCAGGCTAAAAATAATCCCACAGCACGTGGACGGCTCCTGCCATGTACAGGTCGACGTCTACATATGTCTCTGCCATTTGACATTTGCAGTCAAACGAGGGTATATTCTGCTTGCAAGCAGCGGCTGGGAGCTGTGGGGAACACCAGGCTTGCCACTACCTACCCTGCGGATGAGCTGGCTGAAGACAAGCCCCGCGCCATCACGGCTGCTGCTGTGCCTGTCCTCGCTGGGTGGGCAGGGGATGGGCAGCACCTGCTGCTCTGTGTGTGCGCGGAGAAACACTGTTTTCAGTGAGGTTTCTTAACAGCAAGTTTCTGCACCCTGTGTGTAGCATCCAGTCGTGGAGAGGGCAAATAAAGACTTGAATTTTTCCATGAGGTTTAGCAGTGGCGGCACGTGTGAGGTTTTCCAGAGCTGGAGGGCCCAGGGACGTTGGCTGGGGTGGGCATGGCGGGGTGATGGGGACAGGCCACCTGGCGCAGAGGCAGATGGTGTGGGAGGGATGTCCTCGGCCACCTGCAAGTTGCCAGGGGAGAGCAGATGGTGTGTGTGGAGGCTCTCGGTGGCTCCCCGGGAGGGGAGGCGGCAGTAGGGGCATTGCTGGGTCACTATCTGGCGTGATCAAGGGGAAGGGGGATGAGGGATTTCCCCTGTTTGGGGGGATTTTAACCCACTCTGCTGTGTGCCCTGACCTTCCCAAGTGACTCAGCCTCCTCCTTTCTAACCTTCACCCTAGGCTGGGGTTAAAGCGCTCAGGTGGGATTTGTGCTGCTCTCTGCGGAGGGCTGGGAAGCAGGGTCACACTCAGGATCCTTCTGCAGGACTATCTTGTGGCCTTGGGATGTGAGCAGGAGCAGCACTGCTGTTGCTGTCAGCCTGCCAGGGCCACTGCGGAGCCATGCTGAGCATTTCCCACTTGCCCTCGTGTCCAGCAGCTCCACCACCATGAGCAGGACAGGATTGCTCGGAGCTCAGCACCCAGAGGCTCCCTGCACAAAGACCCTCTCCCACTCCCTCTAGACCCGAGGTTTCACGGGGATCCCCTTGGCGCCAAGGTCATGCCACTGCCATGTTTGCCCATCGCCTGGACGTGCCAGCCCCGGGGATGTGGGCAGCAGGGAGTGACACACCGCTCTTGGTGGCTTGATGCTCTGGCTTTTTTGGGAGCTGCTCTCCATCCATTGCCTCTCCAGCTCTGCACTGGGCTGACGGGTTGTGTGGTGAGCAACAATTTGTCACCTGTATCCCCCACATTGCTCAGGGCCGGGGTTTGGCTGGTCACTTTGAAGTTCTGCATGCGGCAGATCCTCGCCAGCCACCCTGGTCATTTGAGCTCCTGCCTCAGAGGGTCACCTTCAGTGCTCAGTGCTGAAGACAGTGGAAAACAGACACTCCTTAATTATGCTGCAAGGTCTGAAGAAAGTCCTGACATTTGCTGAGGTGCCACCTGCACTTCCCCAATTCACTCAGTGGCTTTGCCAAGGATATGTGACAGTGAAGGGAGGGCTTGATGGTGAAAAAACAGGTAATACTGAGGATTTTGGACATGCTGGCTTCTGTTGGATAGCAAATGTGCATGAGGAGAATCAATCCCTAAACCCATGAGACCTCAGAGGAGGCAAGCCACTTGCTGATTGCAAAATGATATAGAAAATTGTGTTTTATTCCCTTTCCTCCTGCCTCCCAAGAGGAGCCTGTCGATGCTGAGAAACTCATACATTGATCCCAATATTAACTGGAATAACTTGCATGAACCTTTGAGGCTTTCATCTCCAGCCCCCGGCTCTGCCAGCACCCGGCTGGGGAGTGGTGCCCGACCCGTGGGTGGGGATGGGTGCATGCATGGGGTCGGCAGCACGGCAAAAGCCACCACAGGTAATTCACCCTCTGGGAAACACCCCAGCACATTGCTGAAACCACTTGCCTTGATTTTAGGGCTTAAATGTCTGCCTTACCCCAGCACCCCATGGTCCATGCGGGAAGGAGGAGGAGGCACCGGCATGTGCTGAGGTCTTTTGCTCTGCACCGAGGGCTGGGCTGGGTCCCCCCAGTTTCCCCCAATGGCCCTGGGGACCTTGGGCTGGGAAGGGTACACACCTAGTGCCATCTAGTGGCACTGGGACACGGAAAGAGCTGTGGCTCTTTTATATTTATTATTTCTATTACTATTATGGGGTATTCAGGGGTATATGCCTGTGTGGCATACCATTTGCGTGGGCTGTGAGCGGCATGCTGCTTTGCTTGCGGCCCCTTACTGGGGTGTGAGACTTGTAGGAAAACAAAAAATTGGGAATCCTGGTGTAAATTGGGATGCACAGAGCATGTAGATATTTCTGCCAGCCAAATAACTGGCAGTTTGGGGGGAAGACTGCAAAAGAGCGTGATGAACAGAATTGTCAGGATGTGTCCTGTGCTTTATAAAAACAGCTGGAGCTTATGAGTGCACAGAGGAGAGATCAAGAGACAGCGCTGCAGAGCTGGACCAAAGGGACTTCTTCCCTCTCCACAGTAGTCAGGGTTCCTGTAGCAGTCAAAGGCTTTAGGATAAGGTTTTAGTTGGCTTAATCTGACTTAAGGCCATATTTGCACCAGAAAACGGGTTCCTGCCCTCGCCCCTGGGTGCCTTTCCACCACCTCCATCACATTGGCTCTAGGGGTCAGCTCCACTTCTGTGACAGCAAATTAACAGCCAAAATAAATAGTTCTGCATGGGTTTGCCTCTCCTCTTCCCTTCTCAGGGGCTCTGGGGAAGTTACCTCTCTCCAAGCTCCAGCTGCCAGCTCCACACCTAACTCGCCTGTCTCCTATTGCCACCCCAAAGCTTCTGGTTTTCAGCCTGTTCCCAGCCACCCTCCCCGAGCTGCCGCCTTGCCCACGCTGGACGGAGCCGTCCCCTCGCTGGCAGTTTGGTTGCTGCTACCTGCAGCATCGCGGAGAGCATGGGGCTGTGGTGCTGTCTGTGCCTGCCCGTCCTGTCCGCCGCGGTTCACACAGCCTGTGCGGGGCCATTGCATATTGCCCAGATGGGCTGTTCTAAAAGGGGTGCCAGTCTGCCAGCAGTTAAAATAAATGGGCTGGGTTTAAAACAGCTGCTGGGAAAACCCCTGTGTTTCAGGACTGGGACAAGATATTTGCGAGGACTTTTGCAAGAGCAGACTGGAGCAGTTTGTTATATCATATATCCTTGCAGGGTTTTGGAAAAAATGTAAAGCAAATCTTGGTTCACAGATGAGTATCAGATTTTTTTCCTTCAGTGGGTTATACCCTCCAAACTCCAAGCTGATCTTTTGTGCCTAGCAAAACGGGCTTGTGCTATGCCAAATGATGTCATTTTATTCCCCTCCAGACTGCCCAGTGCTGAGAAAGATTTGAATCTCCATTCCCAGACACTAGCTGTAGCTCCTGCTGATGCTGCCGCGTGGCCCGTGGCCCATTTCTCTTGCCGCTGGCCGGGATCTCTGGGTGTCTGCTGCGGTCTCATCCAGCATGAACCAAACTTGGGAGGGAGAGCTGGGTCTGGCCAGGGCAAGGATGAGTCCACGCTGAGGTGTTGCAGCCCAGAAAGGAGCTGGGGTGGCCTTTGACTTTTCTAAACAAGAGCTCTTCGTTAAAGCTCTGTGGAGGGAGGAGCACTTCTGTGCCCAGGCTGAGGGCTGTGCTCTGCCTGGTATGAAGCACCCATGTAAAGATCAGCGTGGAGGAAGCTTTGGCATTGCTCAAGCCTGCATTTAACAATCCTGCCACATATGTCAGTGGCCTCACCCTTGCTACATGGGTGACAACATATCAGGAGTGGCCTGGTGTGGGTGGCAGCACCCATCTGTGCGTGCAGCTCTGGGCTGCGGCCACCCCAGGGCACACTTGTCCCCCCAGGTCTGAGCCACTCGTTGCACTCACAGGTCTCCCTGCTGCGGCTCCAGGCAGGGGTGTTTGCTCCGAGCAGCCAGGGGCTCTTTTGGAGATGGTCTGTCAGTGGAGCCGGGGAGGCTGGTGGCTGCTGCCTGCCCCGGGTGCTGCTGTGGAGATGATGATGGTGCCCAGGCATGAAGCCAAGGCACACACTGCAACAGGCAGGCCGCAGCCACAACCGCAGCACTTGTCTGCAGCTTGGTCCTGTGCAGGGTGAGGGACGGGAAAGGGCCGATCCCCAACTGTGGCGATCATGACCCCTCTCCTCCATACTGTGACCTGCCTGTCTTGAGAGATGACTCGGGCAATTGCTGCTCGGGTAGCTGGACATCTCCTGACCTCCCTGCCAGTTTGTACCCCCTGAGCGTGCATTGGTGATGCAAAGCCCCCGCTGGGGCCGACTCAGCCAATAACCCATGTGGTGATGGCCTCAGGGGCCTTACTGAGCCTTTCATGATAAACCATCTTTTGCAGGTTGTCCAGGTGCCTGGGATGTGGCCCCGGGCTGGCTGCCAGGACACACAGGTGGTGGGCTCTGCCGGTTCTCCTTCGGAGCAGCAGCACAAAGGGAATTGCAAAGAGACCTCCCCCTGCCAAGGTGCGATGCTGGGCTGGGGGTGCTGCAACCTTCCCTCCCCTGTAATTCATTTCAGCTGTTAGTAAGGTCTGTTTTCACCCCTTAACCCTGTGCCAGCAGGCCCCCTGGCAGAGGGGCT
>NW_008824031.1:2701445-2702217 GCF_000699105.1 Pygoscelis adeliae
CTGCGGGGCTGGGGGTAGGCGGGGGCCCAACGGCCTGCCCCGCTGCTCCACCCCAGGAGGTCGCCTGCGTGCAGGGGACACCGGGCACGGTCGGCGGTGTACGACGGGGAGGGTTTCTCCTTCCAAACACGTGCCCAGTGCCAGGCTGACTCTCGCCCCATTGCTAACTGGTATCCGTTATTCTCGATCCCAGTCCCACCGTCTTCCAGCTTAAAAACACAGGGCAGCAGAGCTGGACTCACTTGCAGAGGCAAATCTGCCCGCTGTTCGGAGCACTGCGCGCATACTTGTGTCCTGCTCAAACACCCAGTGCGGGCTCTGGGGTGGGCTCCCTGGTCCCGCAGCCCTCAGGGGGCTGCAGAGGCCCTCGCCGGCAGGCTCACCCTGCTCTCTCCTGCCAGGGTAATGCAGAGCAGGGCTCAGCACCGGGAGCAGCTCTGCGCCGTGGCAGAGGCACCACTGCAGATGTGCTTCCTTCTCCCATTGTGCTTACACTTATGTCTCCTGTAAACTCCCCACCATCTCGCTTGTCTTTCCTCCCTGGGCCTGAGTGTCCTGGTTTTGGCTGGCATAGAGTTAATTTCCTTCCTAGTAGCTGGTACAGTGCTGTGTTTTGGATTTAGGATGAGAATAATGCTGATAACACACCGATGTTTTAGTTGTTGCTGAGCAGTGCTCACACTAGTCAAGGGCTTTTCAGCTTCCCATGCTCTACCGACTGAGAAGGCTGGAGGTGCACAAGGAGCTGGGAGGGGGCACAGCCAGGACAGCT
>NW_008824031.1:2702338-2719510 GCF_000699105.1 Pygoscelis adeliae
AATTATTAAACTGTTTTTATCTCAACCCATGAGTTTTTCTCACTTGTGCTTTTCCAGTTCTCTCCCCCATCCCACTGGGGCGGGGGGAGTGAGCAAGCGGCTGTGTGGTGCTCACTTGCCGGCTGAGGTTAAACCACAACACCGAGCCATGGCAAAAGTGCTGTGCCAGGTCTGTCCCCATCCTGGCCCTGCCCTGTGGCCAAATCCCACCTCATCTCAGAGGCTCCCCGGCTGAAACCTGTTCCTTCCCTGGGGAAAGCCCTGCAGCCAAGCTCCCCTGCCGCAGTGGGGTTTGGTCATCCCAGGGCTGCGGCTGTCCTGGCTGTCCCTTGGCCCCTGCTCAGCACTGCGCCCAGTGCACGGCACTTGCTGCTGGTGCTTCAGTCCTGGGGGGGTCCCGTAGCAGGAGTCTGTGCTGCAAGGGGAGAAACGCCATGAGAAACAGGGTGCACTAAGTTGAAGCCCAAACCTATGGGGGTTTCTTTACAGAGGCTGTCCCTGGCTGGTGGGGATGTAACAGGGAGCTTCCTGCTCTGTTTTATGTCCCGCATGGTCACTGATAACCAACCCTGTCAACAGCTCCTTCTTGGCTCCTTCTTAAACAAAACAGGCCCGGGCAGGTAGAGCTCAGGCTACGAGATCATAATTAAAAATAGTCATGACCGAGATGTTTTCCTTAAGACCGCCTGATAGCCACATGGGCCGGGATTACTGTGTGGGCACAGCGGGAAATGTCTCTGCACATCAGACACTTGTCGCAGGGAGGGAGGAGAGGTGACAGTGACTGCAGGAGCCAAGTGCCCGTGTCCTGTGAGGCAGAAGGGGGTTTGAGGGGCAGAGCTCTGGGACCATTTCCCCTGTTGCCTGCTAGAGGACTGCAGAGCTGCTAGCAAACCTTGTACATTCACAATATATGAGGAAGCCTTGAGCGAGTGATTTCCTGAGAGTGATTGGGGAAGAGCTGCCATCACGCAGCCAGGGCTTGGGATCAAAGCCAGCGTGGAGCTGAATTTCCCTGAAGACAGCCTTGCCCTGCCTTACCTTGCCTTGCCTCCCTTCTCCTCCCCTTGCCTCGCCTCGCCTCACCTCACCTTGCCTCGCGTTGTCTCGCGTTGCCTTGCCTTCCCTTCCCTTTCCTTCCCTTCCCCCTATTGCGTTTCTTTCTAGAAGCTTTTTTTTACCTGTTTGAGGGCCAATATATTCTCTAGCCCCACCATCTTTCTTAAATTAAGCTATGTTGATTCATTTGATGCTCACTCAGACATCACGTTTCTGGACTGTCAGTCATTCTCTCTCTTGTCTTTTGGACTCTGGAGTGCCACGAGCGGACACTGTACAGTAGCTGAGCTCCGATGATGACAGCTGGAGCAGGGGAGTTTCTGTCCATGTTGCCCAGGTGTCACTCCTTTTTGCAAGTCCCAGCTAGAGGTTTCCTTTTTCACAGCTATGTGTTGACACAACCCGTTCATGACCCTTCATTATTCCAGCATGTTTGGGTTTTTGCAGAGTTATTACTGAATGGGCAATTTCCTCCCTGCATTTGTGCAGTTGTTTCCTTCTGTGTCATTGCCGTATGCTGTTCTTGTTCTGGTTGAATTGCATCCTATTGATTTATTTTTTTTTCTACATAACTGCAAGATGAGATCTTGTCCTCTGTCCCTGGCCACCACGCTTGCAGTCCCTGAAGCTCTCGTGAGCATCCTCTGCATTTCAGCGTCCAAATCATTAATGAGCCTGGCTCAGACCAGACTCCTGTGGACTTACACTCAACACCCCATGCAGTTTTGCTCTGATCATGAATCTCTGTCCAGTTTTGTGGCCGCCTCCCAGGAGCTTTGCAAGAGCAGATCCCCGGCCTGAGGTCTGTATGCCAGGGCAGATGTGCCATGCTTCCCAGACCTGTGCCAAGCCACCCTGCTGCTCCACTGCCTCATCCCTGCTGCCACTGCCAGGGGCAGTGCTTGGCACTTGCAGAGGCCACCGTCCCTCCCTCGCTTATTTACACGAATGGTACTGGAGATGGTGTCAAAAACCTTACTAAAGTCAAGAGTCCCAACATCAGCAGCTGCTCTGCTCTCAGGGAGGAGAAACTCCTGCCATGGAGGGAAAGCAAATAGGTTTATACAGAACAAATTTGATTAAAACAATTTTGGTGTATTGTCTTGGTATCATTCTCATGCTTAAAACTCTTTAATTCTACCAATATTTTTCCAGGAAATAACCCCAGGGATTATTTCTCCCCCTCTTTTAAGATCAGCACTGCTTGCCCTTGCCCAGGGAGCCACCTCCCTCTTGGCCATCGCGGTGGATGGCTGTGAGATGGCTTCGACTAATTTTCCAAACATGCTGTGCTGGGACAAGCTTGATGGATGAAATCCGCCTCTGGAAGCCTCCGGTTTATTTAGGCTGCAGTTGGATGCACAGTTTGTTAGCATTATCTTATTTAATTTACTTTTTGGCAGCGTCATTGGCGTAAGCAGCCCCCACTGCATGTCCCCGCCCCGGTGCTATGCTGCTGTTGGGGGCTGGGGAGAGGGCAGCGGTGATGGGGGGTGACAGAGGCTGCTTAAGCCAAGGCTGCTGCTGGAGGAGATGCACCTCTGAGCACTTACAGTTGTGTTCCCCTGGTGCTCCTCATCCCTCGGTACTGGCATATGCGCTTCAGCTTTTCGGTTGCTCCCCAGGTGCTCGTGCCACAGTTTTACATCAATCTCCTGGAATTTGAATAATTTGTTTTCTTTCTATAATTCCTTCTTAAACTTCAGGGGATTAAGGAATGTATGATTCAGCTGAATTCCCATCACGCTGCACATCCTCCTTCTGCACTTGGAGATTTCTTCATGCCTTTAATGTTATTTCCTGAGGAGCTGCCTGCTCCTCTAAATTCCACTTTCCCCTTAGACTGACCTGCCCTGGGTCTCTCCTGTCACATCTGCGTCTGCTGCAAGCCGCCCCCCACCAACTTCATTCTTCCAGCTCCTCCTGTCCTGAGAATCAGTGTCTCTCTGGTTTCCCCATCCCTGGTGTCTACCTTCCTCTGCCCAGGGCCGGATCCCTTCTCCCACCCCATGAAGAAGAGGATCAGGAGAGTGGTGCTGAGCCTTGCATACTCAGTGCAGGGGTGAGGAGCACTTCCCAAGGCATCTGTGGAGGCTCAGGCTCATGAGAGGCGTCCCTGGAGTCGAAGCAGGGCAGCCCAAAGGTACGGCTAGGTTGAGACTCTCTGGAAGGGGGGGGGCAGAAGAGCAGGGGGCCCTGGAAGGAAAAGGGGGTCTCTCCAAAATAGCAGACTGGGGGGTATAAGAAGTCTGAGAAGGAGGACAGCCCAGAGGCTGAGGGCAGCCAGGCTGCCTCTGATGCTGCCAGCCTCTGGGGCACCACAGGGCTGTTTTGGGAATGGGAATTACCCTGAGTGGGTGAACTCCAGATAAATCACTTCTGCAGCTGAGCTTCAGGTTGAAAAGGCCGCAGGATGCTTGGGGAGACCCCGGCATGTGGGTGCATGGCCCTGGGAAGAGCTGCCAGACAGCAACACTGTGCCTCAGTTTCCATTTTAAAGCTGCAGCACTGCTGCTACCTGTCCTGCCATGTTTTGTCATGAGTGTCCCAGCAGTAGAAAGGTGCAGGGGGTTTGTCTGTCCTGTCTTGCTGCAAGGCTGTGCAGGTAAACCCAAGCTGGTGTCTAGCTCGCATGTGTCCTGGTCTTCAGTGGAGACTGAGCTGCCAAACCCTCCAGGGTTAAGGTGTGTGTTTAGGGTTCTCCCTCTCCTATCCCAGCAGAGTGCTGGGGTTGTATTTAAAGGCTGTCACAGCTGGAAGGATGCGGGAAAAGCAGTGATTCTGGGAAATCACATGTCTCCCCAAGCCTCTGGAAATGGTGAAGACTGCCAGGCATGACACAAGCTCATATTTCTGCATGCTTTAAGGACTGTGTCAAAGCAAGGCTGTAGCTACCAATGAAGGCAGAACATGGCTTGAGTCATTTGGTTGGAAAAGCCGTGCTGTTCCCAGAGGAGCAGCTCCTCCATCCGTGGAGAAATGACAGAGCGCTGCCCCGAAGGAACAGCACTCTGGTTTCACTTAGACACCATCTGATTTCCATTTTCATAAATACAGAAATGTTTATGTTAGCCTCAAATGTTTTGCACAATGCTGGACTCCTACGGTTTCAGCATTGATGAAATTCCCCTTTCACCTCAGATAGGATGCAGCTGGGTACCTCCCTCTTGGCCATAAGTGAGGGCTGGGGAAAAGTTTCTCTGCTGGCCAGGTTTCCCCGGGGCTGCCAGGCTGCCAGCATAGGCAGGGCAGCACTGCTGCACCACCAAGGTGCTGACACTAGACACCAACAGCAAAGGCCGTCCTTGAGCCTGGGCTGACACCTCCAGCATCTGCCCCAGGGCTGTACCGGGAGCCGACATCAGGGGGCTTGGAGACAGGGGCAGCAGCCTGTCCTCTGACAGCCACTAGTTTTGGAAAACCACAGTGGTTGGCCAGAAGGATCTCCACTGAAGTCCTCCCCATCTGAAAACACATGCAGGAGAGAGTTGCCCCAGTAATGGACATGTTGCCGGTGAAAAGGTCCAGCTGAGATGTCTAGACCATGTGGCCGATGAACAGAGGTTGCAGAAGCTGGGCTGGCTTAACCTGGCAAAGAGGAAGATAAAGGACAATTTGATAGCAACCTACAAGAAGGGTGGTTACAATGGTGACAGAGTCAAACTCTTCTCAGTAGCAGCAGGTGATACACCAAGGGGAAATGGGCATAGGTTGTGGTTTGGAAAGTTCGGGTTCTGCATCAGGGAAAAACTTCTTCCCTAGGAGGTGATGCAGCCCAGAGAGGTGGTGGACTCTCCACTTAGAGGTTTTCAAGACTTTGCTAGGCAAAACTGTGGGCTGACCTGAGCTAGTATTGGCGATGGTCCTGCTTTGAATGGGAAGGTGGACAGGAGGCCCCCAGAGCCCCCTTCCAGCAGTGCCATCATCCTGTGAGCCCTGTGGCCAGGCCTTACAGCTTACTTACAGCTTGTCTGAGTGCTTATGTGTAATGGATCATCACCTCTTACCCACCTGAAAATAAATAGGAGGTGAAGGCTCTGTGGACTTTGAAGAGTTGTTTTCCCAAGCATGGTGTAACAGGGATGTTGATGGAGCGGAGAGCCGGGGTGAAGAACACTCTTATCCTTCTGTAATTTTTAATCATTGACCTATTGCACTAAGAGAAAGAGCAAAGAGAGGGAAAACATAATTAAGAGTAGACTAGAGGGGTTTGCATCTCCTCAAAGTCAGGAGTCTGTTTTCTTCACCACACACCATGCCGGGATGGGACCAGATGGGACAGCCAAAGTCCCTGCCAGGAACCTGGTAAGAGCAGAGTGGAAGGATGGGAATTTCCTGTGCCACTGGATGGTCCTTCCCAGCCCGAAGCTTGTTGGCATTGAGGACCAACATTTTTCTATTGCTCCCTGGGAAGTGAGGCCTCCCAAGAGCCTGTGGCAAGGGTGGAATTTCCCACAAGGCTCTGCTTTCTCAAGGCATCGAACCAAGAAGTGGTGCTTGCTCAGGATGTTTATTCTTGTTGACATGACTGGAGCATAAACACATGTCCTAGCTGCACACAGGGATGGGAGGCAGGGCTCCAGGGTCCCATGAAACCAGAACTCCACAGTAAAAAGATTTGGGAATTTTTGATGAGCTAAAGTTGACTTGAATTTATAAGTGCAGTTCCTCTCTTGTAAAGACATTTTCTATATTAACATAGTATCAGCCTTGTTTTGTTTTTCTGCTGGGTGACAAGAAGAAAGTGCACAGAAGATACTTTGGGGGAAGAAGTATGAGAAGACTGATTTACCAATCTGACTTCCCAGACTGCTTTTGAGCTTGAAAATGAATGCGACTGAGGTTTGGCAGAGTCTGAGGGTGACCTTTTGTAGAGGCACTCACTGCTTCTCCTGAACGTCTGGGCACTACATCAAAATTATTAAAATAAACACAAAATTCAGATAGTATGGAGCCAAATGACACAATCCACAAGCCTCAAACAGCTGGGGAGTCTGGGAGCGGATGCAGGATAGCTGCACGGGTCAAGCCAAACATCTCCCCAGCGCAGTGTCCGCTCCCTGACAGTGGCCAGAATAGATGCCCAGGGAAAGCAGAAGGGATGGGAGAAGAATGATCCATGCCCATATACTCTCCCAGACACCAGCAATTTGCGGCTTACACATTTTCCAAGGCAGAATGGTGTCTGTATTTAAGAGCCTTCGACGCTATTTCGTTCCTCTTGCCCCCTCTTCGTCCCTGTCTGGCTGCTTTCTGCATGCAGCTTAGCTTTTAGCAACCACAGCATCCTGCAGCAGGAGCTGCTGCAGCCTAATTACACACTGTGAAAAAAGCTTCAGTTTTCTGGTTTTGGGTCTTGCACCTACTACCTTCATCTGATACGTCTTGTGTAGCAAGAGGAGATTTTCCTCTTTCCACCCTCTCTAGTCCTCTGTTGTTTTGCAGACATCCATCCTCAGTTGTCCCATTTCCAGCCTGGAGGATCCTGTCCTGCTCACCCAGAAGCTCTGCCGTGACTCTGCTAACCCCATGCCTCTGCTCTGGACCTTCTGCACTTCTGCTGGCACATCTTTGAGATGGAGGGACCCAAACTGTGCACAGTCCTTGAGCTGGGGCTGCCATAAGTTTGTGTTATGGCACAATTTCTTGTTCCTGATCTGTTCACTTTTTCCTCTCATAGTAACTCCTAGCATTCAATTTGAGATTTCTTCTTGCTTCCTTGCATTAGGTAACATTTCCACAGCGCTGTCTGCCCAGGGTCTTATTTGGCTCCCTTGTTTTATATGTAAAACAAGGATTTTGCATCCCTTTTTGCCATCTCCTCTGCCACTTGAACACTTGCTTGCTCAGCCTCATACGGTCACTTTCCCTGCCATAAGTAATTTGGTATCATTCGCAAGTGATAGGGTCACCTGCCTGTCCACCCCTGCCCAGGTTCCTGCAGAGACCCCAGCACAACCCTGCATGGAAGGACACGCCTCTAATATGAAAATTGCTCCTTATTTCCCATCTCTGCTCTGTTACTCGTCCCTGTGAGGACCTTCTCGCTCATCCTATTGCTTCCCACTTTCTCTCAGAGCCTTTGGCAACAGCTTGTCAAGTGCCTTTTGGAAACCTCAGTAGGTTACAGCAACCACATCTCCTCTGCGCTCCCTTGCTCACCCCCTCCAAGAACACCGGTGGGTTTGTGAGGTGCCATTTCTCCTTGCTGAGCAGGGCTGGCTCTTCCCCAGTGCATCACTGTGAGAAAGGTGACAAAGGCTCCTGCCAGGTGCCTGTGCCACCCAATGGGAGGGGGCCAGGCTCTGTGGGTGTCTTCCAGGTTATTTGGAAATATCCAAGGGCTGCCCTTGCCACAGGGTCCGTGCCTGCCACCACAAAGACCCTGTGCCGGAGGGAGCCTGCCTGCCCCTGCCCCAGTGAGGAGCCCTTCCTGGGCACAGGGCCGTGGTGCAAAGCGGGTACAGCTGCTTCGTGCTTCTCCAAGGCCCACCCAACAATTTTGCATTGGTTGATGCAGAGCATCCTTCCCACGTGAATCTGCTGCAAACAGAGAGAGATCTGCCAGATTTCCTAAGGCTTTTACATTTGTCTGTCTGAGTGTGTCACACCCCTCCTTTCTCCATCCCCACGTTACATTTGAGCTTTGTATCTCAGGGTGCAGGGGTCCCTCCTTGTTGTCCCCAAGGTTTTGAGTTTTGTTTCATAAGAACCACAGAGAGGCAGATGGGGACATGCTGGTGAGGCTGCTGCCTTACAACAGAGATGTCTCAGCCACGGTCTGGGGAACAGCCCATGGGGAGAGTCCGCTGCACCCATGATGATGGCCTTCCTCCTTCCTTCTGATAACCCTGGAGGTTGTTCATTCAGTTTCAAACAAACAGGATTTGAAGCTAAAGCTGGAAGCACAGAGAGGGGGCCTCAGCTTGCAGGCCCTGTTGGGAGATGCTTTTTTTAAAATTGGAAGATCAATATCTGAGGGAGACGTTGTGGCAGGCAGGAAGGGTGTCTGTGGAAGAAACACAGAGATGGCGACTAAGGAAAAAACTCAAATGCTTTTCTGGCGTTACTTAATGGTAAAAGCAGTCATTCTAGTTGTGATGGGGAAATGACCCAGTTGTAAGTGGGAGGGAGTGCGTGTGTTTGGGGACGTTGTTCATGTGACAGTCATCCTCTCCCGGTGTGCCCCACATGGGGCTGGCCTCTGATTGCCGCTGGCTTACAGCAGTGCAAAGCCCATGGGTTCAAGGGAGGCCCTCCAGAGCAAGATGCAGATCTTTGGATCCAGGAAAGTGATTTAAATTGTCAGATTTCCAGGAGCCCCCAGAAACAAAATTGCCCCAAAGCTGTAGAGTTTCTTCAGGTAAGTCCCGAAAGTCCGGGCAGGTGTGGAGGTGGGCAGCTGCCCTGGGGCACGGGGTGCAGTTTGGGTTATTCCTTCCACATGTTGTCCAGCCTGGCTTGGCTGATGCGTTCTCCTTGGCCAAGGACACAGTGACCTTCCTCTGTCCCTTCCTTTCCATGGGGTAGTTAAAAACTTGCATGTTCTAGTCTGCAAAAGATAATTTACAAATGAAGTAAAACCTGTAAGGCTGTGATACCCAGCCCTCAGCCAAACTGACCCCTTGCTGGAATATACCAAAGTGTTCCAGGAAGAAAATTCTGCCCCAAAACATACTAGCTGGCTGGAGCTAACCTTTTGAGGAAAAAGACAGTGTTTCAAGACCTAGTGGCCTTTCACATCCTGGTCCTTCCCCGGCACAGACAGCCTGAGCGTGTTTCCTGGCCCATGTGGCCAATTAACCCGTGCTGATTGTGTTGCAGGTTCAGCCTGTGTCCGGCAGCACAGGGGGTCGCAGCCATCCCAGCTCAACGTGAACAGATGCGGTCAGGGAAAATAGAAAACTTGCTGTTAAATCCTGTGATATTAGTTCACTGGCTTTGCTTGAGGTCAGAGGCTTTCAAATAAAGAAATGAAAAAAGTGAAATGGGTCGAGGCAACAAACAGGGAAACTCAGAGTTATTCACTGAGCAGTCAGTGACAGTGACACAGGGACAGTACAGGGGAAGTAAGCTGTTGTGGCAGAGCTATGGTCTCATTGCAATAATGAGAGATTGCAAGCCTTTTACATGCTCTCTGATTCCTGCGTCCATCGTTTCTGTTACTCCCTGGATATGACCATTTTTAAGGGTGAAGACTGGCTCTTTGGGAGGGGGGGTAGGGCAGCAAGTGTAGAAGGAAAATATTATATCTAGGTCCTTCTGCAAGGGCAGTGGGGTGTAGTTAACCACGCTGGAACAGGAACTGCTCTTTCAGGTTGACTCTCCATTTCACACACACACCCATGCATCTGGTTACAGACGATGATCGAGGTGCTGGGAGGACAGGAGATGAACTGGGACAGTGGCAATATATGGTAACAGCATCATCTGATGGAAGTCCTGGAATGACTATGGTCCAATACAACTGAAACCATCCACGTAGTGTGTGATTAAACTGGTTTATATTGTTCATGGGTGTCCATTCCTCATGCACACTGCTATCCTTGCCACATGAGTTTTGCAAGAGTTAAAGAAAAAAGCAAACCACCACTGCAAACAAAAAACAGCCATTAGTGGTGGCCAGGGAAGGAATGTGAGACCCAGGCATGCCCGCAGCGATGCTCTCTGCCATGTCCAGCCCCCAGCAGCATGGAACGCAGGGACTTCCCGAGCCATAGCTTGCATCTTCTTGCTGGTGCTTTTTGCATCACAGTGCCATCAGTATTGCATAATAGATGTCAGAAGGGAGGATGGTGGGAGACTCTTCTCTATTTCCAAACTTGCTGCCTTAGCCTGATTGAAAATCTAAGCTGGTCTGGTGGCCGAAGGGTGCACAGGGACCTTTGGACCTGGGCTCAAGTCTGTGCCCTGCTGCAAACTCACGACAAGTGTCCAAGGGCAGGTCACATCTGTGTTTCATCTCCTGGTCTGTAAAATGCAGCACAGCTCTTTTCCCTGGCGCACAGAGAGAATAAACACTCAGCACTGGGCTATGATCCTGGGCACAAGAGGCCATCTAAATAGATGGCTATTCCAAGGAGGAATAAGGCCAAATACCTCTTCCCCCAGTGAAACAGCAGTGTGGTTCGAGCCAGTCGGAGCATAATGTGATTTCTGCAGGGTTATTGCTACAAATGTGCCCTGAAAAAAAGTACAGTCCACTTCTTTAAGAATTTTTTGGCTTGGCTGGATTCCATTTACATTGCGAACTGAAGCATGTTTCAATGGGAGCAGGCAAGTGCATTGTGCTGGAGATATAAAGCAGAGAGCACGCTGTAGTGAAGGCTTTTAAGCCCAGTCCTGTCCAGCTTATCTACATGCTTAAATCTATGCAGAAACACATGACTCAAAATCACTTGTGTGGTTAAAACTAAGTATAGGTGCAGCAATATGGACTCTATTATATTAACTCAACTTACAGGTTTTTGACTGAACTACGCAGGCTGTTTGGGTTTGATTTCTCCCAGCCATTGGTAACTTTATGAGACCTGAGATTGCTCAAAGCTGTCTTGCCGATGCTTTCCTGTAATAAGGGATAAATTAAAGCAAACAAACGCAAAGCGAAGCAAACACAATTCAACTGCGTGGAGGAAAGCCAATAAAAATAATGCCTGATGTCCTCAATTTTTGCTTGATGTGGGCTGACCTGATGGATGCACATTGTGGCTGTGTCAGCTGGACTGGGGCACGGTGAAATCTATCCGCGCTGCTCTGCTGTGCTGCTGGAGAGGCTTGACAGCTCCACTTATATTGGAAAAGCAGGTTTGGCTAGGCACCAAGCCAGCCTCACACATGATAGCCTCTTCCCTAAAGAGCTACAGGCTAAAGCACATGTTGGACAGGGGAGAAAAGTAAGAGAGCAGAGGGCAGAGGAAACATGAGATGGAGGACTCGTAGGGCATGTGCATTCCTGGGCTGATGAACTTGCCATCTGTCTTGCTTCTGCGCAGGGTAAACACAGCGCCCACGGTCCCACGGCAGAGGCCGGAGGGAGGCTGAGGACAGCACTTGCCCAGCTGCTGGTCTGATGGATGCTCAACTGCCATGGGCTCCCTGCGCACCTCTGTCCTCTGTTTGCCCACAGTGATGTTTCCAGGTAGTTCTTGGGAGGAGCAGTTTTTTAGCCAAAGGTGCAACTGCTACCTGGGCTAAGACTGCAGAGGTTTCCTCCTCTTCACAGCTGAGCAGCCACATCGGGGACTTCAAAAGGTTGCACACTGCTGATGAATTACCTGTCTCCTCCATGTGATAAGTGAGAAGGACCAATCTGCTTTCCAGAGCTACCAGCTTCCCTCTGAGACCGACACCATGTGGCCCTGACACCTGGCTTCAGGAGGAAGCTTGGTGCGCACGTCGTCTCCTTGCAGCGAGGCCACGATCTTTGCCCCAGACCTCGGCAGGATGCACTCTGAGCTCCCCACGGCCAGCTCCCCATGCTGCACACACAACTCATCCCTAGGTTTCCTTTCCCTCCCAGCTTAGATGGGTTCTTGTCAGAGGTAAGTGAGATAACAGCATCTGTCAGGGCTGGGTGGGGATGGAGGTGGCTGACCACCACTCCATCAGCTGGTGCTGCATGTGCCCGGTGGCCAGCAGAGCCGCTGGAGCAGGATCAATGCCCACTGGGAGTGGCACCCTTGGGGCCCCAGCAGACACAGCTCAGCGTATTTCTGACTTGATGTAAGCCAGGGGTAATTCCATCCCATGGCTTCAGCATTGTGCAATGCATGTGGACACTCTCTTATTTTGCGGTCATCTCCCTCTCCTTCCTGCTCCCCCCTCAACTGATCTGCATAACGTGCAGCATTTAGACATTTTGGTCGGCTATAAGAGATGATATGTGATGCTTGATGACCTTCACTAATGACATTACTTGAATTCAGCTGGATGAAGGACAGACAATGACTGGAGAGCAGACATGCTGAGCAACACACTCCTCTGCCATAAAGAAAATGCCTTGATCTGGGCAGATGGCAGCTATCTCCTAGATTGGGGCTAGGAGAGACCTCTGGCCAAGCAGCTCAAGAAGAGCCTCTGTTTTCTGGAAGCTGTGGCTGAAGGCAGGGTTGAGTTTAGGACAAGGTGCTGTTGTTTGTGGGACTGGTTGCTTGCAGACTGGTGAAGGTGTACCTGCAGGGCTGTGGTTCCTGCGGCTGAGGGGCAGCAGAGGGCAGGGTAGGGTACTCCCTCCTCCAGGTTCCTGCAGCTGTTTAGCTAAATTTTGGCTCAGCACGCACTGCTGCCTGAAACTTCATTCTTGAAAGCATTTTGGCCTCAAATTGGCTTCTGTGTGCAGCACAGCCGTGGCTGACAGCACCGAAGCTTTGCAGATTGACAAAGAAATCCTGTCTGGGAAAGGAAACCTCTCCCTGAGGTTGTGGAAATACCACACCATTTCTTGGCATGCTTGGTACTATATAGCAGGAGGGAAATAACCCATTCTCTGCCTGTTTTTTTCCAAGAGAAGCGAAACTGCATTAAGAACTGTTGACCACACGGAAAATAGGAGAGTCAGATGGTCTGAACCTCGACAACATATCATCTGTCGCTGATGGTGCTCATGTTACCTTTGTGACAGTTGCCCTGCCTACAGATCAATGGAAAATGAGTACTTGCTTCTAGCTAACTGCGTCACTGCCAAATATAGAGCCACATGTCCTAAGCCGGTTGTCTGACCTTGAAGGCTGTCTGTCTGGCTTTCAGTTGCAGCTGTGACGTCCCTCCTGTGGCTCTGCCCGTGTCCAGGCACTTGCCCCCAGCTCGTGCTGTGTACCGGAGAGCCACCAAGCCCCCAGGAGATGCCTTTGCTGCCCTCATGTGTCATGCCTGTGGCTAGGAGTATCTGGGGGAGCTGGAGCACTGTATTATGGTGCTTCAGCCCCTGATTGTGGGTTTGCTGTGTCTTTGGAGGAGGAATGCCATAGTCCGTCAGGATAATCCATTGCTACCCAGTCACCTCACACTGCAATCACTCAAGCCAGGTTAAAGAGCACAGGCAGAGCCAGGTGTTCATAATTTGTTCTTCCACCTGGGAACACCATTGCAAATGAAGACATGAAAGATGCTACACCAGCAGGGCCCCCTGTCTCTTCCCACTCCTGTGCTCTGGCTTGTGCCCATTGGCAGCCTCTGACAGAGGCTCACCTGCAGGAACGATCAGTAGTTAAAGAGCTTTGCTCAGAGACCAGCTCTGGGTCCCCCTTCCTGGTGCTGGTGTCAGATCACCCTCCCCTCCCACGGCACAACCATCCTCCTCTGACGTCTTCCCAGGACATCCAGGCAGCTATCACCTTCCTCCTGGGAACTCTTCCTGTTCCCTCCTTATCCAGGAGATAGACAACCACTTGATTACAGCAATGGTTGTTTCCCATCCTTACATATGTAGGCAGGGATTTCCCTCCTGCAGCAGCTGTCCGACAAGCAGCTCTTTGCTGCTGGGCGAGATGACACTGTCCCCGGCCCCTAGGTGACTTCTCAGCCTGTCCTAGAGAGGAACACCTCCTTCACCAGACCTCACAGGCTGCCCTGATGACATGTGGGTGAAACACCTAAACAGAACAGCCATGGGAGCCATCACTGGCTCCCGAGACCAGTCACATCAGCCTCTGGGGGCTGATGCCCACCCTTGTCCTTTTGGGCATACCCTGCATATATTTGTCTACCAAGAGCTTCAGAATTCAGAGAATTCAGAATTTCAGGACTCCCAATTCATCAGTCCTGAATACTGGAAGTAGAGGTAAGATTGTAAGATCATAACATGTTTCCTAGTTATTAAATTATTTTGTACAGTTTATTATTCAAAATGATACTAATTGCCCATTCTCATACATTTCAATATAGCTTGACTTGAAAAACATGTACTACTGAAAGCAGAAATAATAAACTGAAGCTTGTGGTATAGAGTTGTTCATATGAGATAGTAGAAACTTACACTGGAAAGAACAACATCATACCTGGATAGAAATAGAGTTATTTTGTACAGAAATAGGTTTTTGTACAGAAATAGGGTTACATGGAGAGATGGACTTTTGCCCCTCGCCCACAGGGGACATGGAGGGTGAGGTTTTGAGGTAGGTGGAAGGAAGGTGGAACCTTTTCCTTTTCTTAACTGTGGTTTCTACCCAAGAAAAGTTGGCTTAAGAGGTTGTTCTGGACGACGGATGAATCTGGTCTTTCTTCAAAAGCTGCTATTGATTTCATGCTGTACGTGCTGATCTGACAAAATGTTCCCCAAGTAAATGCAATCTGAGCTCCCTGAGAGAGGCTTCATACAGAAATCAAATCAAACAAAAATGGGAGCTTGGGCAGTTCATGCATTCCACAGTAATACTTTCGTCTTTGTGATATTTTAATGGATCAGAAGGAGATGCTGAGCTGGACAGTTAAACAAAGACCAACAAAAGACTTCTGAGCACAGCCAGAGGCATGGCAGGTACTTGAAGGCTGCTCTCCCACCTTCTTAGTCTCTATTTCCGCAGCCTTATTTCTCTAGGGCACCTCCTATGTTTCTCTTGCTGATATACAGCAAAGGTTATCTGGATTACTGCTCGCGCTGTGTTTTGCCAGCTCCAGGATTAACAGTGTTACCTGTGAGATCTTCGCAAGCTGCCAAGGTTCCTCCAGGAGCAGGTCTAGCCCACCCAGCGTGTGCAAGAGTTACCGTGGTTTGGTTTGGCCCCCTTTTTCAGTAACTCTTATGGGTCTCTCTGCCCCGTGAGATCACAGGGCTGGTCTGTGGGTCCTACCTGCCTCTCCTGAGTTACTCCAAGCCCTGTGATCCCTCGGAGGTGGAATGGGATGCCCCATCCCGAGCACCCTGGGGAAGGGACACAAGGCTGCTCAGAGCTGCTTTCTGCAAACCACCTGTGCCCAGGCAGGACAGCAACAACACCTCTGAGTGAAGTGTGGCCTCTGCAGATGACATTCCTTTCACATCTGCTTGCTGACCAAGGGACCTCAAGGCCGGTGTGGTCCAGGAGTGTCTGCACAAGCTTGTCACAAGCGGGTGGCTGCCAGGATCCTGCTGGGTCAAATGCCTCTCTTGGGGCATTGGAAATACCTCTATCACTCCCCACATGTTAAACAGAGGGAGTGGGTAGCTTCAACCAACCTTTTTGGGTCTGCATAGGCCCGTGTAGATTGCGAAGGGGCTGTGTCACCACGTGTGAAGTTGAGGTTGGGACCTTGCCAAAGACCAGGGGTCCACTGTGCAGGAGCATCAAGATGACAGTCCCTGCCCCACAGCTCAGATGGCTGTCACCACTTCTTGTAGCGTTGCTGTAGGGTAGAGGGGACTGCAATGATACCAAAGAGCAGAAACAACCCTCCGTTAACTAGGACATAGCACTGTTAACTTTATCCTGATATTTTATCTAATCTGTACACTTGGTTTAGCTCTCAGGCTGCACTGCTCTTGCCAATGGGACTTGGGGGTTGGCCTCCAGCCTTTGGGGTAGGGCTCCAGCCTTTGGGATAGGGCTCAAAAGCTCTTGAAGACTCCAGGACCAATATTGTTCTACCCGAGAGTTTGTTATAATCTCCACCCTTTTAGAGCTAATCTCTCCCCATCACAGCCATTCCAACATTAATGAGTACTTTTGAGAGCTCAGCTTTTCTGCTAAATAAGTTTTCCTCTTTTATTAGTCCATTAGGAGAGTTATTACAGTTCAAGTGCTCTGTCCTATTTGGATGAAAACTACTTAGATAAATAGCAATGAATTCCTTGTCCTCAAATGATGGCCTTTCTGGGTGCTGGTCCATGATGTGCCTTGGTGTGTCCCATCTGCTGAGTGAAGGGTGGGAGGATTAGGAGAACAAGGTCCAAGGGCACCACTGGGTAGTGTTGGGAGGGGAGCTAGGGTGAACATCTAAGACTTGTGGAGAGGTGAAAGAAGCAACCAAAAACCTCTGAGGGGACAAAACCCAGAGAAAAGATGGAAAATGGGTTTGTAGGGAAGCCTCCAATTTGGTCAGTTCAAAAGGATTTTTTTTTTAACCTGATTTCTAGAGGAGAAAGCCCTAGGTAGCAAGGAGAAATGGTGTCAGCATGTGCAAACATTCACTTCACAGTAGCCTTAAAAACTTCATATTGCTTTAAAAAACACAATTAACCTTCCCAGTAACATGCACCTGAACAGCCTGATGTGTCCATCTGCTCCATTGCATTTCCTCTGGTTTCCCCCCAGGAGGTGAGATTTGCCTCCCTCCCAGCAGCGTGGACTTGCACCTTTGCTAAGGGGGAAATCTGTGGTTGCTGCACTGATAAGTGATGAAATCCCCTGACATTAGCTGCCATCTCTATTACTGTGGCTACAGAAGAGCTATTTTGTATTTCAAGGATATCAGTGTGGGTGGTGTGGCCACATCCTCTTTTAAGTCATGCAAGGCGGCAGCAATTGCTCTCATGGATTTCAATCTACAGTGTGGCAAAGCACGGTTTTGTTGGTGTCACACCAAAGCTTACTGGCCTATAGCCCATTCCCGAAATATCCTTCCTCCCCAACGCTCAGGGATGCTGACTCCTCCCCATTTGGTCCCCAGCACCAGCTTTTGACCCAGGCTGTGCAAAGCGGAGGCAGGTGATGGGGCAGCCTGTGAAGCTGTGCTGGGAGATGCGGGACCTGCAGCCTGTGAGCCCTAATTCCTCCAGGGAAGGAGGCTCTGCCTCCCCACTCACTGCAGATGCACCCTTCCTTCGGGATGCTCCACACATTGCCAGGTTTCACGGTCTCTTCATGTTGGATTGGGGTTTCTAGGTTTTCTCCTATTAAAGTTCATACCAGCTAAACTAAACACAAGATTTGCAAATGGAGGTCAGCCAAATGCTGCCACACCCTTTGTGAATATGTAATTGCACATACTCTTTGTGCTTTACATAGATTAGTAGGTGAGGAACTGAGTCACCCGTGCATGTCACTGTGCATATCAGTGAAGCCAGGACTGTCCACCCGGAGATGTGGGCTGAATTCGGAAAGGCCCAATTACCAAAGCACTTTGGTCTAGTGTGTCTCTCTTAAAATCTGCACATCACTAAATCCTATGGCTTTTAGTCCAGTGCTGTCATCTCTCAGG
>NW_008824031.1:2719551-2721783 GCF_000699105.1 Pygoscelis adeliae
ATTCTGGTTTCTTAACTCTTCGTTTCCAGGTCTGGAGACCCCAAAGTCTTTCAGCAGGCTCTAGCAGAAGGTTTCTGCTTTTTTTCATCATGCCCAGCCTTGGGAGGAGCACAGGAACTCTCTGGCTGTTTTTGGCTTCCGCTGCAGCAAGGGCAGAGGTTTCCCAGGTGTCATCGGGGACTTGGTGTGCAGCAGATGGCTCCTGCGGGAGCAGAGGAGGCAAGTAATGCCTCGGTCCACCCTCTGGTATGCTGTGCTCTGTGTCCCTGTGTCTTTTGCACTGCAAATTGAAAGACTAATGCCAAATGGTGGAAGTGCCTGGTGGGATGGGTGGGTAGGGAGCAAGGAGTGTGCATGCGTGCATGTGTGAGGTCAGTCCGTGTCCAATGTGGTGGCTGTTGCAGGCTCATGTCCTGGTGGCACTGATGACAACCGACTTGGTGAGCTGGCAATGCCGCAGCAACTGTGCCCAGGAAGCAGCTTTCTTAACTGGTTTATAAAGCTGATTTTATTTTTTTCATCTTGGCTATCTGCTCTGTCTCCAAGGAGGGGCAGACAGCAACAGCAGAGCTTGCATGATAAAGAAAATCCAGCCACACTGACCTCAGAAAATTTTATTTAGTTAGTTCATAGAAGTGCTATTTATCAGTATTAATCTAACACTGTTATCAGAAGACATTCGTGCAACCTCCTGAAACTACCTGGCTATGTGTAATATGTCACATATAAATAAATGCCATTGTAAATGTCTAGTCATACAGGAATAAAAATAAATTAGTTTCCTGGGCTCATTAAAGCCAAAAGCTGGGCTTTTACAGCAGGATGAACAGAATTGCACAACGCAGTTCCATATGGCTTATGAAATGTGTATGAAAACCATTTTCTCCTACCCATCCTAATTATGATATATAAATAGATTCACTATTTTCCTTCAAGCACTTACTTAGCTGGTATCTTCTTTTTTAAAAGACCAGTGCAATCACTTGTATGATGCATTTCTATAGGCCCTTAACAGATCTCTAAATAAAAATGCAATGATTTATAGCAATGACGTGCCCTTTCACTAATTGGGAAAGGAAATGTTGCGCAATAGGTGACAGCTGTCACGAGTGCTCAGCACTGTCAGAAGTCATTTTGGCATTTAGCTTTAAATTGTAGCTTGGATAAGTGTTTAAATGATGTGTAATAGGTTTTTAAATTATGTGTATATATATATGAGGTTTTGTGGGAGCGTGAGTGTGCTTATGGAAGGAGAGGGAGGTTTGCACTACCTGTGGCCAGACAGCAGGCTGAAACCAAAGCACTGTTTTTCACCCAGTGTACAATTTTGTCACATAACCTGTCGGCAGAGGACTCCTGCATCCGTCTCACTGCGGGCAGCAGCAAAGCCATAGGTTTAACAGCAGCTGCCAGGAGGGTAAATGGGGGCCAGCAGGGGCCAAACTCTGGTGGGCTGTATCTGCTAAAGACTCACATGAACAGGAGGAGACAACAGAGAGGGAGGAAGGGGGATGCCAGAGCAGTAAGGATGAGATGTATATCAAATATATCTTTTTATTATTCAACATTGGGACTGCGGTAGTGCTTAGAGGCTGACATTTTTGGACCTTGCTATACCAGATACCATAAACACAGTGCACATGACAGTCTTTGCTCCAGAGAGCAAGGAAAGCCAGGCTATGGGACCCATACACAGCACAAACAGAAGGTGCCTCTGCTTTTCCAGCTTGTCTGTAGTCCAGCAAGACCCTCCCTGCCTGGAACCGGTGGGTGATGTTCACTGGAGCAGGCTGGGAGTAGTGGAAGAATTGGCCCTTCGAAGGAGTACATAGGACTACATGTGGCAATGAAGTAAACAACAGCCAGAGACAGAATAAATGAGTCACTTTTCTAGCATATTTGAATACTGTTTAAATATAAACATCGCAAATGAATATCTCTAACTGAGAAAAAATAAAATTGGATGCAAAAATACACCAATGGTATACTGCCTATGCATATAAATACATTACATGGTTTGCACAGTCATTATGCGTCTTCCTTCCGGACCGACTTTCTACAGACCGATACAAAAGTTGAAATAGAGAAAAACAGAAGGGAAAGGTCTTCAACTAAACACATTGTTGTTTTGGCAAGTGATTCGCTTCCCAAAAAACTGGGCTGTAAAAACAAAACATAGTTTCACAACAGACCCATTTGTGTTTTCACATCTATCTACCTCACAGCAAGAAG
>NW_008824031.1:2721819-2740436 GCF_000699105.1 Pygoscelis adeliae
AAAGAGTGAGCAAGGAAACGGTGATGCATACAGGATGCTTGATACATTATAATGGCATTTGAGACCAGTTCCACCACCTATTCAAAGCCTATGATGTTAATAGGGTCTGGAAAAGTCCTCTCTTCGAAAAGGAGGGCTTAAGTAATATCCAAAGTGCTTTAGATGCTGGTGCTTAGCCCACATGATCCACTGCAGTAGGCGGTTTGCTCCTAACCCTCTGTTAGCAGGGTGCCACTCCAGCGCAGATGCACTGGATGGGGTCACTGCAGAGGGGCTAGCGGCTGCCAGGGGTGTCGGGCACTCCCACCTCACAGAGGTGAAGGAAGCACACGCTGCCCCGGCCGGACTGCTGCTGTGGCGCCAGCCGGTGCTCTCCAGGGCCGGTTTGGAAATCCCGATGCCCCTGGGCAACGCTGCTGCATGGGGCAGAGCGTGCAGCCAGGGCCACTGCAAGCTCCAGATCTTGGGGTGCTGCAGCGCAGCGGGACAGCAGGAGTCCTGGCATGGCTGAGCGACAGCTCCTCCTGACCCAAAACTTGGTGCCTCTCCCATCAGCCTAACACAGCCACCCCTGCCTGGCTCAAAGGAAGGCAGATGGGGTGCAAGCACGCTCACATGGGACTTTTCCAACATCTCTAAATTTTGGCTTCAGTTTTTGTTTCCTTCCGTTTCCTTAGAAGACAAAAAGCTATAGGAGCTGCCTGCTCGGTCTGGGCTAGCTGAGGAGTCAGCGACGTGGCCTTCACAGCACCCTGTGAGGTAGACAGAGGTCAGAGCACCAGGGCAGTGTCCAGGCAGAGAATGTGGTGGCACCAAGGAGACCTTGGAGGGAGTCTGTGACTGCTGCGAGGAGCAGCCCCCGTGCTTGCAAGCACTGCTCCTCCCACGGATGCCCCATTTTCCCGACTGTGCGCAGAGGACAGTGACTCCTACAGAGATGCTGAGCACTGGGTTAGGACAAAGTACTTTCCGTAGGAAAAGGCAGCAGTGTATGCTGTGCATCACTCCAGGGGACGGTCTCTGTCCCTGGCTTAGCCCACAGTCCGGCACAAGGGGGTGCCAAGGGGTGCCCTGGCCTAGGACACGTTTATGTTGGAGAAGAGCGAGGCCCCGGGCAGTGTGGATGCTGTGCTGTCTGCCAAGTAGCTCAGGATGCTTTTGAGTTCGCCGCGTGACAAATTGGCTTTGATGTACAGCAACGCTTCCAGGTGCCTTTTGCTGCGGAAGAGAAATGGGCAGGTGTTATCTCCTCCCGCAGATCTCCGTGTGCTGGGTCCCTTGTGCCAGGATGCGGCCCCCACCCCGCGGTGGGCACTGAGGGGACGCAGCACTGCCCCAGGAAGTTTGGGGTAAAGTAAGGAATCTCCAAGGCAAAGGAGAAAATCAGACCAGAATTTGGAATATATAAATAGGTCTTTTTTAATAGTTTATTTTGTTGTCCGATGGCACTGGGATTGCCACAGCCTGGCAGGCAGCCCCCACCTGTTTTTATAGACTCAGGCTGTATGAACCTCACCTATACTCATATTTGACTGTTTCCTGGCTCAATTAAAATTCCATACGAGTATTTGCAAGTCTGCTTCAGCGTCTCTTACCGGATATCTGGGTATGTCGTGGCGAGTGTTGCAACTTCAATTTTAATAGCACCTATATCCTGAAGTCGGATTATTTCAGCCAGTTTGGGGAGCGCTGAATTCAGCCACGTGGCTTGAGACCCCTGCCAGAAGAGAAAGCAGTCAGCAGGGCATTGCGGAGGTGCAAACCTCCGCCCAGCCCAGGAGCTGTGTTTCGCCAGGGGTGCCACCGAGCTGGCGCCTGAGGCTGTTTCCTGGTGAGGGGGAAGGACACAGCAGCAATTTTAGGCGCCTCATTGTTTTCAGTGATGTTTCTAGCCCAGACTTTGCCTGCACCATCCTTGTAGAAATTGGGTTAGTTCTGTGGTTGTTTTTAATCCTCTTACACAAGTAGTGTGGGGTTTGCCATAAGACTGAGGTTTCCGCATCTACCTCGACAGACTCTCTCTGCTCTTCACTCCCATCATGTTTTCCTTTCCTTGAGTTTCTACGCTGCCTGGCGTGTGTATGAGGTCTGATGGGCAAGGTAACACACTTCCACGTGCTGCTCTCTCCCAGCTCTGCACACAACCCTGCCTTTAGCATCTCCAGGCATTGCCAAAATCCTCTCTCTGCCCACTCAGGTAAAAGCCTGAGTTTTCTGGGCTGTTTTCTGGCCATTGGCACCCAAGGTGCCAGCTACCTGACCTCCCACCCACACCGAGTGATGCTCAGGCTTGTTCCTCCTCCAATCAGACATGTATGGGGTGGCAGAGGACAGGGTTTGGCTTAGCTTTTAGCTTTTTTGCAGGCAAATTTAGAGGCATGGAAGGGGAGGTGATCTCAGAGGAGAGGAGTGTTTCAGCTATGCCGCTCATGGAGGAAACACTTGCGTACCACAGACCCCGTGCTGCCCATTCCAGCCCCTGCCTTACCTAAAAGCAGCAGTGAGAGAAATCAAACCCAGACTCCATGCAAGTTGTACTGAAACTGGAGATCATTAGCTAAATCTTCTGGCTCTATTAATATAAACCCTCAAAAGGAAACCACTGCCTACGGGACAAAGGACGATGAAATCATCGCTCTCTATCTGGGGGAGGGCAGGCTGGTGGCAGGGGAGCCTTCCTGCCTGCAGGCACTTGGAGACCTCTTTCTGCCTACGGTCCTGCCTTCCAGGAAATTAAGCCGAGTTGGAAAGGTTAATAAGAGGCCCCAGAGAATTTATTTTCCTGTTTTTCAGTGTGTCCATGCCCCGTGCTGTTGTGGACATGGCAAGCACTCACGTACATTGCTGGTGCAGAAGGCTTCCAGGTCAGCAGCATTCTTGGAGATGTTTTGGGCCAGGTTTTGCTGTTGTGCTGGAGTTTTCAGGCTGACTTTCCTCTTCAGCAGCCTCATGATGTACTCTTTAACCAAACGGGCGTGGATCTTCTCGACGATAGCCTGTTGGGAAGGAGAGGGGGGATCATTCATCTACCTTTTGCTTGGGGACAAAACAAACCATGTGTGTGGATGGAGGACAAAAACATCTTGGGTGCTGTAAAACAAGCCCCACCAAATGCCTGCTGCTGATCACACGTGAGGAATGGTGCTGGTTGCCAACCTCCCCATGACTGGTTACGCCACATCCTAGATGCCGAGAATTTCTTTGTAATCAAACTAATGAAGTGTGGGAATTTCCAAATGTTGTTTCCTTCTGGGAAGAGTTGAAGGCATAGAAAAGATCTAACGTGTTAGAGAAGAAGCAGCAGTATTCCAGAGAAACAGGAATTCACGCTGCTCCTCCTGTTCCTCTCTCTAATACACAAAACATCATAATTTTGTTTCAGCTACTAAAAAGACAAAGGCAGGAAATCAAAGATTTTTTTATATGGTGATGTTTCATATATACTCCAGCATCACTGAAAATGTGGTTGTGGCTCAGTTATCTGGGATTTGTCTCAGTTGCATCCATCTCCTCTGGTCCTTAGGGCAATCAAAGGAGCCATGAGGTACAACTGCGCAATTTCGCCCGTGTTTCAAGGTTGCTAAACCAAACCCATACATAAAAAAGCCATATTTTGAGTGATCCCTACAGCACTTTCTCTACAGCAGGGGTGTTTTTCTCCGCAAATACTGCAGCAGACCTACATGAGTCTGCTTCTGCTGGAGAAGAGTAAGATTTACATGGCTAATCTAGGTACACTGCATGCTGATGGAAATTCCTGCCTGAGAGGGCTCTCCGATGCCATGCCAGCTCACCAGCTTAACGCGGGCCAAGGCAACTCGAGTCACAGAATATCAGAGCTGAAAACACAGCCTCAGCATCCCAGAATCCCTCCGACATTTCTCTTGGACTTACATAGTAGAAAGGGTCCTTTAGGGTCCGGAAGTCTGAAATATGTTTGCTGGTGGTTTTAATGATCTCGTTCATAATTTCATTGCTGGAGTCCCACTTATTTTCTGTAAACTTCTTATAAATTGGCTGAAAGAGGAAAATCTGCTTAGTTCCCTCAAAAAATTCTATGCATGCATATATTTAGCATTTCTGTATGTACAGTATCCTACATAGCGACAGCGCAGCGTGCAGTCCTGTGCAGGGACATGTGGCAATGACTTACAGGGGCAGGGGAAGAGGGGGCTGTATTGAGTTTGTGCCCCCTTCTTGGTTCCTCATGATGAAGAAGACTGAGGGCTTGAAAGCCACATATTGGAGACGCTTCTTTTATTTCCACATTTTTAACTTTTTGTCTACATCCTCTTGTCTGATTAGAGAATTATGGAACCATCAGGGGAAAAAAATGAATCATTATGACATGTTTTCAATCGCGATTTTTCTTGGCCACAACAAATAAATATGAAAATAAAAAAAGCACCCCTGCTCTGTCAGGTGCCTTCCAAAAGGCCCTACAGAGAAAGCAGAAGAGATTGTGGCTGAACATTCCTGACTCCTACGCCTTCCCCTCCACCACACTTGCTTAACTTAAAAAGCTTGTGTTATATATAAAAAAAAGTAAAAAAAAAAAAAAAAAAAGAAACCAAAAGTGCCTTTCAGACCACCTCTACGAAGAAGCCAAAAGCTGTGTGATTGCAGTTCATGTCATTTGTGATTACTTCCTACAGTTTGGAGTGTAAACACTTGCAGGTTGAGACTCTCCTTCCTGCAGCAGTTATCTTAGATGTGATCAGCACATTTTATGTTCGACTGCACAGTCATGCCTATGTAGCTGCGCCCATTTTGCCTGCAGGCTTGAGGACCAGCTCAAGGAGAGGTGATTCAGAGTTTTCTGACTGATGCTGAGAGGCGACCTGCCCCACAGCCCTTCTGAACTTTGCTGCATTTGAATCACAGATTTGGGCAACCGATAGCACGGCAGGGGAACATGCCTGGCACCGGCACAGGCTGAGCCACAGGGTAGGAGGGTGTGGGGCACGGATCTGGTACCTTCAGCTGGGCAAACAGCTGTTGAAGCAGCACGTCAAAGCCGCTGTTTTCAATGTCGCCGAGAGTGCTGAGGATACTGGCTTTATTGTCGTCCTTTTCTGCCATGTTTTTCTCTGTGTAGTCTCTGCAAGGAAATATCAGCAAGGTCAGAATAAACTGTCCTCAAAAGAGATATATAGAGAGAAATTCAGAGGTCTCCAAACCTTCCTCTGCAGGCAGATGGACCTTCCTCTGCCCACTCTGGAGTACCTCCCCTCTATTACACTATTATGCGTTGCCTGCAGAGGAAGGAGCAAAGCCTTTTCTTTTGGACCCTTACCTAAAATTCCAGCAGTTGTTAATATTTGCAATCAGTATAGGTTTGTAGTATCTGTGCTTCTTGCTTTTCTCCTTAAAGTCTTCAAAAGCATCCTTGTAGCTGGAGGGGAGATGTGAAGAGGAGAAGAGGATGAGTGCCTGTCCCGGGCGGCTCTGGCAGCCCCGCTGCCCGACGCTGCCTTACCGCACCTTTTAAGGAAGGCAGGCAGCTCCTTCGACAGGCGAAGCGACAGCTCCTCACCCACTGCTGTGCTGATGTCCTTGGCTCGCTTCTGGCCGCTGTAGATACTCTAACAAACAAGATCAATTTTAAATGCCGTCTGCTCCAAAAAGGCCAGCTTCACTGGTTAAAAACGTTACAGATCCTTAACTGCGGTAACTGCGCCCAGCTCTCCTGCACCCCTCCCTGCGACTGAGCCAGGGACCATGCAGAGCAGCTATACTTGTTTGGTGAGTTCAAGCAAATTTTGAACTCCATTTTCAAATGGGGAGAGAGGTTAAGAAGAAAGAAGCATTAAAGAAAGTCTACAAAATAGCTGAGAAAGCGGGGAAAGTGACACTTGGGTTTTTTGCTTTTTTTGCTGAATGTCATATGATTGCATTAAAAAAGCCCAAGCACAACAACCTCAATATATGAAAGGTTTATTTTTAAAAAATAAACTCTACTAATCCTCTGCAGCCAGAGGAGGGAAAGCGTTGAGCATGGGGAAAGGGCGTGAGCACTCGGAGCAGCTCTGCCCATGACAGTCTCCCCAGGAGCAAGCAGGGCAACAGCACCGTGCTGCTTCCTCGCTCGGCTAAACCTGTCTCTTGTCTCTCTGCTGCTACATTATCCAGCGCCTAATGGCTTGGCTTCGGCTGGGGGTGCAGAAGAGACCACACAGGGAGAAATGAAGGCAGCTTTCCTGCTTGTTTTGCTTATAGAGGAGTTTATCTCCATCACGTGCTAGACCAGGACCATGCCAGACCATCGGTTAGGGCTCCCCTGTACCACCCGTCTCTACTACCACTCTATACAAGTGACTTGGCCTTTCCCTTTTCTGAATTGACTATAGTTAGTCTCATACCCTAAATACAGGCAGGATGAAATTGTTTATTTTTAATATATATCTGTATTACCTGGATAACAAATATTGCTAGTAGTTCACTCTGAAAATGTCCACTTAGTTTCTCCGGTTCTTTGTCTTCTTTCCATCTTTGGATTTCTTTATCTAAACATTTGCTCAGTGAATTTTTGATAGTAGCCTTTAGGGAAGGAAAAACAACAGCATTTACCACAAAGTGGATGTAGCAGTTCCTGCCTTATGCAGGTTTTACTCGCCCACCCACCATTTGTCTGGCTGAGCAGAATTTTTTCCTTGGCCCTGGCTGAGAAATAAAGGCTCTTTGTTAGGAGACGCCTTATCCACAGCTTCACGGCAGCAAGGACAACCCCCTCACAATATCCACCTATACAATAGCGAGTTGAGTATTTCAGGCTAGGAATGAAGATCTATGTCCCTGCCCACCACCATGCCACGTCAGTGGTGATCTTGAGGGCAGGGGAGGGGAGCGGTGGGTAGGAAGGTCGCAGGCAGCTACGTGTGCCAGAGCCCACATTCCCCCAGCCACGCACTGCCTGTGTGTAACTCTCAGTGCTACCCTCTCTGCCTGGTTTTGCAATCCTTTTTCATGAGCACTTCTGACGTCTTATGAGCGCTGGAGAGTGAAACAAAGTGTTCTCAGGTTTTCTCTGCTCTGACCCCTCTTGCGTGCACACTGCAGCAAGGCTTTGGAAACGGTCTGTACGGTGGCTGGCATATATCTCTGATCACCAAGTGCCTTGTTCGTGCGCTTTGCAGCCCTCACACCCACCTCTGCCATCTGCAAACCATCACGGGCTACAGCTAAACCTGGAACTTGTCTTCTCATTTTCCAGGAATTCCAGCCCAAAATGCCAGAAGCACTAAGCTATGGGAGTACTGTAAAAGTTGCTTCTTGTTTCCATTAAGGCAAGAGTGATCCAAAAACCAGAGCAACTGTTATTTTCTGCGGACCAGGCAATTATCCATCAAAGAGACAGATTTTTCAAGACCAGATGTGCATGCTTTGTGCTCACCCAAGGTCTGGCACCGCTGCAGAGACCAGAAGTAATTCTGAATCCAACATCTGCGAAAGGGAGCGTGAATCCCTCTGGGGATTTAGCAGAAAACTGGAAAGTTACCCATAAAGATTTGTTGTTGGATTTTTTTCCACCTTCCTACCACAAGGTTTGCAAGAACAGAGCAGTTCTTTTCTGATGGCTCCCAGGGCAGAAGGCTGAGCTAAGCAGAAGTTTGCTCTACAAGTCCCATCTAGCAGAAAGGCGATCTGACCCCCCAAAAGAAACAAAAGCATTCTTGCTTTTGCTTCTCTCTGGAAGGGTGTGTGACTCACAGCTGAGAAGTGTGCATGCAGGACAAGTCAGAGCTCCTCTGAGGCGTCATATGGGAGCAGTAAAGGGAAGAGGAGGGACTGAACAGATTCTCACCTCTTCACTGTCAAGGTATTTCTTTTCAAGCTCTTTGCTCAGACTTGATGGCAAAAGGCTTCCAAGCTTAACTTTTTCCAACTCCTCTGCTAAAACATGATCTTTTCTCATATCTCTGGAATGAAAAAGCCAAACAATCACATTTACCAAGGGCAGTGTAATTCAAGACAACTGTTGATGCAAATCACTAACACTTTTTGAGGATATCACTGAAAAACCAGATGAAAATGTACATTATCCTTAGTCCAGGCAGGACTTGGAGGAGCTGAATCTGTGCCAGGGGTGGGACGCTGAGCAACCCCAGGGAATGGAGTCATGTTCTGCCGAGCTCCTGAGCACCAGCCACTGCGCTGGGTATGGGGGACCCAGAGCAGCAGCAGGGACTAGTCCCAGGACACAGCCTCTCTCCATCAATATAGAGAGGTGATCAGATGAAAAGCTGGCATTTTGTGGCTAGTTGGGAATGGAGCGGGCAGTTTCATACCCCGCTGTCATGTCCCCACCACACGCCAGCTGAGCCGGGTGCTCCTGAGCAGCTTCAAGGGAAGGGACCTTCCAGCCATGGGGGGCTCAGGCCAGCGCTCATGGAAGGGCTGATTTGGAAGCAGCCTCTCCCTCTGGAGCTGCAGAGAACAACCCTGAGCATCGCCTGATTCCCATGTTTGCGCATGACCCAGCTCCATGGGGGTACACCGCCGTGCTTCCCACACATGGGCTGTGTCTGATACGATGCTGGAAGCTGGGGCCAGGCTGTTGTGCAACCCTCCTCCTCCTCACTGCTCCCTTCACTGCTGGCTGTGTAGAGAGGCGGTCCCTGAGCAGACACCTGGACCTGGCCTCTGGGAACACTCCGCAAAGCACACTGCTGGCTGTGTAGAGAGGCGGTCCCTGAGCAGACACCTGGACCTGGCCTCTGGGAACACCCCGCAAAGCAGCCGCTGCCCTGACCAACACTGTCCCCAGCACTGGGCTGTGCTGCTCTGGCTGAGCCCTGCTCCTCACAGCTACTGATTTCCAGGTCAGGATACACACACTGGTTCAGGCCTGAATATCCTGACCTAGAGCACAGCACTGGCTCTGGAAAACTTCCAGGATCAACACTGACTCATTATACTCCGTCAGTGAAACACGAGAAGGAAAAAGTGGAGGTGAAGGTTGAATGGCTTTAGAACAGCGGAAGAAAGACTGCTAGTGTATTTACTGGTTTTCACCTAAGAAATGAGAGCCCTTGATTCTCCATCCAGTACTATAAGCCACAACAAGTCATATTTTCAGTTCTATAACATATAGGGCTTGCGAGGATGAAGGGCAACCCTTGACTGATGATGTCCATTCACAGGGGTGCACCCTTTCGTCTCCTAACCCAGAGGAGTTAGGGTTAGGACTGTGTGTGATGCCTAAGCAACATCCTCCATGCCCAGGATACTTGCATCTCAGGTTGTTCTATTTATAGGCAGCCCTCTGGTCCAGAGGGCTGGAATTTCCAAATTTTCCAAGAATGAGTTCAGGTCTGCAACTGGAATAGAGATCAGGGCAATGAACCTGCCCAGTTTACCCCACAAGTGAAGCCCTAAATGTCTGTGTGCATGTCTGTTGCCCAGAAGCCTGAATGGTGGGGTCAGCCCTTGGTTTACAGACTAGCAGCCTTGAGCATGTCCCTTCCAACTCTCCTGGCCAGCTGGTGTGCATCAGCATGATGCCAGTGACACCAAGACCTAGCCACAGACCAGACTGCATCGCAGTGATATCAATTCATAAATCAAGCAAATGTCTGGTTTTGCAGCCAGTGTTAATCACCAGGGATAAACGTGTAAAAGCCTCACTTACTTGGGATAAATGTTGTGCACCCATGAGAGGAGGAGGTAAATATCCTTGTCTTCCAGATGAGACTCAGCATTTTTCTTTGCCTGGGAGGCAAAATAGTTGTGGTAGAGTTCTGCATATGTGCTGAACACGTTAAACTCAGGAGGATAAAGCTGTTTAACGTACTTTACAACTACTGTCAAATCTTCTTTCATTGTCTTTCCCATGTGCAGGAGGTTCTGGCCAACTGTAGAGAGGTTCTCAGTTCTAGGAGTATGACTTGTGTCTTTCATTCGAGTCTCTACCGACTCCTTTACTGCAGCCATCCAAAGCTCTTTCCATTTTCTAGGTCTAAATTGCATGTTCTGGTCAGGTGGATTCTCCAACGTGTAGTTCTGATCTTCTTTCTCCTGCTCTTTCAGTGCATCTACTGCCTGCTGCAACAGTTCTGGGTTTGTTTTCGCTAGAAGGATGGAGTCTTTCAAGATGCTGAAGACTTTGTACTTCAGAACTTCATAGACGGACTCGACATCTTGCTGGCTGGTGTTCAGTCCCTCTTCACTTTTGCTAGATAGGCTCTTCTCCAGGACAATCAGATGCTGAGCAGCGTCACAAAGCTTCTGCTCTTCAAGGAGATCCATGACTTGTTTGACTGGTGAAAAAAGAACAGCCTTCCTTTACCCAAGAGCAAAGATTTAAATTTTTATTTTATATAAAATGATGGCTCTGGAATACTTTTTAAAAAAAAAGTTTATATTTCTATAATGCTAGATCTTAGGCTCCTTCACCATATAGAAAATCTTTCTGTTTATTTAAAATTAAGATTATTCCTAGCCTACCTCTAAGTGGAGCAATGGAAATTTGAATACCCATCACCAGTGTGTTACATATGGATGGGTATTCATGTGCTACCCATAATTTTTTAAAAAATTTAGATTTGTGGGGGTTTATTAATTTATTTATTTATTATCCTCCCTCCCATTAATAGGACCTCAAGGAAGAAGCATGGCTTTAGAAAAAAATGTAGACGGAAAGATGTAGCTAAATAAGATGTGCTAGAGGAAATACCACATGAGTTTTCCAGAAATAGGCTGGCACAATCTGATCTGCGAAATTTTTCTGGAGGACACATTTAGTGGGCAAGATAAATACATTGAACTATGCTTTCTGAACCACAGCCAGTTACTCGATACGGTCCAATCTGGGAAATTATTAGTTAAACTAAAGTGATATCCCAAAATAAGTTTTGTTAGGTGTGTAAGGTTTGTATGGAAATCCCTGGGTGGAGAAAGCTTACATTATTCATGAAACTCATCTTACTTCATATTCTCCTTAGAGACTGCAGCACAAAAGCTGGGAGTGCCCTATTGGCATCTGCTGATTACACAAAGTTCAGAGACATTGTCAAAACTGAGGGCTTGGTGTATTATACAGGATCAATGGGATAACTTGAATAGTAAATGGGCTGAAATTTAATAGCACAAAGTATAAGATACAAATTCAATAGAACAAAAGTTACTTAGCAACAAATAGGATTTTCTGATGCAAGCTGGATGTGAATCAGCTTGAGACGGAGGAGGAAGAGAGATGCCTGGAAAATTAGTAAATCATTACCATGAGATTATGGCGAAAAAGTCAGATACGACCCCAGGATGTATCCAGTGAGGAATGTCCAGCTGAGATAGGAAAATGGTAACATATTGTACCAGGCAGTGGTGGTATCTCATCTGGAATATTTTCTGCAATTCTGGTTGCTTTCTTTTGAAAAAAGACATTGGGAATGGGGCAATGCAGCAGTAAGAACAAAGGCACGAAGGGCCCATTTTCAGTAAACTCGGTTCATTTAGCTGAGCAAATTCAAGGCCGAGAAGGAAAACCACCAGTTAGGGAAAACATTTGACACATGGAGAAAGAGAAGACAATTAGCCAGGTAAAGGCTTGCCTGGGAATGAGATAATTTGTACTAAAACAGTAAGACTTTGGAAGAGCCCCCCAGTAAAGGAGGTAGGACTAAAAAATGAACTTATTTTAAGGTACAGCTTGCCAAGTTTATGAACCAGGTAATGAGATATGTCACCTGAGGTGGCAGGTGAACCTTGGAATTTCCAAGGGGCACTTTCCTCTCCAGTTCTGGGTTTCTCTGAGCAGGTATTTTTCTACCTCTCTAAGCACCCTGCAGAGATGGTGCCTGCAACTGGAGGAGCTGTATGTTCGTATATCAGCCCCGGGAAAGACCTACGCGTGCTGCTCACTGCTGTTCCTGGGGCAAGAGGAGATTTCACAGGGTAGTGGTTTAATGGAGGAGCAGAGCAGAGATGTATGCCTTGGTTTCTCGCCCACCCACAGATCTCTGTGCCCCCATGAGAGGTAGAAATAAGTTTCGTTTTGGACAGAAATCCTGCAAACTGGCAGTTCCTCAAGGAGTGTGCCCTTGGTACCAAAGGACTAGGACTTGAGGTCATGTCCCCCTCAGCCCATGTTTCTAGAGGCTCCTTGGGCAAGTCACTTGAATCTGTTGGTGCCCTTGTTTCTCAAGGGGACAATTCTCCACCTCGTGCAGCCCCTCTAGAGATAACTATGGCCTATGAGGTGGTGCAAGGAGGATGGAGGAGCACTTACCATTGGGTGGCTTGATCTTTTTCATCTTCTTAAGTGCACTCGTAAGGATTCCCTTTATTCCTTTCTTCCCCTTTTCAGGGCTGTCCCCAGCAAAGGTGCAGCTCCCATTGCTTGTGATGGAAGATGCACGTGACGGTCTGCAGGCTGCCTCTGGCCTTTCACTCATCTTCTCCTGGTCCCTGGACCAGATCTCGTCTCCAGAAGGTTCAGGACAGGCAGGGACTTGCTCAGCTACTGATGTCGAAGGGTTTTCAAGCTGCCTGTTTGCACCAATGCAACCCTCTGATCCGTTGCGTATTCCAATAGGACCACTTTGGAAAAACGGTAACATTTTCATCATTTTCCTTCTAGCCTGTAAATTTCAGAAAAAACTGGTCAGATTATAACAGTTTGCATACAAACTACCATGGCACAATGTGGCAAGGTGCATTCCCATTTAAAAAAAATATTCTGTAATGAGTTGTCCCTGTGTGGGTGGTGGGGGAGTGCTACGCACAACTCGTATGAGCACAGCTCTGCAGGAGAGCCCCTGAGCAACGTCACCTCAGGTAACTGAGAGGATGGAAGCAGCTCTCTGGTCTAATAAATGACTTAGAGAAAATCAATGAGTGATTTTAAGGGTGATTCAGACGGTCTGATTTGAGACCTCGAGCTTGTCTGGATACAGGAGAGCAGGGCTCTCCCACAGGATGCTGTGGGAGTATGGACGTGAGCATGGATGCTGTACACAAATGATGTGGGTGGGGTGGGACAAGCATCCTGTGCCTATTCAAAGCAATCACGAAACTCCCATACTTTTATATGGCATCAGGATCAATTCCAACCTTCCTTAGGGCCTATTTTTGCTAATCTCTGCTCATCTGGCTGCAGATCTGTTTGTGGAAGCACCCATGTAGCTACTTGCACGCTGAGTTTGCAAGTACAGCATGAAAATGAGATGAGCCTACCAAGACAGGTACGCAGCAACCTTTGCTGAGCAAAAGTCCTGCTGGTTTAACTGTGTCCCCATTGAAGTCAGTAATAAAATTTTTAGCTTCGTGGAGGAGAGCTCCCAGACAAGGTGGCTAAGAGTTCAGAAACATCAGGAATGTGAAAACCATGGTTGAAGTGGGAAGCACAGCAGTATCTCCTGATATGAACATCACCAGGCTTATCATTTTAGGCCCCAAAATCCCAGTCAGAAGCATGGCTTCAACGCTCTACGTGCTGCCCACATCCCTACAGTGGCAGACACAAGCTCAAGGACGCATTCGGACTCTTCAAATCCACTCACAGTCTATGTAATCTCATTTTTAAAATGGTCCCAGGGTGACTACAACATCTCAAACAAGGCAACTTCAGCACAGCTTGTGGCAGCTTCAGTGTAACTTGTTGGGTGTTTTCAAATACCTGGGAGCAATTATTGTCCCATCTGTTCATGTTGAAATGTGGGGCTGTAGTGCAGGCTGTGGCTTGTGCAGAAAGAAACGCTAGTGAAATGGGGTGGTGGAGGGGACAAGGTTCTGACAGCAGGGACTAACCAGACTGGACTTTTCCCAAAGCTGCTGAATGAAACTGGTGCTAGTGACCAGGGCTGCTGCTCAGCTAGAGCAGTTCTTGCCTGGCTGAGGGGGAAATAGGAACGAGGCACAAGGAATGGGTTGGTTTAACCTTGTTTAAACAGACACTATCCTGCGAGTCCTGCTCTACCACCAACACTCCTGCACTACAAATAATTAACGATAGAAATTTGTTATTGTAACAACATCTTTTTAGAATTTGTATTTAGAATTATTTATGTACATGTATCATTTAATTTATTGCTATAGATTTATTTGCATAATTATATTCATTTATATAATGATTATAATTATATAATGATTATAAATAAATAAAATGACTCATAGTTTCCAATCTTTGTTCTAACAATGCTTTTTTTTCTTAAGTGACTTTCTGGGACACCAGTGCACTTCTGTATGAAGAACTCTCAGGCAAGTTTTGACTTACTTGTACTGCGTAAGGACAGAGGAATTAGGCTTTAAATAAAGGAAGAATTTGGCTTCAGTTATAAGGCCACAATGTGGTGATCTTCAAATACCCTTGTTAAGTTTATACTGCTGATACGTATGATGTTGATACAAACTGTGATACTTATTTCTGGGCAAACTGGTTGGAAGACTGTGGCTTTTCGTTTCAATTGTGATTTCTCCTGCTGGATCCCGGCAGCTTGGGGAGCTTTGAAGCACCAAGTTAGTGGTAGCAGCCAGGTGGTATAGAGAGCAGTTAGAGCCTGGCATTGCTGAAAGCTTTCCTCCTCTGTGCTTTGGCTGCCAGGTCATGTTCAGGATTAGTAATGCTACTGCCTTTAAAACACAATGAAGATGAAAACTCATTCGGGAAGGAGAGAAAGGGGTGTGGGTGTGCATGACCTGGCTGGCTCTCAGCTAAACTGGTGGTCTGTGACCCGGGGCAAAGTGCAAAGCTAAACCTAAGGTGCCACTACGACTGAGTGGGAAGGTGGTGGCTGCTGAGAGGCGTCGGGTCGGAGCCCTCGTGCCCCAGAGCTCAGGGCTGGTTGCGTGGGCCAACAAAGGGGGCCTGAGCACCAGAGCTACCCAGCAGCAGTGAGTCACAGCTGGAGCTACGCACCTGCCTCTTCCCTTAGCACACTTAATGGGGAGGGAGGAAAAATCCCTGCAGTTCACTCTGGCTACTTGAGTCAGGATGCCCCATTAGAATCCTTAAAATGGGGGAAAAGAGCTCCTTTTTCTTACATTTCCATTACAAAAAAATATCATGGTAACAGGGATTCCCTATAAGTGTTTAGGACTTTCCTAATTTGGACATGAGGAAAACTTTCTTTACTGAAAGAGTAGTTAAACATTGGAACAGGCTGCCCAGGGAAGTGGTTGAGTCACCATCCCTGGAGGTATTTAAAAGACGTGTAGATGAGGCGCTTAGGGACATGGTTTAGTGGGCATGGTGGTGTTGGGTTGACGGTTGGACTCGATGATCTTAGAGGTCTTTTCCAACCTTAATGATTCTATGATTCTATGATTCTAATTTTTGTAGGGCTATTTGCTTAGCCTGCATTTCCCAGTATGATGCTATGTTTAGATTCATTCTGCCAAATCCTTTCCTTCCTGTTTGTTCAAGCACAGATTCAGCTGAGTCCTTTCTCTCTCTCCTATTATTCCAAACAAAGCATGTATTGTTCTTTTTTTTTTTGGTTTCTAAACAAAGAAAGTACCTCTCCCTTTCCTACAGCCAAAGGTGACTTTCAGTGTCTTTTGTTTTGATGAATCATGATCAGAAAGGTGGATTTCAAAATGATTTTTCTTCTTCAATACTAAGATGAATGTCATTTATCTTTGAAAACCATTGAAATGACACTACACATAAAAGAGTCCATAAGGGAATGATTAAGCTGGTTAAAAGCTTAGTTTTTAATGGCTGGCAGAACTTTGTCCTGGTAATGCTCTGAAAGGGCCAGGCGCAGGGGCTGGTGATGTCCGGGAGGGAGCTAGGTAGCTGGGCATGTGCTGCTGGGGGCTGCAGCCCAGGCGAGCCCCTGCCGTCCCTCTGCGGAGCGCACCAAGCCATTGTCTACAGCGTGTCCCTATGCCCTGACCTGCCTAAAAAAGTCTCACAGCCAAATTAGAAGAAAGATGAAATCAGCTCCGGTGTTTTTGCGCAGGGGCGGCACATCAGCAGCGTGAGAACTGTTGGCAATATTGGCATGTCAGGGTGTGCTTTTTCATCTTGAACTAATAAACACCGAAGGAGTTAAGCATCTGAGTAAGGCTGTCAATGCAATAGCAACCATACTCACTCACATTTGGCCAGCTTGAATGCTCGCCCAGCATTTATCAGTTTGCCGCTGCTGGTTTGCATATGTTTGTACCTGCAGCAGGAAACACCAGTAAACCCCAGCTTCCAGTTCTGCCTTGAAATGCAGCCTCAGTCGCCTATGGCACATGGTACCGAAAATTCCCCTCCATCTCTTCTCTTTATCATTAGATGGCCAAGCACTTACTGTAAGAAATGCCTATGAGAAACTTCCCACAAGAACTTTCTTATAGAAAAAAACCCACTTCACTTTCTACAAGAAACACTCAGCTAAAGGAGATGGCATGTGTAATGGCTGGAGGCCCCGGGCAGCATCTGCTCCTGCCTGCTGCGGCAGACAGGACACGCCAGGAGCTCGGCTCTGGCTCAGATGGCCACAGCTGCTCCTGTACACCTGTGTTCTGCTCACAAATCAAAGCTTGTTAAAACTCCAGTAGGCTCCAAATTATTTTATCAGTTAACACTTTGGGAAATGCTGAATCATTTCCCAGGCACAGAGCTCAAATTCAAGACTTGGGAAATTTAATGATTTAAGGTCAAGACTTGAAATAGATCCCAACTCACTATTATTACTAATTTACTGTTAATTTACTGTTACCATCATCATTATTGTTATGCGGCACTATAGTTTGTGGTGGGGGAGTCTTTAGCTCCAATTATTTTTGACATAGTATATTCAGCTTATGGTTTCCAACCAGAAGAGCAGCACCGTACGCATAGCATCCTCTGCTCCCTATACGGAGGGCCTGTGCCATTAGGACAGCAGTGCTGTTGACTGCTGGCGTGGCCGGAGCGGAACCCAGCAAGCTCTCCGCATGGTGCTGATCACGGCGCGTACCCCTGGGCTGGAGCCTTTCCAGGGTGGGCGAGGGAAACACCTGGAGCAGAGCCACGACACAGAAGGACACAACCTGGAGTCTGGGCACGGTGGCTTCCCATTTTCTCGTTTTCCTCCTCAAAGGAAACAGCCTTCGCGCCGCAGGCTTAGGAATGAGCTCATTTGCGAGGGGTGGCCCATGGTGTGCCAGAGAGCACTCAGGGGAAGAGATTTACTGATTACCCCTATTCTGAAATTTTTGCTGATCTTTTTCTTAACTTCTTTTTCCTGAGCTGCTGCCAGTATTAACAAGCATTTGTTTGGATTTTTAGTCCTCTCCAGCCTGCTGACAAGGATTTATGTCTCATTTTAGTGGAAATCCCCCACTCTCCCACAGCCTCTCAGAAATCCGAAGTTATTTAGCAAAGTTTGTTCTCTGCATTTGCATCAGCCTTTTCTTCCCCCCATCCTGCTCCCCATGGAAATGGGGTCACACGAGAAAATCACACTGGGTCAAACCATCTTTTGAAGCAGTAAAGTAGTGCAGCCAGTCTGAGTTCAGTGTACCTCGGCCTATGCAGTGACACCTAAATGAGCTGCTAATAAATCAAGGCAAAGAGTCTACGAAGATGCCAGCCCCGATCTTTGCAAGTTGGGAAGCCCTCCTAGGAGGTAGTTTTTTTCCTACCAATTTTTGTTAGCTGGATTGGGTACTGAATGGAAACACCATGAAGCTGGGGGCTCCCATGTGGCTCTGCCTGGGAAATCACAGTCCACAGATGAGCCGGGCCACCAACACACCCACCTTGAAATTCAACTGTGCTGCTCAAATCCATGCTCCTGTCCGCAGACCCCTATGGGACACCCACCACCCCTTGTGGGCCCCTGATGATGGCCAAGTTCTGCTCCTAATGCTGAGGTCAAAAGCTGAGGGCAAACAAAACCTGTATCTCCAGTAAAGAAGTCAAGGCAGGAGCAGAGCCTCCCCAAAGGGACTCGATCCGTATGCCTTAGCAGTGCTCCCATTTGATCGGCTCTATTGGAACTGGCAAGCCTCAAAGTCCCTCGGCGGGGGCAGGTGGTTGAATGCTTTGGAGAATGACTGTTTTGTCAGGTTTTCTGCTCTGAACTTGGGTGTGATGGCAAGGGACCATGGTTTCTAGATCAGCCATATGCTCCAGTCACAGAAAGTCTCTTCCTTACTTTGCAGCAGCCTCAGGAATAAATCCTACTTTAAACACGCCGAGGATTCTAACCCCGAGGTTGAACCTTTCAGTTCATGCCTGAGGAGCTCACACGGTGGATGTGGGGCAGCTGCCCAAGGATAGGAGAGAATTTTGACAGGCTCTTCAGTGCTGTGGGAAGAGGCAGGTCCTAGGGGCAGTGGGACTTCCCTGACTGGGGAAAAAAAATAGTCACAAAATGGTGAGCATGGCAATGCAGAAACGTGCCAGCTTCGCACGGTGACCCCGGCAGGGTGCAGGGTACGGAGGCTGCCTGGGACTGTACAGGATCCAGGCCCTGAAATGGTGTTTTTTCAGTGCAGTCGGGCTGAGTAAATCATAATCCAATTATTTTCTTGTGATTTGGGAGAAAACCGCTTCCTTCTGAATAGAGTCAAAGAGGAAGGGGTGGGAAGTGCCATGCTGAATCTGGATCCTGGTGCCTGATCTGGGTTTAGGATGCTTTGGTGCCCAAAACCTATGCCCAGATTTTGGGGAAGGGGTTGGGGGGGGGGGTAATGGG
>NW_008824031.1:2740876-2755356 GCF_000699105.1 Pygoscelis adeliae
GGCTGCGGAGCCCCGGGGCAGCCCGGCTATAAGGGGAGGGCGCGGAGGCGGAGACCCGGCCGCGCAGGGAAACCGTGCCGGGAAACCCCGGCTGCGCCTCCCCTCCGAAAATGGGCTTAAGCCAAACGGAAGCGCGAAATCCCCTCCGGCGGGGAAGAAGCCCCCGCGGAGCGGGGATGGCTGGTCCCGGTGGTGGTGGTGGCGTCTGGCCCACGTTAGTCCCTGCAGAGGAGCTGAGCCCCAGCGTCACGTCCTGATGGACCGGTGGATGGGGCACCCTGGCCTCGCTGCCCCAGGGGTTTGTATATATGATGTCTCTGTCCCCCACTGCAGCCTTGGAAACCCGGTGTTAGGGATGGAGCAGATGCCTCCAAAAGCTGTGCTCCCTGAGCAGGGCATTGCCACAGGCGGGCTGGCAGGGATGAGGTGTGTGCCTGAAAGCACAACCTGCCGTATCGGGGTCCTGCATCATGCCCAAGGTGAAGTGTCTTCCCCAGAGTGGGGCTGGCGGCACTCCCAGGAGACACTAGTATCATCAAGCACCTTCGGTATGATGGTTTGAGTCCCTTGCCTAGGGGCTGGGAGACACGGGCTTCCTTCCTCACGCCAAAGCCAGCAATGGCTGTGGGGGGCTATCGCAGAGGGTCTGTGAAGGCTGCCAGGGCTGTGCTGTCCCCTGCCTAGATAGCCTTAATGTGGAGCACCTTCTGCATCCACACGGGTAAGATCTGGGCTGAAGCAGCTGCCCTGCAGACAGAAAATCAAAATACTGTCGTCCTGCAGAGCCTGACCTCCTCTCTCCTTTCCTGGGGAGCTCTTGTGGGGCAGGGAAGGGTCAGCCAGCAGGTCCCAGTGCCTGGTTACTGTACCTGTGATGATTTCTGTTTTATAACTGTTAGCTGTGATCTAATATAAAATGCAGAAAAAATGGTCCAGAGACTTAAAGCTGAGTGTGAACCGTGAGCTTTCATGGTGCTGCTGATGCTCACACTCAGCGCCTGTATGGCTGCACAACTTTCAGGGGGGGCTATGGAGGCCCAGCATGGGGGCATCCCCCCCGCAGCAGACATGGTCTGGGGCCAACATTTGTGCTGGAAGGAGGCATCTGCCTGAGTGGGCACAGTGCTGGAGAGCAAATGCTTTTCCTGGTCTTTGCCTTTCGGCAGGCATTCTGTCAGCCGGGGCTGCTGCTTTCCTCTCTGGGACTCTCCCCCTGAAAAGACCATGGTGTCAAGGAAAGAAACCTCCCCCCCAACAATATCTGCCAAAACAGGAAGCAGAAGCGGAGGGGCCACCGCAGTGGGCAAACCCATGATCTCCAGTCTCTAGAAAATCCTGATTCATCTCAGGCCAGCCTGCGGCTGAGCTGGCAGGAGGGTCCCCCTCTGGGATTGCCCTGGGGTTGGGTTCCGTCACTGCTTGACAACCAGTGGCCAAAAACAACCATTGTCATGGGACAGAAATGCCAGGTGCCAACGTCAGTCTGAAAATCATTGGAAACATGAAACAGTGTGAGATTTGGCCCTGAAGTGCAGTAACCCTCTCTGTGCTTCATCACCTCCTCCAATGGCAATGTGAAGGGGAGAGGCAAGGTTTGCCATCTGCAGTTACGGCCGGTTTTGGGGCAGCATGGTGCAGCTGGAGGCGAGCTTGGTGCTGTATCCAATGACCCTTTTGTGCAGGAGGCAAGGGGATGTGGTTCCTGGAAGGCACTGGGGAGGCTGGCATGGCCTGGGGGTTACACACACATGTAGCTCTAGGCATGGCCGGGCAGGCAGTATTCATGGCTGTCTGAAGGCAGAGGATCCTGTTCTGGATGCAGGGAGCACCCTGGGGCTGGTTCACTTCTCATGCCCTCGGTTATGTGACCTCTGCAGGATCCAGGGGTGTCTGTCCCCAGGTGTGCCACAAATCTACAGGGGTAAGTGGCTCAGTAGCACATGGCTCAGACCCACTGAAACCTCTCCTTAAATATTCAGGGGGTCTTTGCATTTGACTCAGCAGCAGCACTACTGTTTTATGAGACCAATGTCTCATCCCCAGCTTAATACAGGAGTCCCTGACTGTAGGAGACTCCTGCAGCAAATGACACAGGAGAGCCCGAGGGAGTCTGATGCTCAGCTGGTGTTAGCAAATGTAGCTGCAAATCTGTGGGCATCCTTGGTTGTTTTCTTGGATAAGTATATGTACAGAATGATTTATGTGGGATCCAAAGCAGATTCACATAGTGGGATCTGTTGCTGGGCCTTGTCTTTAGCTGCTGTAAATTAACTTCAAGGGGTCAGGGCAATTCTGCCAGCAGACAGGGGAACAAGAAACATCTTGTAATTGGGTCTCAAATTAAAAACCTAGAGCTTAGGTGTCATCCTTCGGGTGCCCTTATTTACCCGAAACAAACCTATCACTGCACTTTGACCTCCTGCTGGTATGCCAGGTCATGGCATTGCTTGTCTATGTAGTCTGATTTCTGAGATAGGCACCTTGTATTTACTTATATAATATTGGGTAATGGCTAACCAAGTTATACCAGGCTGCACATCTAGTGCTGCACAGGAATTTTTCTGTGCTCTGTAACTACTCAGTGTATTGCATAGGGCTACACTGATATTCTGTGTTTAGAGTTTATGCTATCTAAGAAGCTATCTTAAGTCTGTGATTTTGAGAAATCCGGGGTTTTATGCTTAACTTCCATAATATACACAATTTATTTCTCAGCTGCAACCTACACTTAAAAGCAAGATGTACTTCAGAGATTTGTAACTTAATTTTGTAGATGCTTCCTTAAATTTGAACAGCAAACATACATTCACCTCTTCTATATTGGGTATCGAAGACTTTTTCACTAGCAGTCCTAATATCCAAGTGTAGCTAGGCAGGAGCCTACAAAAGGGATGTGTCTCTACTAAAAAAAAGTTGCGAATCCTTTGCACTAGACAATGAAAGATTTGTCTTACCTGTAAAAATGAAGAGACTATAAACAAGAGGTGTTGATAAGGAGATTACTTTTGAAGTGAAGTTTTAATTTCCTCTTTCACCATGCCGAAGAGTTGTTATCCTTTGTTGCCAGCTAAAGGTGTGTCAAGAAGCAGATTGTTACAAAGGTAAAGGTTTTCTTCCTGGAATCCATTAATTCAATATGCTTATTCATTGAATGGTATTTGAGACTGTTGTTCAACCTTGTTTTAATTACCTTTATTACCAGACAGGGGAACTATTAGTTTTCCTGTGGGATTTTCCATGAGTTTAACTCATTTGTCCTAAGTAATTCCAGCTGTGCATGTTTCAGTGATAGGAAAGCAGCAGGTCTGGGTGCAGGTGGCTGGCAGCAGCCCACTGGGTGAGCAGGCACCACCCTGTCACCCTCCGCTGGGGATTCGGGGACCGTCTCCTGGAGCTGGTGGAGCACACAAGCCCAAGTAGAGCTGCCTGAAGCAGAGCTTGAGAGTCAGAAAATGTTCTCAGTGTGGGATTGGACTGGAAAACCAGGGTCAGGTAATGTCCAGCAGCTTTTCCACATGGGATGGGGGACAGGGTGTGCAGCAGCTCCGGGAGGTGGACGGGGAAGAATGCCGCTGTGGTGGCTGACCTCCCTGCAGTGCTGGGGGAAGCACATGAAGGAGCACGTGATGGGGACTGCGTCTGCTGTGCCCTGAGCTGCTCATAGCTTGTTGCTTCACTGCTCCTGTGCACAGAAATACCTCTTTTATTTCTGCTCATTGTGGGATATTTTGATAGAATTGGGGGCATGTGCAAACAGGGGTAACAAAGAAGAATTTGGGGTCCTCATTAAACTCTGGGGTAAAAGACCAAGAGGTCACACCAGCCACATTTATCTGGCTCTCTCCAGAAGTTTTTAGAGTTTGCGGTCAGCAAAAGGGCTGAAAGTTTGAATTCTGAAGACTGACTCAGATCTGCAGGCCAGAGCAATGGCAGCTAGATTGCGAGGCACCCCAGCTCCTCTCCCTGAGTGAAGGGACATGTCAGGTCAGTAAGCTGTGGAGAAGCTTCCTGGCTCAAAAGGCACTGTCACCGCTCAGCAGCTGGTAACTGGTGGGAGGTCTGGAGGAGATGGATCCAGATCTCAAGACTGTTGTGCATTTTGACTCAAGTCATAAAAGGATTTCTTGGATGATGGGCTCACCAAAATATGTTACTTCTGATTGATTGAGGTGTCTCCCTCTCCAGTATTCATGACGACTGCAAGTGATGGAAACAAGAGCTCTTTTTCTCCATCAGCAACCAGGCTCAGAAGAGCTGTGATGACATACCCAAATGTTGGCCTTATAGTATAGGAACAGGGAAGTTGTGAGTGGCAGGAACAGAGCATGGGAAATGGAAGGTGAGGGGACCCGAGTTCACCATGCAGACTGTATCACTCAGTACTAACCACTGTAGGAAAAGTTCCCGTGGCAGGTGTTGGCTGCTTCATCAAAAAGACATAAATAAGTAGTGGTGAGCAAGGATGGAAGACCCAGGACTTCTCCTCCCAGACAATACCCAAAATCACTAGGATGAAGTTTTGCTTCCTCTTGCAGTTTCTCTATGAGTCAATGAACTGAGAACCTCCTAGGTTGCAGCTAACTGGACTTGTAGATGTCCTAGGGCCCAGCTTCAACGGGTGAGTGGAGAGTACCTCCTGGTGAGGAGAGTCCTGCTGGGACACAAGTCTGAAATGTTTCAGGCTGGCAAGACTGTTGTTTCTAGCCAGTCTGGGTCATGCTCTAAGCAGGGGAGCTCTGGGAAAAGGGAGGCACAGCAAGCAGAAATTAGCGTGTGCTTGGTCAGCTCCGAAGAGTCAAGTAGTTAGCAAGTTCACCACAGTATTTAGAGAAACATCTAGTTTTTGGATTGGGCTCATGTGTGAGGTGACAGGATGTAACCTCCCATTTTTCATCTTATTTCATCAACTACTTCCCTGGCCCAACTTTGTTGTCATTTGTGCCCTGCAACTCTTGAAAATTACGCATTAGCAATGAATTTTTTTGTCTGTAGACACCTGTTAAGATATATGGTTGTAAGTACAATATCCCTTGTCTTTCAAAATGATCACAGAAACACACAAAGGGACAGACTTCTGCTGTTCCCTTCCTCCTGCAAAATCCTTTGTCCTTTCCAACATAGGCTCTGTTGCCCCAGGCAAAAGCCTGCCCTTGTGCTGAGAAGATTGATCTGCTCAGGCTTTGCTGAATCTGGATGTGGAAGCCAGGCAGGACAGCCTTCACCAACCATGTTCAGCAGCAACAGCCACTGCAGCAGCGTGTTTTCATCCTTCTCTCATAGTTTTGGCTCCCTTCTCTTCCTCCCCAAATGGTGAATACATGTATTTTTACCCAGGTCTATTCGAGGGAGATTGGTGTCTGAGTTTTGACCCGCAGCAAAGCTGTGATTTGGTAGCTTCAAAAGTGTGAACCCCTTTTGAGAACTTTGCTGCTGCTGGCACAAACCTCACGTGGTGATAGTTTTGCCATCTCCAGCCATATCTGAACTGAACTAACCATACAGAGCTTTCCTAGGTTTGGTTTCTACTGGCATCAAAAATCCTACATGTCTGAGTAATGAACCAGGAATTCAAAACTGACAGGAATGTCCTAAATCTTTGTCAAAGGAAGGGCTTGTATGCAAGTGTGGTCTGCATCCCCACCCTGATATTTCTGCTTGAGGAGTGGTCCATAGCTGAGGTTGATGACCCCTTCACCATGATATTTCTGGTGGAGGAGGCATCCGTCTCTGAGGTTGCTCTGGCCCCCCCCCACCCCCACCCCCACCCCTGACATTTGTGCAAGGGAGGTGTGCATTTTTGAGGTTACTCTGCCACCCTCCCCCTGATATGTAGACTGGAGGAGGGGTCTATATCGGAGGTTTCTGGCTGGGCTCAGCTGTCCCTGACATGTTCACAGTGGGCAGGAGACATCATGTGATGGAATTGAGGTCCCCTTGTCCTGACAGCCCTGGCAGCCGGACATTCCCAGTTTGCTATCCCTGGACCTTCGGCAGAGCGGCTTCGTAGCCTGGGACAAATTGCCCTACTCCATGAAATGGAGGTAGCGATATTGTGCCTGTGTTTGGAGCTGCTTGCAGACTCAATGTCTGCTGTGTGGTGGCTTGGGGAGGGGCGGCGGGCGCTAAGGGAAGGGTGTAGCTTTTTCCTCTTTGCCTGAAGGAACCTGGACGCGCTTTTTCCCAGTGTGGAATTCCAGTCATCTCAGCACAACTCACTCCAGAGGAGTGGGAACTCACGCTTCCTGCCATCCCGCTCCCGTTGGGAAATGGAGGGCACATTGTGGGGTCACAGCACCGGGCTTGGGTCTGGAACGGGGCTGAACGAGGCGCTCGGAGCAGATCTGCAAGAGCTCTGGGCTGGGGCAAGCAGGGGGGTCACATCTGCCTGTACCACAGGTGTTTTGGGAAACACTGCTGCTTCAGAGAAGCCTCAGAGATCCTCTGACAGGAAAGCACTGTTGTTTTCATCACCCTGTTTTTAAGGTACTCCAGCACTTGCTACCCCATAGTTCTTTATTTTTCCTCGCTTACTCTTACTTCTTTATATAACACTGCTTCTCTGTTTACAGCTTCCTAATGTCCTTGGGGGGGGGGGGCAGCATGAACACACAAGGACCAGCTCTCTGTAAAGCTAGGCAAGCACATGTGTGTGCTTGCAAGATGCATGCTGATTTTCTCACAGTGCTTCTGCATTAAAAAGGGGTCACTAAGATGGGGCCACTTTTGACTTGGATGCACTTAGAGGTCATCACAGCCAGGGTCTGAGGGAAGGCAAATGGGAACTGCCTCACCAGTTAAGCTACAAGAAATGACGCAGGAAGCCACATCCTGGGCAGCATTGGACATCCACGCTCTCCGTGATGTGGCTTGGTGCTCCCAGATGTGATAGCACAGCTGTGCTGCGCAGCACAGGAATGGGTTGCCCATCTCCTGGTCCTGATGCACCTGCTCTGCAGCGTCAGGTCTCAAACACAAAACCAAGCTCAAGACTAACACTTGCACTGGGCTGCGTGTAAGTCAGATGATCCTCAACAACCACTGAAAAACAAACCTTGCTAGCTGCCAGCTGAACCCTGGCACTACCAAAACCATTCTGCAGCAGCCAGAGCTGCTTCAGCCAAGTTGGAGGAGCTGCTCGAATACCTACTGCCCACGAGTGTGGGAGAAATGTGCCCATCAATGTTTAAAAGCCAGGGCCGGGGCATGCCTGTCCTCACTAGCGCTCAGCTCGTGGGTCCTCCCCAGATGCTGATGGCTGTGCTCGAGCTGGCACACTGCTTGTGTGCAGGGGGCGAGAGTCCTAATTTTAGTTCAGGGAATGAAACACTGATCAGAAAGGTCACTGGATGGGACCAAATCCCAGCTGGCCCTCATGATGTTTAGACCTGGCAGGACTAATCAGGACGTCTTTTCACTGTTTTTCCCCAGCCCAGGTACCTTCCCTGCCCCAGGACTCGCTACCTTGGGGCGTCTCTTTTTGCACAGCAGGAAAGGCCGCCCATAAACTCCCCATCACAGCGCGGTGGAAAGTACTGGGGGAAAAAACATGTGGGAAACTGCAAAAGCAGTGCTTCTTTTTGAGGTCTTGAACACAAGACACCAAGAAGTTCTTGTTCTGAACTTCCTTTTGGGTCCTCAAGGTTTGCCCATTGTTGTTCCCGGGCTCTCTCCTGCTGGGTTATCCTCATGCGTCCAAGCAAATTCAGGCTTGGTGAGTGGCACAGAGGGAAGTTTCCAGGGGAAATCCAAGTGGCTGTGAGGACTCAATAGCCTGTGTTTCAAACCCTCTGACTCAGTAAGGAACTCATCACTTATCCTGCACTGTTGAAATCAACAGAGTTTTTGCTATCAAATCTACTGGCTGTACAGAGAGGCTCTTCATCTCTTTGTAAATAGTGGCATATTCCTGAATGAGATTTACAGATCTCCCGAGGACTGAAATTCCTACTGACCTTGCAAGAAAATATTCCTCTTTCCTCAACAAACATCTGAGGAATCCTGCTGGCTTTTCAGGATGATAACCTTTTTCTTTGCCTCCCCCTGCCCTGGCAGAGTATGCACTGCTGGGCTGGGTAAGGTGCTTTGTACATATTTGCTCTCCTGGGAGTTGTCCCTATAGCGCAGCGGCCAGACACGCATCCTTCCTAAACCATTCCGGCATTGGATGAGGTTGTTGTAGTATTTCTAACATCCCCTACATAGAACAGAGGAAAAACACTAAAGTAAGTAAAGATGAGTGATGGGTATGAAAACCAATATTGCAATGCCTATGTAAAGGCAATATTTTGGATGCAGTATTTAAAGGTAACCCCTGTGTGTGCACTTGTAACTCCTTCAGGCTTCTATCCGCCTGCATTAGGAAGAAGCAGTTTCACTTATAAGAGGTTGAAAGGGCTGTTACATATAGTATTAAAGTTTATTTTTTTTTAACTGCGGAAAAGCATATTCCTTTGAGGATTCTGTTCGGTACACCCCATGCAAGCATTTTCCCAGAAATAGAGCTGTAAAAGCAACAATGCAATTCATTTGTTGTGTTGTGACTAAAACAATGGCATCTAAATCCACACACCAAGGCTCAAGGTTAACTGTGGAGAAATAGCAGTTGTTTGCAATGGATTGTGAATAACTCTGGGAGATTGAACAATATTGCTGTGATTTTTGCTGCCTGTCTGTAGGCAGTTTTGTTAATTCAAGATTTTCTCCTCCTCTGGATGTTTAATAGAGCAAAACTAGGCATCCATTCAAGTATTCCTGCCCTGTTGCAAGCCAAACAAGTCCTTTTTTTTTTTATTAATTCACTCAGGAGAGACAACCTTGAGCTGTTTCAGTATTTAATCACTTGCAAAAGGCATTTTGATGGAAGTGAGAAATCCCAGACCCAAGGGTCGGGGCCAAAGGCGGAGGAAATGGTGTGTTCAGGTTCAGCCCCCTTCCCGTGGGCAGTGTTGAAACGTTACACGTGGACTCCACCATGGGGGCTGCCTGGGAAGGGCTCTCTTGCCGTGGCATATGTAGCCTTTGCCACAATGCCGAGTGTCACCGTGCCAAGGGCATGCCCAGCCTGGGAGGGTGCCTCAGTTGCTCCGAGGTCCTGGCCAGCACTGCAAGCGCAGGATCTTCTCAAGGGTGGCTTTTCCCCTGGCACAGATTAATTGGGTTGAAATTTAGGCCACAACTTGGTACAAACCCATGGATCTATTTTTTCTTGTGCCGGGGCTGAATTTGGCTTTATGCTGTTTGGTAGTGAATAAACGAGCAAAAGTAATATGGTTAACAAAAAAGGAAAAGAGAGAGTTTTTTTCAGATAAAATGAGTTGCAAAGAGGCATTTCACATGTGATGCCACAAGACTGCACATCCACTCTTAGGGCTAGAGGCATTCTTGAGATAGGAGGGGATGCCGGGCCAGAGCTGTGTGGGTGCCTCCTTCCCTGTTACCTTTCCCAGGGCCATCATCTCCTGCTGGGCAGAGGCAGGTGGAGGGCTGGGCTGCAGGCAAAGTCAGGGGCAGGAGATGTGTGGGATGAGCAGCACAAACCATTTCTTGGTGCCTCCCTTTCCTGCACCCCACTGTCTGCCCTTCACCCCCCGCCCTACTCCACCAGGACCCGGTTCATCAGATCCAGAAGAAGGTCTCATGAGCCAGCATGGTGTCTCGTGCATTCTCCAGCAGCCACAAGCAACCGTGCTTCCAAATAACAGCTCGTCCTTGAGCTTGCTGGGAGAACTTCTTACCACAGGCAAATTGAGCCTGACCCTCTGAGTTGTTATTTCTCTCCATGCGTCTCCTTGAAGACAGTATAACTGTCATCCCAGGGAACAGTCTTTGTTTCGGAGGGTGACTAACAGCTGCTTAGCAAGAACACGCGCCGGGTGGATTCAGCCTTGAGATCACCAAGGGAAAAAGGCAGTGTGGGCTTTGGAGGGCTCAAGGCCTGTTTGTTTAAAGGGCTCTCAAGATGAAAGCATATGTAACGCATTCTTGCACTGTATTTGGGGCTGCGAGGGGAAGGTAACAGTCCACGTGTCCAAGTGATGTGCTTTTGGAGAAAAAGCCACCAGCTTTTTTGGCCTTGCTCCTCCTAATGAATCCCTTATGATTAATTCCATGATTGCCACTGTTGGGGTTTAACCTCAGCCGGCAACTCAGCACCACGCAGCCGCTCGCTCACTCCCCCCCGGTGGGATGGGGGAGGGAATCAGAAGAGTAAAAGTAAGAAAACTCGTGGGTTGAGATAAAGGCAGTTTAATAGGTAAAGCAAAAGCCGCTCACGCAAGCAAAGCAAAACAAGGAATTCATTCACTACTTCCCATGGGCGGGCAGGTGTTCAGCCATCTCCAGGAAAGCAGGGCTCCATCACGCGTAACGGTTATCTACTCAATGAGCTTCTGTTCATAGCACAGTTCCTTCAGGAAATATTTTTTCCTGAGTTTTGGAAAAAGTATTGTAAAGTCATGAGCTCCCACACTCAGGAAATGATCCCCAGCATTTTGTGCCTAGCTCAGGATGCCAGACTTCTATGATTACTTTGATTTTCTTTAATTTCAGTTCTGGCATTACCCATGATGAACATCAGTAGAAAGCGCTGTTGGATATGTGCATGTGAAAGTGAGAGAAACTCCCTGGTCTTGTTCTTGCTGCTGGCACTGTGGGCCACCGAGGTGGCAGCTCCTCGTAGGTCAGCATCTGAAAGTAAAACAGCCCCCAGGGGCTGGTTATGGCCCCATGGTTCCTCTCATCGCTACAGCCCTAGAGAGCCACAGCTCTCTAGTGTCACCGCGTGTTATCAGCCTGGTGGCTCATGTCACCAACACACTCCTGCTCCTGTGTCTGCGGGGACACGCAGCACTGCTGAAAGGGACTCAGCTCGTCTGTCCCCATCACAGAGCAGGACCAGCCATGCTGGCACATCTCTCGCAGGTACCTGCCTGGCCTGCTGCTAAATGCCACTGATGGTACAGACACCATGCTGTCCTCAGCGCTTCATCCCCATCAGCACTTGTGGTGTTTTTGCTGCATCTAACTTGCATCTACTTGCTGTAGTGGAAGCTTGTTTCTCTATGCCTGATCCCCACAGAAAATGGAGAAGATCTTATTCCTTCCCTTTTGCAGCAATTTTTTAACTGTCTGGAAGAAGATTATCGTGTCTATGCTCTGTGCCTTCCCTGGAAGTACTTTTTCAGTCCATAGACAGAAAAAAGTTGAAGGCCACCGCTCTGCACTGACAAATGTTAAACAAACCTCTCTTTCTCCGTAGATTTTTCTCGCAGTTTGTGAGATGATTCTTGTTTTCTGGGCTTTCTTCTGATTATCAGCCTATTTCTCCCAGCTGCAGTTCGCCAGCTCCTTTCCAGGGGCTGAGTGCAGCCGGGGGATGGCTTGGCAAGCTGTATAACCACCCCTTTCTGCCTTCTGGCTTGATTTGCTTTTTCTGTACTTATGCAACACTGTTCACATGAAAGCAGTTCTTTCTCACCTGATGCCAGTCTCCCCACAGTCTTGGGAACCAAGGCATAATCCTGCATCCCGTAACGAAGCCCACGGCAGCTCCCCAGCCCCACGCTCGTTACGGAGCTCAGGCTATGGACCCACTCGTGCTGTCAGGCACAATTTCATGCATGGCCAAACATAAACTATGCCTGGTCAGACATCTTGGGACTTAGGTGCTCATCTTTGATCTGCCATTCACTTTTTTTGCCTCATTTAGCAAGAGGTACAATCTCTGTGCAGCTAACAGAGAGAGTCTTACACAGGCATTTTGAGAATCTCACTTAGGTAGTATCAAGATGGCAAAAATACTACAACTGCCTTTTCCTGGAGGTTTCTCTGCTTTACATGTTACTTATTTTCTGGGATAACGCATTTGGATGACTTGATATGAACTTACAAATATAAATGGAGAGTGCTACATTGGAAGAGTATTAGAGGCTATTTGCAGTGCTGTGTGTGACAGGGATGCATACAGGGAGGCAAAGCTCACGTTTGCTCAGTGTCCTCAGGCAAATGGTTATGTGGCTGTGGGACTAGAGGAAGTTCTTGTAGTTCTTTAAAAGTTAATCTTAATCCATTTTTGCCACACATTAATTTACATCAGTCTTTACCTTTTCCTAATACTGTCTTATTATTGTAATAGTAATAGTAAATAGTTTAAACATGCTCTGTCCAATAAACGCTCCGGCAATCTGACTGATCTCTTGCACGGGTTTTATGGGAGAGGTGGGCCAACCCCAGTGCTACCATTATGTCATCTTTAGCAGTATTACATAAAAATGTCCTTAAGGGATGGAAGTGCACAGTGATGCTGAGCAGAGCACTCCTGTATCTGCCTAGTGCCTGGGGAACTGAAGTGACTGGCTTTGGGGCGGTAAATCCAACCACTACAAGATTTCCTGGAGAAATTTGCAAAATACAGAAGATAAATGTTTGCTAAACACTGGTGCTGTGGAGAACTGTGATATGTCATTACCAAAGTAGTTAAGCCTAAAACTAATACAGCTTTACTTTTCAGCCATCTCTGAGATAATAACATCCTGGCGCCTCCTTTCTTCCCAGCCGTGTTTGCTGGGTGGTGTCAGGCCACATTGCCCAGCTCGTAAAGTGGATGTAATATTGCAATCCACTTCTCACTGAACATCCTTAATATTTTAACCCAATCGAGAGCTCTTTGCTGAAAGATACCACACAGCGGGGAGCTCAACATTATAGTGCTACTGCACTAGAAGGCTTTTTCTGGAATATTTTGTCTGATTGATCAGGATCCTCAGCTCAGGGACAGCCTCCTGTGCTTTCACTGCAATGTCTTGGTATTGTTCCTTTCTTGCTTGGAGTCAACCTGTTTCCCGTGTCTTAAAGAAGCGCAGTTCTTCCCTTTCCTTGCAGAATAATTAACAATTGAGTGTAAGGGCCAAATTCAGTGCCTGAAACTTAAATTCTGCCTAACCCAGTATCTGCACAGCAGACAGAGCATCTCTGCTTGTCGGGGGGCACAGGCTGAAGTGACTGCCATCCCAGCTCCTGCTTTCCCTCTTGCTGCCAGAGCTGATGCCCGTGGCGAGTGCCAGCCCACCCAGCCAGGCTCCTGCATGGGCACCAGCACTGGCAGAGCCCAGAGAGGAGCCAGGAGCCATGGACGGCTGCTGCGTGTCTCCGCTGGCCCTTCCCAGCTCTTCCCTGTGGAGGGATCGCTGCAGGCTGGTGATGCTCTGACAGGCAGTTTGGAACTTTTCCAGCTGCTGGTGGTGAGCAACGGAGTGGCGCTTTGCTTCCAGGAAAAGACAATTTCACTGAGCGAAATTGCTGAAACGATGGCACCCGAAGGCCAGTCTCAGATGGCAAACCCCAGCCCGTGGGCCGTCCTGGCTGCAGGCGCTGTTCCCTTGGACAGCACTGCTTTTGACCCCAAACCAGAACCAAACAGTATTGTGAAACAGCAGAGACCTCTGAAACAAAAAAAATATCTGTCACCACCCACACAGTGCTGTGAACTGTGCCAGATCTCCCCCCGAAATGCCGCATTCATGCCTGAGAAGCTAAATCTGGAGGGAGTTTGGCTCTTCCATTTACTTGGATACTTTTGAGAAAGCGTTATTCACTGGAGGATATATCTGCACTTGGTAGCTTGGGCCCTCCAGCGTAAGAGTGAGCTGTGTCTCCCGGTGGGGAATGTAACTGTGTGCTGGAGTAGGAATAGGGGGGATGGTGGAAACCACAGGGAAACAGCGAACAGAGGGAGTTAACAGGGTAATAAGTGAGCTCCTTGGCACTTTCCTATAAGAGCAACATATTTCACAATAAAAGCCCTGGGAGGCCTTTCTTCTCTTTTATTGGAATGTAAAATATGGTCCTAATAAACACTGGGTGTTTCACAGAAGACGGCTGGACAGCAGCAGCTCATTTCGGGGAGCGTAGCCCTTCCTCTCTCCTTGTTCCAGTGTCTCTGGGAGCTGCTCTCGCAGCCCAGACTGAGCATCCCACTGCCCAGGGGGAGACCCCCACACCCCCGCCCTGGATCTCCCTCTCTGCCTGCATGGCTGTTGGGGCAGGACAGGGACTGAACCACAGTCTCTCCCTAATGGGTTTAGCCTTAAACTGGTTTGCTCAAGAGCAAGCAGCAGGAGAGCAGCAGCTCCTGGAGGAAGCAGGCTGTGCTCCTGCCGCTGGCTCACAGGAAGCCAGGCTGCAGGATCTGAGTTTCCCAGGAGAAGCTGTGACAAAAGGCAGGTCATCGTGCCCAGCTTTCCTCCATGACTTCAGGGTAGCAACTTGCTTTTATTGGAAAGCAGAAGCCAAGCGCCTTATCTAATTCCAGGGCCAGGCGGCTGGAGCCTGAGGAAAGGCAGCTGCTTTGTGGAGAGACTGCCAATAAAATAATAAGATTGAAAACCCAGTATACATTTAATGCACTTGGGAAAATTTCTGTGCCGCAGATGCCTTGTGTGAGGTGCTTGGATCAGAGATGCATACAGGGCAGAGGGAAAATG
>NW_008824031.1:2755451-2763814 GCF_000699105.1 Pygoscelis adeliae
CTCAAATCCAGCACTCCTCTGAAAACCCAGTCTTAGATGTCTCAGACTGAGAATGCAAAAGTTGAAATCCCCTTTTTTATCTCCCCCACTTAGTCAATGCTTTTGACATTAAATGTAAATCTCTCAGCGCCGATGCCCTTCCCCTCTGCTGGGATGGGGGATGTAGCTCACACCCCCATGGGGGAGTGTAATCCAGGGCTCCCTACTTGTCCTCCTCCCAGGACAGGGAAGGGGAGCTCCAAAGTGTTCCTGAGCTCCGCACACCTAATGGGAGATGCAGATGATATTTTACTTCTCCTTCTCCATAGCAAATACAGAGAGTCACCGAGCTGAGGATTTGCAGGAATTGTCATGAGCTGTATTGAAGAATGATGCAGGGCAGAATATTCCTCCCAGGATTTCCTGCCTCAAGCTCTCAATTTATACCTGATATTTCAAAGCTGTCTTTAGAAAAACATCTCATCTTGACTGTGGAGGTAGCAAGTCTATCCTAGAAAAATTTTCATATGATGATTGTGAACTAAAGGTGCACTCTATTTCTTATCCATCAGAACAGCTCCCTCGGCCCGTCACCAGCACCTGCTGCTCACCCGGCTGAAATTTATACTGGTGCAAACTGGAGCAAAGGAAACGAAAGAGGCTCACTACTGATGCTCTAAGCTCTGCAGCAGACAAATTAGTGTTCAAGGCTATGCCATGTCCACATTTATCACATTAATTGATAGATCGTAAACATGTCTCTGTACAGAGTCTTGGATTAATTCCTGTGGAGGGCAACCTAAATGATAAATTGGATTAAATAAAATCAGATTTGTACGGCCACAGGCTGCTGGATATCTCTTTTAGTCTCCCCTGCAGATGCTGGATGTAATGCTTTGGATCCCTCATGGAGTTAAACCGGTGGTGTTCCATGCCCATCAATAGGGTGATGCTGGTTTACACCAGAATAGGATCCGATCTGTAGCGCTATGCCTGTCCACCTCACATTAGGTTTCATACTGCAGTCAGATTGTACTAGATTTGTTAAAATACATTTGAACATACAAGAAAATGGACTAGGAGCATGGTGGCCCTTTTCCCCGGGGCGAGGAGGACTTGGAGCGTCCCTCCACATGGCACGTCTGATCCAGACATGTCTGCCCACACAGAGAGGCTGTGATGGCATGAACAGGTCTTCGGTCCAACAGGAGTTTTGCGAGGCAGCCCACGAGTGAGGGAAATCTGCTGAAACACCAGAAGGGCCACGGGGTCTATCCTGGAGTGCAGAGTGGCCCATGCGCTGCACGTCCCAGCTGTGGGGTTTGGTTACCCTCCAAGGTTTTCCTCCTCAGGCAGGTAGTGGTTTGTGGCATCAGGTCACAACGTCACCAACCTTGTGTCATGCCAGCTTGGCCAGCTGGTTCACGGGGGAGGAAATAAGACTTGGGCGCTACCACATCCTTGCCCAAGCTCTGCCCCTTGGTTGCTCAGGGACATTAATTATGAAGGAGGCTTTTGCTCCTCTGCTGTATAATTATGCAAGGCCCAGTCCAAGCCTTAATATAGCTCTGAGTGAACTCCTTTTGGTTTTCTCCTGTTCTCGGAAAAGAGACTCAATCTTGGACCAAACAACAGAGCAGCCTCCTAGCAATAAAATCTGTATTGAACACAAGGTGGACCCAGTGCCTGGGCTGGAGTTGCTGCCCAGGAGCTCTTGCAGGAGGTCAGTGTCTTGGCACATCTGTTGCCTTTGGTTTCTGAACTTGGGGTAGCAAGTTCAGAAAACTACACCTTTTCCCACAGCAGTCAAAAAGTTGTGTTTGCAGAGGAGTGAGGCGGGGTAGCAGATTTTGGATCATGCCGTAGTGGCAGCGTAGGAGGAGGGAGGATGCTGACTGCTGTTTTGGTTCTGGTTTAGAAGCAGCTGATGATCACCGGGGCATCAATTTCAGCAAAGAGTGTGCTGCCCTCCCCGCTGCTGGGGCTCTCCAGCGCACGGTAGCCTTGCCGAAAAATTGCTGCTCTCCTGGTGCGCCCCAGCCCCCGGAGTGCGAGGACTGCCAAGATGTGCTCCTTCCTGCAGAAACCAAACAAGACCTCGCTCAGTCCTGGCGAGCAAAACCAGCCCAGAGGTAAGCAACCAACAACCATGCTGGAGATGGAGCGAGGCCATGGCAAAGTGCCGGGGAACGTCCCCTTGCCCCGTTGGAGAAGCCACCAGGACGGGGTCTGCAGCTTCTGGAGGTACCGAGCCCATGAGCATAAGCTCCCACCATCCTGCGCAGCAAAATGACCCCTTCCTGCTGCTGATGCTTCGGGGAATTTCCTCCTCTGTCTCCACACACGTGACGTCTTTTGCAAGTTTTCCTGAGAGGCTGCAGACCTTTTATTTAATGATTATTTTGAGTTGAGTAATGGAAGTGCTAATATTTAGGAAGCTGACAGGCGCTAATTAGATTAGAGCTAGGAAAGCCAACTTGGAAACATACTCTGTTCCAGTAGTCTCAGTATATACAAATTCAGCAATGTCTCCTGAGAGCTCAGGGGAAGAATTAACAGAGACCTGAACAGGAAGCAACACAGGTCCAGCAGGATCTGCCTAGTTTTCCAAACTTAATTGTTAAAAGTAATATTACTCAACAATGGAAAGGAAATAGATCAACCAAGAGGATGAGCCTTAAAACCTGGCTTGGGTCTAAGGCTAATGATGAAAAAGTACCACAAATCACAGCCTTGTAAAGGGCTTTTCTGCCTGGAAAATTGTTTTCAAATAGCTAAGCCTGACTAGCCATCATTTACCTCCCCCATCCTTCCCAGAACAGGTACTGCCTCCTTCGTCAGCTTAGTCTGGCCACTGGGATTAAGGCTTTATTTTTGTAGGATAGGTGTGTTCACCTAGGAAATTACTCAAGAACAATTATTCTTTTTCAAGTCCATGTCTTGAATTTCCCCACACAGATAAGCCCAAAGCATATCTGACCCATTCAAGTTAAATATACTTATGAAAAATTTTGAGCCTCAGTTTTGGGGAGAGGAAAATATATTTAATGTCATTTTTTTCTGAATATTTGAGGGTCGACTTCGGTGTTCTGAGCCATTTGTTAAATTTATGGTTTACTTTGATTGTATAAATCAGTTTATACTGTATAAATCAGTTTATACTGATTTATATAATCCAGCAGGAGCTGTGTAACCCAATGCAAAAACCTTTGGTCTTTTCCTGAAATGACTCTGATGATTGGATTTTCTTGCAAGCCGTACCACTAATATTCCTTCTCAATGGTTGGTAGAAGAGCTGTAGAAGAGGAGGTAACTTCTGATATGCAGCTGCTTAGCCATGCACAGAGTTAGTCACTTTGTTTACTTTCCCAGTAGCCTTAAATTTGCAGATGCTGCTTTGGAACAGCAAATGGAAAGTACAAAAGAAAGAATCTGTAATTTATTCCAAAATTTAGTGGTTGTTTTGAGCCTCTTTCAGAGACTGGAGATGAACTGTGTCAATGTCTGCTGCACTTTGAGGTCTGAGCCTGGGAACAGGAGACAAACTATTTGCTCCAAAGCTGGAACCTGCAAATTGGCAAGCTGGGCTAATACTGGTGGTGCACTGAAAGGCGACCTGGAGCTTTACAGTGAAACAAGGTTCATTTGGAGCAATAAAATGGTATCGAGTGATAGGACACGTGAGAATGGTTCAAAGCTGCGTCAAGGGAGGTTTAGACTTTAGGAAGCATTTCTTTACTGAGTGGGTGGTCAAACACTGGAACAGGCTTCCTCGAGAGGTGGTCGATGCCCCAAGCCTGTCAGTGTTTAAGAGGCATTTGGGCAATGCCCTTAATAACATGCTTTAACTTTTGGTCAGCCCTGAAGTGGTCAGGCAGTTGGACTAGATGATCGTTGTAGGCCTTTTCCAACTGAAATATTCTATTCTATTCTATTCTATTCTATTCTATTCTATTCTATTCTATTCTGTTCTGTTCTAAAATGAAGAGGCTTTTGTGGTAACTTTTGTGCATTATAAGATCCAGCAGACAGGGTTAAAAAGAGAAAGGATACAGCCATCAATTAAAATAAGGTGGGATTCCCCCTGTTGCCAGCACCTTGACCTCTGACATGTGGCTACCAGCAGAGAAGAGAAGTTGAAGAGCTTGGCCAAGGCACGGGGTGAGCTGGCGCTGTTTGGGATAGAGCCCAGCAGTTCTGGCATCTGCCATTTCACGCACCTGATATCTGGATAATCCTGACACAGCTCCTTGACGTACTCCTTGATCTTGTCTTTTTTCTTCTCCCCAATGATATTGGCGATGTGGTGTATGGCAGGAAGGAGCCAGTCAGAGTCAGAGCCCTGCAAACGAGGAGGCATACGGGGACATCAGGGGGAAGTGCAGCACCTGCAAAATGCTTGTTACCTGCAGGGCAGAGCACGGCAGCGGGTTGCTTTTACTGGTGTAAGACAGTACTGCTGCAGGCAGGACAGGCTGCCCTCGGGCGGGCAGGGTGCTGCTGGGTGGGCAGCAGGGTGCTGGCCGAGGCAGCACTGGGTGGCAATGGCAAGGCACCCCCCGCAGCTCCACCGGGGCCTGACTCTGCACTCCCCGATGCTCACGAGCACCCCGGTGAGCCAGACCCTGAGCAGGGCGTTGTGGCTGTGCTCCAGCACAGCAGTGGATGCCAGAGCCTTCACCCCCTACTGCGTAATAGTTTCGTGCGCCTCACTACTGAGAGGAATCTGCCTCAGCTAAGGAACCACCCCTGTGGGGTTCAGTGCCCCACACACCTGACCTTCTGGAAAAACCAATGAATTCAACTTTGGCTTCCCTGAAAATCCCAGGCTGATGTTGCCTAGCCACAAAACATGCAAACAGCTGCAATTTTCTCCCCATCACCCTCCTGTATGCAGACTGTGTGCCCGGATGGACCCTCTCGCTGGAGTCATCTCCATGAGCTGTGCCCAGGGCAGGGATCCTTCGGAGGCAAGGTGTATCCCATGGCCCAAGGGAACAGCCCCAGGAACAAGTTGCCACAGGATGAGCTTGATTCTACAGCATGTAACCCACCCTATGCAAAGTGCCCGTGGACCAGGCGCTGCAATCGGAGATCTGCCAGCTGAGCATGCACAAGAGTGCAGAGTACTGCTACTACTACTGCAGAGTAGCTGCCAGGCTGGAAGTCCACACCGTGAACCTGCAGTAACTACCTTGCTTGCTCTCTTTTAAGCACTTTTACATTTCTTGAGGCTTGCCCTCCTCGAGAGCCTGCCGGCTCGGTCCCCGGGAGGCCAAGCGTGGACATTGCACCTCCAGGAATGGGGCAACTGGGGATGCCAGGAGGGAACTCACATACCTGACCGATGAGCATATTATTAAGGATTCTGGCTTCCTGGTTCATCTTTTCACTCACTTGCTGCCGTGTCTCCCCATTCATTTTCCGTCTGGGTTTGATGACCTGCATGATGTATTCCCTCACCACATACTTATGAACGTCACGTAGAAGCTCCTGGTTAAAAAAAGGAAACCTCATCGTTTTTCCATGGTTCCCTTGCAAGGCCGCAGCAGTGAGAGAGGGCAGGGGAAGCCCTTGGGTCTTTAGCAGGAGCCCAGGGCATAGAGGAGATGCCTGAAGGCAGCGCACTGGGCAGCACACGCTGCCCGGGCCAGCTTTGCTGAAGGGAGCCGGTGGCTCGCAGCCCCTCGCTCCAGCACAGAGCGATGGCAGTGCCCAAGGAAATGCCATGGAAATACTTCCCACCCTGAAGCCACCCATGATTTTGTGTTGGCAGTTTGGCTCCTCAGTAACAAAGGGGGATATTTAGGATTGTTTTAAAAGTATGTTTTGATGGTGTTTGCAGATTTTAAATGTAGAGCTGTTGTCACCTACCCATTTATTTCACAACTGCATAGATGTGAAAGGAGCATATAAGCCTGCAACTCATGGAATTATAATGTTCAGTGACAATGTTCACCAAAGCTTTTTGTTCCTTTTTAAAGAAACCAGTTCCCATATTTAAACTAGAGAAATGAAAGGTGTTGCTTATTCTCATGAGGAAGTACAATAATAGCTGAGCTCCCCAGCATCAGCAGTCCTCATGGTTATAAACAGCACCCGCCACTGGAGAGGAGCCTGCAGGTCAGACCACAGCCTGCAAATGACAGTGGGACCCCCCCAGCATCACTGTGCCTGGGCGCGGGACCAGCCACCTACCTGCCCCATGGGCTCCCTCATGTGCTGCAGGTGCTCGGAGAACTGCGAGACCGCTGATGCCAGCGAGTCTGGCCTTTCTGTCATCAAAATCCAGTCCTTGGTCAGGATTTTCTTAAGGAGTGGCTGAAAAAAGATGAACTCACTGATGGCACTGGTAATAATCAGACTAGCTGATGTACTAGCCAAAGGCACCCAGCCATCTGCCTGCTCAGGTGGCTTGAACCAAAAAGCACAGAGCGCTGATAGTGCACCCACTCTGCATGAAGACACACCAGGAGTTAGGCACCAGGAGCATGGAGCAGGCTGGGTTTCTCTCTCCACCCCAGGGAACTCAGACCCCCATCTCCCATATCTGGGTGAGCGCCCCGATGCAGGCAGATAAAGCATCACTCCCTGAGCAGGAGATGCTTTGGCATTAAAGGCTTACTTGGGACACCTCATTTCCTTGCTCTGTGCCTTCTTCTAATCCACCAGCTATGTTTCTGTAGGTAAATAAACTGGTATCCCTACTGTATGGATGAAGAAACAGATGTAAATGCTAATCAGAGGAAACTTGGGCATGGCTAGAACAGGCTGTGGCATGCAACCATGTATGCTAGTGTTATGTGGGTTTACACCAGCTATGGCCGTGACAAGTCACATGGTAGTGAATCTGTTGGAAATTAGCCCAGTAATCCATCACCCCTCCAGCCTTTTCCACAAGGAAATCAGGCTCCTCTTGCTCACAGCACTTGCAGGGGGCTGTCTGTGCTCCCTGGAGACCCACATGTCTGCACGAGGTCTCACTGGGATTTTCCTTCCGCTCATTGCTCTGATGGTGGTGGGAGAATAGCAGCTGGGAGCATCCCCAACTTGATGCCTCATGGACAGTGATGACGTGGGTGTGATGCCACCGTTTCCCATCTGCCTTGGGTACAAGGTGCTCTGACCAAGTGTCGCCAGAGGGCTATTTCCCTTGTTGGGTCCCTAGAGCTAATGTGCCTCCACATAGAAACACAGCAATATCTGCTAAAGGCTTCTGGTGGCACCTGGAAGAGACTCCCCTAAGGGCCAAATTCAAAATATTCCTTCTCTGGCACATCCCCTTTGTACTTTTCTCCTCTTAGCTCTCAGGATCTCTGTCTCTAGACTCCCGGCAATCTCTTTCCCAATTATTTCCCCTACTTGTGCCGTACTGCTGTGCTCCCAGCCTGCTGGAGGGCTGTTTAGAAATGCTTTGCCTCGGCCACTCTCAGTTCTCACGGCATTTCGACTCTCTTGCTCAATGTCTTGGCTTGACTCCTTCCTCGCCTGCCCCTTAGGCTCCGAGACAAGCTCTGCAATCACTGGAAAGTCCCCTTGGCCAGGCGGGCTTGGCTTAGATTGGAGCCGTTACATGACTGTTTTGGTTTCTGAAAGTTATGCCTGGTGATTTAGAAAGTGAATTAGGATGAGTAAAAAGGGGTGGGACCAAAGGCTTAATTTCCCCTATCTCTTGTGTTATACCAGCTAGAGCTAGTGGACCCCTAGCCAGCTGAGAGCAGAAAGCCCTGTCTACAGCACCTGGGAAGCACAAACTGCATTGCAGCACGTTGCCTTTTAGGCCTCAACACAAGTCAGGCTGATACCAGAGCTTTATCAGCCAATACCAGAGCTTTACATCCTCACACTGAAAGAATCAGTCTCTCTTCACCATGGAAACAGCCTGGAAAAATCACCTCTACCAGAATGAACTCTGTCCTGTCTGAAGAGGTTGATAACAGACCATGATGGCAGATCTACAAATAAGTAAGAGTAAATCAAAGTCCTGAAAAATCCAAATGTTTTGATAGAAAGAAAAATGTCCCATTGGTGGTGTCCCGCTGACTTTCCTGGTGCTTCACTATGGGTGAGGTTTCCCCCCACTGCTTTGAGATCTTGGAAGCCACTAAATACCCTTTTCTTTTGGTTGCCATTGTACTAAAATAAACAGCTGGACAAATATATCATTGTCCATAGTGAAAAACTCCCAGGATGCTGGAAGTGTCGCTGCAAAATGAGGTCTAGTTGGTGAGATAGGGAAAGGGCAACGGCCCTCAGCTTCTGCAGTGATCCTGCATATAACCCTTATGTTTAGGAAATAACGTGGCCAAGATCCTCTTACCTGTGCTTTTGTTCTTAATTTATTTAAAAAAATATTCAGGAAGTTTCTTGTCAGAGTTGCCAAA
>NW_008824031.1:2763851-2777737 GCF_000699105.1 Pygoscelis adeliae
ACCCTGACCTAAAGAGAGAGAGAGAGCACCAGTGGTTTAATATTAAAATGTAAACTATTACACTACCCTAAGCATTTTAACCAGATTGGCATCTTGGGTGTTACTTTAAAATAAATTTGTGTATCCAGTACTTCCTCTTGGAAACACTTAATGGGTCAAAATAATGACTCTTTTTGCATAATCCTATACACTGAAAATTAATTGCAACTGAGTAACTGTGTAAAAACCCATCTATTTCCTCATCGGGTGGGACGGTTCAACCATGTGGAGCGATTGCGCAGGCTGGTTACTTTTTCACTTGAGCAACACTTCAGCTGAATGATCTGCAGGTACCTGAGAGAGCACCAAGGGGCTTACGGAGAAGGGAAAGCTGTCGACCCTGCGTCCCCCAGAGCCTGGCTGACTCACTCCACGCAGCATCTATCGGCAGCAGCTGGGATGGTGAACTATGGAGGTGGAAACCTGTGCGGTCTCCTAGGGACAGTGCATACTTCTGCAAGGCTTCATGCTAATGAGGAAGAAAAAACAACTACTGAGAAGCTAATGAAATCCCCAGCAGTATGTGTGGGCTTCAGGGGCATTGTGAGCTCCTGGCTTTCTTCTCACTTTCTATCCCTGCCCCGCTGTAACATGCTCTAGGGGGAACTGAGGCAGCACTACCAAAATGCTAGTGGTCCCTGAGCTTCCCTGGATGTGCCACATCTGCTGCTGTGACCACAGAGCACAGCAGGTTCCTGCCACTGCCTGGTAGCTAGTTTATACGTCTGAGGCTGCCCAGGCAGGACTACAAAACACCTAACAGCATCCTTCTCACCCCAGGCTGGGGCTCAGGTCCATAACTCCTGCTGACCCCCTGAAGCCTCCACCCCCCATCCACAAAATCATGCTGTTAGGGCACCTACCTCTGCCCAGCAACTCATTGCTCCAGGCTGACAAATATTTAACTTGACACAGGAATAAATCCAGCAGAGCCAATCCACCACCCAAACGCCTGCCAGCTCCCTGCCCAGAGCTGGCTTCTCCCTTCATCACCTCTCCAGTCCCCAGCGGGGAAGGGGAGAGCACTTTTCCACAGGGGCAGGAGGAGAGAGAGAAAGCCGGTTCCTTGGCGAGGTTAGCATTGCTGGAGAGACCGTGCCATCTAGAGACTTCCCGACGGTAGTGCTCGCTGCGGCTGGAGCCGTCGGCTCCTGTGAGACACTGCAACGCAAAATCCTCTGCATCCCCTGAATAATATTTGGCATTTAGCATCCCTGCCGCAGGCGGTGCCAGGCAGCGATGCAGCAGCATCGGCTGGAGATAACAGCCCAAGCTTCCCAGGTGTTAGCTGCGTGTTGGCTGGCTGGGTTGGCCTCTGAAGCACCACATCTGCATGGCAGGGACGACCCCAGATGTTGAAGAGCCCCCAGGCCTTGGTGGGCCGTGTCCCTGCGTGGCTGTAGACCATCCCCTTGGGTCAAGTGCCGTGCGAACAGCCCCGGTTTCCCACAGCACCGGCACCGGAGGGCTGCGGTGGCTGTGTGGGCAGATGCGGGGCGGGAAGCACAGGGTCACCATGTGCCACAGCACTGGGCTGATGGACCAGACCCTGGGACACATGGTAACTGGCACCGTCCTACTTATGGGGAGAGTACCCCTCTCCTGAAAGTACTTTTTAATAGCCAGAACTGGTGGGCACACCTATTTATCAGAGGCCTTTTCAACACATGGTTTTAAATAACCAATTCTTAGCACCTGCAAAGCCCTGGAAGTTCCTCCTGCCAGCAGCCATGGCAGGGGTTTATTTGCAGGTTGAGTGCTTTCACAGAGTTTCCTCCAGCCCAGTGCCAAAAGCAGCTGTCAGACCATGTTGCTGGGTTTATTCTGCTAACCTCCAGAACAAAAAATGAAAAAACCCCTCCTCTGAAGTTGAAAAAGATGGGCTGAAAATGAGTTTAAAGCTTTCATGCAAGCACCAGATCCGTCCCCACCTCTGTCTCTTCACCCTTTTACCCCAGGGAAGTGACTTTTATCTGTATCTCTTGGGGAACATCCCCCCCTGTGAGGTGAGGAAGGGCTGGAGGCTGAGCACCCCGCGGGGCACCCCCAGGAGACCTTGGTCTTTCCTTTCCGGACGCTGCCACCTTCCCGGACCCCAGCAATGCAGCGGCTTGGCTCAGGGGGATCGGACTTACACCAGGTCGTGGAAGCTGTTGATGTAGGCAGTGAAATAGGGTGCAAAGACGGGGCTGTCCTGGGCAGTGCTCCACGCCACAAACTCCTCCCCGAACCTGCAGGAGAAGACACGCAGGTAACGCTAACGGCGGGGGGACTGAGGATGGCTCATCTTCTGTGTACACTGCGATGTCAGGAGACACCAGTGGCTGGCCCAACCTGTCCCCTCTGTATGCAGACATGTTTTTTCCAGCTGTCGTAACATGCATGTGCATTGGAGGGGAATAGATGGCAGATAATTATGGGTTTAGGGTGTGCTTGCCTGAGCGGGTACGCAGCGCTTTTGGAGAGATGCCAGCGATCTCAGCACGGCAAATCTCTGACTTTTCCTCAGGCTGAGGGATTAATTGTGGCCGTAGTACTCAGGCTTATCAGTCTGGTCATTCATTTCTCTGGCTTTTGGGGCAATATAATATGTGCCCTCTTAGGCACACAAGGAAAGGATTTACCTCAGGGCTGATTTTACAACAGAAGGTGAATGGGAACAGGATAGCACACCTACATTTCCCCCCCGTAACCTCAGCATGGTGTGTTAGGTATCTATTTTGATGTAGTGCAGCTTTTATGGTTTTGACAGCTGTTTACAGCCAGGTCCACACTGCTGGCAGGAGGCTGCGTGCTCAGGCAGGCTTTGCCTGGTGGTCCCATTCTTTGTCAGGGTAAAGGAACCTGCTCGGGCTGGCCTCAGCCACTTGCATCTTGGGTTTGTTTAAGAAAAAGCTTAAGTTTCAGTGACCCTTTCATCTGTGACCCCTTGCTGCCCCAGCTTGCATTTTACACCAATTTTGTTTAAAAAAAAAGGAAAAAAAGAAAAAGTAATTAAAAAAGAGAACAAAGAAAAAAGAAAAAAGAGAAAAAAAAGGAAAAAGGGAAAAAGGGGGGGGGGGAGAAGAAAGAATGGAACATCAGTACTGCGTTTCTCCTCAAAAACCCGGGCAGACTTCAAAGCCAAATAGCTGGTTCGAACTACCCTGCTCGCTCAGGGTATGGGACACAAGTGTAGATCGCTGGGCTATTAGAGATGAGGGTTTAAAAGGGAAAGTGTTGCCTTTAGCACACTTTGGACACCTGCCATGCCCCGGGTTCACAATCTGAGAAAGCAGCACTTGGGCTCCCCACCCTCACTCCTGCAAAACATCTATTAGCAAACTCCACAGTCAGCGCCTGCCAGAGGTGGGAAACTTCAAAGGTTAATGAGAAATTATTTTTAGTCTCGCTCAGAGTTGATTCATGCTGAATGGCCTTTCTCCTCTGCGGCTTGCTGCTCTGGCAAGCAGCCGCAATCCCCCGAAACACAGCCACGCTGGTGGGGAGGGACAGTGCCTCGCTGTGCCGGGACCCTCTGTGAGCCAAAAACCTTCCCTGGAGCATCTCCAAAGCGTGTCGCAGGAGAGAATGTCTGAGGCCATAACTCAGGGACTACCAAGCAGAAAAACATTATTTCAGCAAAGGGGCAGGGTCCTGTGTCCTTCGGACACTAGATAAATTTTAAAAAGATTCAGAAGCTCAGGAAGCCCAGCTATATGTCTTGCCTGGGTGTAACAGAGAGGGTCCCATCAGCCATTTCTATGCCCATAGCCATGGGATGCAGGAGAAAACCCTCTCGGCAGGACTCACCCCGGGAGACCTAGATGATGTTTTGGGCAAGCAGGCTCTGGGTCTGGGTCTCCATAACTGCTGCTTGCTCGTGGCTGTAGCTGCAAGCAGTCAGCATCCAATGCCACAAAGGTCCCAGATGGATGGGACCACACTGGTGCCATCCCTTTCCAGCCAGCAGCTCCTTCCTGGACCTCTAACCTCAGATTTTGGGACTCGCAAGAGTCCCATCTGGGTCTGTTTATGATTCCCTCCAAGTTGTTTTGCTGTTTGCTCATGATTGGGCTCATTGTGATCTCTAATTCTCCCAGGAGCAGGCCCGTGCCTGCTCAGTGCCAGTGTCTGGCCCAGCGCACAGACCTTTTCCCTGCTATTTTACCCATGTGGGACTCATTTGGAAGGAATGTGCTGCCCGGAGCGGCAATGACCTTGGTATGAATTCATGCAGCTCTGCCAGGCACAGCTCAAGCGTTTTTGTTCCCAGACTTCTGCTGATCGCTCCAGATATCTTCATGTGCTCCCCGATGATCTAGAAAAGGGCACGAAAAAACACCAGTGAATAGGACAAGCACGGAAGAAACATCCTTTGCAAAGATTTCGTGCAGCTTTGGTTAATAAAAATGACTCGCCTAGCGGAGGGGGAAGCAGGTGACTTGTTGCCAGGCGGTTTTCACTATTCTCTGGCAGTTTTAAAAATAATAATCCAGAAAGGGCCAAGAGGCACAAACTGATTTGTGGCATAATCATTCATCCCTAATGGTCCCGTGTCCTTCTGCTGTCTGAGTGTGAGCTAGACACGGTGTGGACTGGAGCCCCGAGCCGCCCTGGTGCTGTCTTCCTCTTTTGGGGGGATTTGCAGGAGGGATCAATCCCCAGCCCAATGCCCAAGGGGAGCTGAGCTGTCCTCGTGTCCCCATGCTGAGGGTGGTTATAAGCACTGTTCCCGGGGGCCTGCACAAGCCCCCTCCTCAGGAGTGATACCTGGGCCGCACGGAGGGTCGGGCATCACCCCAAAATCTTGCTTGCACTGGGGCTCCTCCCTAATTCCCATTCCCTCAGCCCTGGCTGCCTCTCCAGAGTGAGGCAGGCTGCAGTCCCGCTCTGGCGCTTCCGGAGGCATCCTACCCATCTGCTAATCCAATTCAGACCTGCCTTCCCGGTGATCACACAACGTGTAATATTCCTCTATGGAAAATGAGTCACGGCAGCAGGCAAAACTTTGATTTTCTTTCTTTCTCTCTCCGTCCCTTTTTTTTGGTATTATTTAATTGAAATGACTCAACCCTTTGAGTGAGGAGAATGAATCCAAACCCCTCCTGGATTCATTACCCTGTAGTCCCTAAAGCTAGTAGGAACTTTTGTTTTTTGTACCGTTTAAATTGGAGTGGCTGTCACTGCCTACAGCCTTTCTGTGGCTGCCGCAGCCCCGGCACAAAGTCACTCTTTCAGCCAAGGGGTTTTTCTAACAAACCTTTTCTTTCTGCCTTTTTTTCCTTTCTCTTTCTTCTTTCTAATCAAAGAGATTTAAGGACTTTAAAATCAGTTGCCTATTATGTTGCTGACACAATTGACAGCAGGTTTAATTTGCAGCTAGAAGGCAAGCGGGAGAGCTAAAAGTTGTAATAAACGGCATTTTCTGCTTTAATGTATTCTGCCAGTGCGTGACTAACATAAATTATCGCAGGAGGCGGTACCTCCACCCCAGAAGGTAACAATCCAGTTTCCCTGGAGCCACAGAGCTCCCCACACTTTGCCCCAGCTAATTAAATACCGTTTGAATATCAAAGGAGAGCGAGGAGTGGTAGAGGTTTTCCTTCACTTCTGGATGAACTTCCTTCTCCCACTTCTCCGTGACCTCTAGTCTCAGGATGTTTCCAAAATAGCTTTTGATTTTCCCCTGAATGTTAAACATAGGAAGGAAACATGCAGCTCAGGATAACAAAGAAAGCATGAGTAAAGCGGGCTCGTGGCGTTTTGCTCTGTCGGCACGTGTGTAAGGCTCATGTGTGTGGCGTGGAAAGGTAAGCAGAGTCAAAGGTCTTGCTCCAGACCCTTTCAGTCTACAGAGGATCTTGGGATAAATCAGGAGCTGTGCTGTGTGGGGGCAAGGTACTCCCAAAGCAAGGGACAATCATTCTCCTGGCAGGGAAATACTGTGTCAGCTGTTTGACTGCTTGATTGCAAAGTCCTCCAGTACGTGCAATGCACAAGGTCAGGATTAAAGATCAAACTGGTCCTCTCTGGTGGTACAGCCACTTGTGTAAGTGGCAGCACTGTTCAGTCCTGGCTGATAAATCAATCTTGTTGCCGGTAAAACAAAATGATCCTTCACCGGCACGATGGAACAATACTGATTTTATTCAGCTGGGTACCTTGAACTCACCTTCAGCAGTACCCTGTTTCAGAAAGGTTTGCAAGAAAATGTCTGGGCTCACTAAAGACCCAGGAAAGCACGTAGTCTTACACAGGGTCCCAGCCAAGGACAGCAGAAAGACAACTGCAGAAGGGGCTTCCTAGGAGGAGCTGAACCATGGGGAGGTCCTCTGCTGGGGACAAGCCCAAAGTTGTCTGGCTATAGCAAACCTCAGATGTGCTGGAGGAGCTCACACACTGTGAAAGTAGCAGCTAAAATGTCTTTACACCTAACTTTGCAATGTGTTCAATCTGATGAAGCCCAGCTATGACCTTTTGGTATGCCTCTGCCACACTGTACGGGTCTGGTACAGTCCTTTTGGCTCTGTGATCATCCATGTTCAAGCTCATGGCCTGCTTTGGTCTCAGAATTGGTGTTCAGGATTTTTTGCTTTTGATTAAAGGCCATTCTGTGTGGTGCTGGCAGGACTCAACACCTGGTGGGGCTAGGAACCATGATGCAGCCATCCGAGACGTCTGCCCGGGAGGCTGGGGCTCCCACGCCCTCCTTGGGGGGCACGTGGGGGCAAGGTCAAAACTCTCACCTTTGCCAAAGTGATGTAGTCATTCTTCAGTTTATCCCAATCAGCTGGTGTTAACAGCAGGGACAGGTTTTCTGTCTTAACTTCTGGTTTGAGATCAGGGTGACCCAGAAAGAGTTCACTGGAAAGATTCAAACGAACAAATTATGTTGCCTCAGAGTGTGAGTAAACTGATGGAATATTCATGTGGCATGAGCTACATAATTATTAAGCTGTGAGAAATATACTTAAAGTTTAAATTGCGATGCTTGTTTTCAAGCTTTAACAAGAAAATCTTTCCTCGCTATTCAAAATCCTAATTATTCAAAATCAAAATGATCTAAAGTTCCAGCCCACCTTAGAAATCATGAGACTTCTGAGTTGTTTGGACATGAAAAGTGCTATGAGAATTTACTTTTTTAAATAAACAACCTGAAGCTGATTCATTTGACTACAAGCCTGCGAAATGCCTTTCAGGGTAATTCCTGTAGCAGCGTGCTGCTTTGGAGTTAGCTGATCTCCCCGGCTCCTCTCCGGTGTCACATCACAGCTTATGTCAGCCTGTTATTTCTCCCTGTGCATTATGCCTAGCAAGGGGAGGTGGCAGAGCAGGTCCTGCTCTGCGCAGGGCAGCCTCTGGAAGGCACTCCTATGCTTGGGACACGGGCCATCGCCGCACAGCGGTTCCTCCACAGATGGAAGCGGTGGGTGGACGTGCAGCTACGGAGTCTGACTCCAAAGTGCGCTCAGCTGACACATGACTTTACCACTCACTTTCCCCTGGATTGCCGTGTAATCAGGCCAGCTGATTAGCGGGGAGGCAGGGAAAGGGAAGGAGTGCTTGTGTTTCTCCCTCCGGGGCGAGAAACACGTTATTAGCATGTACAATTGAATGTGCTACCCCTGAAATCTGCCACGGACCGTGGAAGCATTGCATCTTTCAGGGTGATGAAGGTAGAGAGGAGAAAGAAGAAAATATTCATGCACTTGAATAAGTTGCAAGCAGTCACCTGGTTAGCAAGGAACACAGCTGCAATGTCCTGCACGCAGCCTGTTCAACCACCGAAAAGGGTTCCCATCACCAACCCAGCGCCGAGCACACGGTTAGGTTTGGATGCAAGTGAGGATTGTACTGTACAAGGTCAGGCTGGTGCAGAGTGACTGCTCAGCAGAAGAAAAGCTCAGCCTGCTGATAGTGTCCTGCAGTCAGTGTTCCTGCAGTCATGGTTCAGATTTCCCGGAGAGGTACATCTGCCCATGTGGAGCATTGCACAACCCAGCTGCTGCAGGAGTCTGCTGCTCATTTAAAAGGACACCACAGATTTAAATACAAACTCTCCGCCATGACTGAAAGGACTGACTCAAATGTATACTCGAGGAGCTTATTCCCCTCTCTTTCTTTTTTTCCGTTTGTTTGAATTGTAGCATCGATAATGAGTTTGGGTCAGACAATTTCTTCTTTTTTGGGATGGGTCCCAAGAGGGGATGAAGTTCTTTTAGAGTGGGAAAATCAAATGGAAACAGCCCAACCCAGCAAGGTGATTGCAAGAAGTACTCGAAATGGCTGCAAGCTCTCAATAAGCCCTTTCACAGCAAGTTAGAGGAATATGATGGGGGCACTTTGGTGCAGAACCTGGCTGCCGAAGCTCATTTCTTCCCCCCTCTCCTGCAATGCTGGGGTGCAGTACAGTCCCCAGGGGTTGGGGACATGCAGGAATTTCCCTCCAGATGAGATCAGAAGGGACACGTGAGGGAGAGGGGCAATCGGTGGGAGTGTCATTCCCATAGTGGTCCTGCCATAACACTGGTCAGCCAGTGCCATGATGCTGAGGGAGTTACACACAAGTCATCACGGTCACCACACCGTAAATGGGGTTTTAGGAGCAACTAGGCAAATTCACAGATTAAATCTGTTGAGGGCTGTTCAAAACAAAGACCATCTGCGGCCCAAATGTCCCTGAGCCAAAAGCTACCCCAGGCTAGGAGTGCTCTGGGCAAGTGTCACTGGTGTTTGCCCTGCTCCACCACTGCCCCCTCCCTGTCCATTTTTGCGCACTGTTTGACTCAGTGTTTATACTCCTGCTTTCACTCCCGTTTTTGTTTGTTTGAAGGGTGTCAATTGGTTTGCATTTGTCCCATCCTTGGGCATCTGGTTCAGATGGTTCCTGGAGACCACCTACTGGACAGACATGATTTTGCTTTGACATGGCTGTTCTTATGTGCTTATTAGCAGACCCATCTCCTGTGGATGTTGTCTCTCTCCTCCTTCCCACCCCACTGTGTATTTCTGTTGGGTTTTAGTATGGGACCCCTTTGGGGCTGGGATGATGGGCTGTGGTCTAGCCCAGTGAACAACTGAGGGGACACAATGCCTGGACCTTCTACAGGTGCCTATCTTAGATGTCTCTTTTGGCTGTAAAAGGAGGCAATGTCCAGCAGCACAGTTTTTGCTGTTGTTGTGAAGAATTCCTGCCTTTACTCACACACACAGAGGGTGCCCTGAGGATAGTGTTTGATAGGTCTATGCAGCTCCTAGAATATTTTAGTCACCCCTGAATTACAGGGAGCTTTAAGAGGTCCTAAAAAACACGGACCTCCCATTCAACTAGTGGACAGGTCTGAGACAGAGCGTTTGTGTTAATGTGGCTAATTCTACACGATGATGTCTTGGCATCTCCTCGAGACGACTCTGACCCCTGAACATGGGGGGTAACGTGGCCTGCTTCCAAATGCACCACAGTTTTAATTAAACAGGAAGAAGGCAGGGCTCCACCACAGGACCCTCCCTCTGCCTGGAAAAGTCACCGAGCAGCTGCTGGACCTTGCAAGATATTTGCAGAAAGGGAGCAGGTTTATCAGAGCTGCAAGGAGGAGCTTTCTGGCATGTGAGAACAGCAAGTGGGAGAGGAAGGGGAAAATGAGGTAATTTAGATCTGTGAAAAGCAACAAGTGTTTTATCCACAAACTTTTGTCCCCACCTATTAATAGATTAGCTGTCTGGCTCTGCTGTAAAGTGACTGTGTCTCTCTTGTTCGCTCAGGAAACTGAAAATAGCTCGGTGCTTTTGAAGCACCCTGTGGCCCTGCCGCTCTCCGGAGGAGGCTGAAGCAGTGTGGCAAGTGCAGCATCTTACCTGTGGTAGATGTTGGCCACCCAGTCGAGCAAGGTGTAGAGCTCGTTGAATTCCAGTGGTCTCTGGGAAAGATCTTGCAAGTGTGAGGCAATGGCATTGTGAAAAGCGTCCACATACATATCACACACCTGGTACTCCTCTGGATAGCATTTTTTTACTGATAACTTGATTTTCAGTAAGTCTTCGCTCAGCTGTTTCTGGAGGAAACCTAAGTGGAGATCAAGCCAAAAACTCTCTTCTTCCTTCGATGCCATGGGTACTCTCTGGACTCTCTTTCTAGCGCTCTCATTGATAGCTTCCCTCCACTCCTCCCTCCACTTTCTGGGTGTGCCGAGCAAGTCCGACCCAGGACCAGCAGCGTTGCCTGTGTTAGGATGAGCTGCTTCTTCATGGGCAATTAAAATCACCAGGGAGTTCAGCATGGTATCCTCTACAGTGGGCTGCTCCAGTGTTCCCACCACGATGGACTGGATCATGTTTGTGATGGAGTTATAAAGCAAATCCACATCCTTGGACTTCCTCACAAACTCCTGGGGGTTATCTTTGTATTTCTCAGCATCTCGTTCAGCTATAGTCTCATCTTCCAAGTACTTGATACTTGCAAATGCTTCCAAAAGTTGCCTTTTCTGAATAAGTTCATTGATTTCCATTACTGCAGAAAGAAGGGGGGAAGGGGTTGAGACAAAGTTGGCGTTAGGTGATTGACAGGTTGGTAACAGGACAAGGTGCCCCACAGGGAGGCTTGCAGGGCTGTTCTGAGTAGCCAGGTCCCAGCAGTGCCCCTGAGACTGACCCCCCCGATCTCTCCAGCTCCTGTTTGACACAGGAGAGGAAAGCAGTGGAAATGCAATCACTGCAAATTGGGCCATACCTCTAAACTGCTGGTTTCAGAGTCAGGAAATATCAAAAAAACTGATTATAGCCCTGCAGTAAAACCTCAAGCAATGGCTAAGGAGGCTGCACAGAGCGGCACTGGGGTCTCAGGCTGCATAAAACCACCCCTGGCTCTGCCATTCTGTTAATGTGGAGCTGAAGTGGGACTGGCAGTGAGAACAGTTTGTGATATACCCTCCCAGCAGGATTTTCTTTAGCAGGGATGCCCTTGTTTCCCAGCATACCAGTGTGCTCAGCATAGCTCTGCTGCTGCATTGGCCACAGCATCTCTGGCTGAAAGGGCATTTCAGTGCATTGCCCGAGAAGGCAGGGAGGGTGCCCAGGGGTCCAGCTGGAGGGGTGGGAGGGAGCACAGAGGGACAGACCCCCTTGGATCCTCTGAGCTCCCAGGCCAGACATCTCACTAGACGGTCATGTCTGCCCCCAGCCTACCCGCCAGCATGTCCTCCAGAGATACCAAGGCCGTGGAGGAGCAGGATACTGTCTTGGGGATGCTCCTGATACATTTTTGGGAACATTCCCTGTTCAGATGTAACCCTGGGCAAACCCCGGGCTCCCCTCCTGTCCTGATTTTGTGCATTGTCAAGTTTTCCTGAGACGCTTTCCCAACTAATGTCATAGCTAAACTGGCTCCTGCATTTCTGAGGACTGAGCAAAATGCTAACGCAAACTGCAGGGATTGTTGCTGGTGATTTGCATTATGAGGACTCCTTGAGATGCAGGGACTGAGGTAGCAAGCCAGACACTGGCCCATCCATGGCTGGCCACCCTTTCCAGACTGTGCCTACCACAGCAAATGGCCTCTGAAAGATGCCTCTTACCTGTTCCAGACATTTAAGAGATGTTCTGTGAATGCTTGTGGTCCTCAGCCTCCTCTCAACCAAAAAGAGGGACTCCTGGAGGACCAGAAGCCACAGCTTCTCAGCTCTGCAGTTATTGCAATCTGCAGTAACCCTTTGGCTGGGGAGTGAGGAGGCTCTTTGGGACGGTGGTCCCAGGGTCCCAGCAGAATGAAATGGAGAAACACCAAAGCATGCCAGGTACGTGAAGTTCACCCGCCTGGGGTGGTTCAGGGTTGGGTGTCCTGGCTGTTCACCACCTGTATATAAACCTACAGTCAGATGCCAAGCACTGCCTCTCACCAGTGACATTTGTTTTCCAAGCAGTGAGCACTGCTGTCCCTGAATGGTCTGGGGAGGTGTGCGCATTGGAGGGGGATCCAAACCTGTGGGTGTTTTCTCCTGGTGTTCAGGTCTCACATGGGTTTCCCCCACCTCCTTTGATTTTGGCACCCACTACCAGTACTAGCTGGTGTTGGCTGATGCTGGGGGAGAAGTTACCAAATATTGTTACCCCCAAAGTGGCTGAGGTCTAGTGAGTTTCCCATTTATTTTTCAAAGCCTTGCTGATGCAAGAACCATTTCCTATTTGCCAGTAACATAAGAAGTATTTGCCATGTATTGAGGAGATCCAAGAGCATTGTTAGCTTTTGAGAGGCCCCAGAAAGCTCTCACCATCTCCAGCATCATAACAGGTGCTCTGAACAGGAGATCCCACTGTGATACTGGGCATAAGGCAAATATTAAAGAGGAGAAGGGAAAAGGTATTATTTAGGCATGTGTGGCCACTGCTTCTGGGACATACACATATAAAATCATATGGAAAATTGGAGACCACTCAAAGAAGATATGAAGGACTGGTTCATAGCCCATAATTTATGCCCCTGGGCTTGTCTGCACACAGATTTTATACTATATGCACCAAATAATCTGTGCAGCATAAGAGTATCTGTATGAAGACAGAAATACACCAAATAACCCAACTATTGATGCAGCATACAATGCATAGAGCTTTGAGTGCCTATATGGAGCTACAGTTGCTTCTGCACTCAGAGGGGAGAGAGATTGTGCCAATTAACTTAGTCTCTTCTAGATAAATTAATATAAAACCTGTGTTTGCACAAGTGCTTGCAGTGAGAGACTACAGGAATACCTTCTGTTCTGTGTATCAAAGTGAGAAAACACCATTTAATCACCATCTAGGATAATTATTCAGGGAGGTGATATTGGGTGCTAAATGGATCTTTAATTTAGCAATACAAGATCAGTCAGCTGGTAGTTGAAGGAAGACAATTGAAAGGCAATTAACCATTATGCAGCTTAATGGTGCGCGTGGTGGAGTCTCCACCGCTTGCCATATTTATCTCAGGATGGGATGTGTTTCTGACAGAGCTTCTCTAGTCTAGGCCAATCGAATTATTGGGCACAGGATGGGCCTTCTTCGTGCAATTCGTCCGCTTGTTTATTGCAGGAGATGAAAAGGGCTTATGGTAACATTTCCTGTCGCTCCTCATCTATGACCCTTTGAGAACAGACTAGCAAAGTTTATGAGATGGGCTCAGATCCAGCTTACCAACCTCACAATGTATCAGTGCAAAACAGTAAATAACTTCATGGCGGAGTAGACCACGTTATAGCAGCGAGACAATGTCAGCTCTTCTATCTGATCCCCATGACATCCTATGCAGTAGACCAAGAATTTCTTTCCAGAAATTTAGGCTGAGGAAAGGTCAAGACATGTTGACCCACCTCAGTCTATCTCCTGATGGATGCATTGTAGTACCTCTGCCTTGAGAAGGTAGAGGAGAATGGTGCTCAAACCAAGATCAAAGTCTTTGCAGTCTGCCCACATTTGGGGAAAGGCGAGAGCTATGCTGAAGGTAGTTATTATAATTTGACCTATCTATATAACGCCGACAAAATGCATGAGAATAACCAGCCTGGGTAAACCAAACCAAACAAATACTCGCAGCACTTCTGTTGTGAGAACAATCAATGGAAAGTCAGTGTAAGAGAGTAAAAGCATCTGCAGATGTTCCTTTGCAAGGCAGTCTCCAAGATTAGGAACCACGGTGGAGGTGCCGAAGCAGATCACATCCAAACCATCTTATTTCCCCTTCAAGGTCTTGCAGCAACCTACAGGGTACAATCTGGGGACCATCAGTCTGAGAGCTGAAAAGCAGAAATTGTCCAAAAGTGCAATGCAGGCAATAGCGTAGGGATAGCCCGCATTGCACTTCTAGATACTGTCAGACCAGCAGCTCTGAAACTGTGTTC
>NW_008824031.1:2777806-2830209 GCF_000699105.1 Pygoscelis adeliae
CAGCAGGTTGGTGACTGATATGTATGATGCGTGATATGTCCGCTGATATGCGAGCCAACAGGTTGATGTGTTGATTGTAAGTAGGTTGTGGATATGGTTAAACTAACGTAGCGGAGGCCACAGAGCAGCCTGTTCCTGTACCTGGCTGGGCCAGGTAACACCCCAACAAGTTTGTGCAAGGGGTGACAGTTGTCTGTGCCCTGTAATAGGATGCCTGGTTCTTTAGCATCTCTGTTGGGCCCAAGACTTGCAAAGTGTAAATTGCTTGAAGGTTACATATATCCTGCCAAGCAAATTACAGGGGTGGTTTTGCTTCTTACCTGAAAGAGGTTTTCCTTGAATGGGCTCTGCTGCGATCTTCTCACTAATCTCCTCCACACCATTAGAGATTGTGGTTTTGTTCTCCTCGTAGCTCTTGGAGAATCGAAAAGAAAGTCGTTTTCCTTTCCAAGTACCGGTACCTTCCTTTCCTTTCTCTTTGTTAAGACTTCGTTTTGATTTCCGGATGCTTAACATTGTTTTAATACCTCTTTCAAAGAACCCGCTGTCCCCACTATGCAAAGTTGGGCTGCTCAGTTCAGAAACAACCTCCATCTTTTCCTCCCCTGCGCTGTTTGTCGGAGAGGCTGGTTCTGAGGTTATGCTCCTTGGGCCTAACTCTGTATTTCTGTTCATCTTGTTGCTTTTCAACAACGGGTTTTCCAAACAGGTTGATGGTAATCACTGAAATGCACAAAGCAGCAGAATTAGATGAGAGGTTCATAACAGGGTATTACTGTGTCTCCAAAGTCAGTCCTGGACTGAAAATCTGGCCCATCCCTTTCCTGTGCTTAATCCAAGGACAGAGCAAGTTGTTCTAGCCTGTAGCTCCTGAAACGATCTCTCTACCTACAGACACCAGGTGCTGGCCTGCTTTTAGCTTTGGAAGGCTCTACTTAACTCCTTAAATCAGGCAAGTAGCAGCTATTTCTCCAGCGCCAAGGAATCACTAAACGTCAGAGGTGCTGAAATCTGTGTAAATGTACCATTTTGGTTGGTAACAAGGTATGTTTTTACTTTCCATTATTCTAGGTGGATTTCCAACCATGTGGGAATCATAACCCTTCATGAGTCTCACTGAGGTATTGCCACTTTCTGATGTGGATGTGGCAACTTTGGGTCATGCTGCTGCTTCTGCCCTGCTCGAGCCCTGACCTGCCGCTGCTGGAAGATGGCCCAGGGTGAGCGGTCCCCGACGGCGAGCAGCTGAGCTCTTGCTCTAGCCCCTTCCATCCAAACCCACAGCAATCTCCGCACTCTGAATTGTCATGGTTACAGCGCAGGAGGCTGTACAAGGCAAGTAAAGGTTCTCATCACTCATCCTGCCTCAGAGAACTGCATCCTGGCATGCTGAGAATGGGTATCTCAAGGGCCAAGCAAGGCCCTGCATGAGCTGCAGGGGATGCTGCAGGAGATTTCAGATTTCAACAGAAGTGCTCCTGTCAGTGCTCCTGGGCTGTAGTCACATCTCCTGCACTTGCTCAGCTCCTGCCCTGCTGCAGAGAGATTGGCTCCCCTCTGCTCACTCTGAGGACTGGCCCAGGTGCTTGGGGAGGGGGCAGAGGGAGAGGTTTTGCCTTCCTTTCCCTCCCTTTCAAAGGGCTCTCACAAGGTCACCAGCTAACACGGCCGGCTCACGGGGACGTTGTGTGCTGCAGAGCTCTGAGGATGGAAAATGCTGCGTTTCTCCGCAGCAGGCTCAAGGCAGCTCAGCGATCAGTTTAAATCATCAGAAACAGCTATTGCTTGAGGTCACCCAGGGACTGCCTGTCTCAGGCCTGTCCAGCTCACAGGAGCCAGAGATTGAAATACGGTTATAGTGAACAGACATATTGGGACTCTGGAAATACATCTCCGCCTTCCTCGATCTGAGTTTGGCCAGATTTTCGCTCCTTTGTGCATGGTTATTTCACAGGTTATAAACTGCAGGGACTGTGCCTCCCCGTGGGTTTGCTGAACTCACACAGCGGGGCTCAGACCCTGCGTCACACCCTCTCAGGGGGAATATTTAATCACTCATAGCCTTGCTCAGGAGCTCACCCCATCACAGCCCATACAGAGGGTGGGAGGGAGAGGAGGGCACCCCATTTTCCAGGGATTTCAGTAGGAAGGGGGCTGAGTCCGTAGCTCAAACCCTGCATGGAGGGGTCTGTGGCCAGAGCGAAGCAGCAGCAGCAATTGAAGGGGTGAGCTGTGCGGTGGAGTGAAAGACAGGGCAGGAAGACCATAAGATGTCAAAGGAAGAGAAGGGATACACACCCCGGTAACGACCGAACCGATCCTCTCCGCAGCAAGCTGGGATAACGCAGGCGTGATCCACAGAAACTGAGAGTAGCTCCGTGCCACAGGAAATCCCGGGGAGATGCAGTGGTGGGTGGGCAGCTCTGCAGGGCAGAGGTCCAGGTGAGCTCGCCCACCTCAGCTGACCGGAGCACCGTCCCACACGCCCGTGCTGGCCGAGGGGCTCCCTCTGGGCACGGTGCCGCTCTCCATCCTCCTTTGCCCTCTGGAAAAGGGTGGTTGGAAATGGAAAAAAAAGGCCTGTCCCCACCTGCCCAAGACCTCCAGCACCTTCGCCTGTTTGCTTCCCTGGGGAGACTCCGGCACTGTTTCACTTTCATTATGTCCGGGCATTTAAAAGAAGGAAAGAGGTGGGGGAGGAATGCTGAACGAGCTCCAAGCGTTCAAGGTTAATTATTTACCCTACAGATGGAGACAGAGGTGAGACCAGGGGCTTGACAAAAGGGTGATCTGCTGGGCTGAGCTGGCCCGGGGCAGCCGGGGGGAGAAGGATTTCGGCACCTGGTCCTGCCCCGGCGGGGAAAAGCCCCACAGTGTCTGGGTGTGGGGGTTCAAAAGCAGCCCCAGAGCTGCTGACTGGGAATGGCTGAATTTCACCCCCTTCTGGCCCATTTCTGGAGGTCACGGGTGGCTTGGTCCCAGTAATGATTGCCAGGTGTGGGTGAGGGATGGGGAGGGCCATGTCCCACGGTTATACATTTATATATTCAGCTAACCACTCCTCATTTTGCCCCGAGGGCACTTGTTTCCATGGGGACGCTGGCCCTGGATCCTTCCATCCCCAGAGCATTTGGGCACCTCAGAGGGAACTCAAAGCAAAGGAGCAAAAAAGGGGTCTGGAAGGTTTAAATGACATTAAACACAGTCACTTGGCTTGTCACTGAGTGGTGTAAGTGATTTAAGCCTGGGAACCCTGCGGTGCCCAGATGGAGGTAGCCAGGCTGTCTGTCTGGCTACACCGGGAAGTCCCAGGTGGCCGAGACCCCGGTGCAAAGCAAGAGGGGTAAATCAGGAGGTGCCACTGTGCCATGGGCAATGTGTGCTTCTTTGCTTTAGGGGGCTGCCAGCATGTCACCAGTCAATGTGATAGGGGAGGTCAGAGGGTTTAGTGAGGGGTTGATGCAATAAAATAAAGTCCTGTGACATTTGGACTTTGTGCCGTGCAAAGGGGAACAGAGGGGTTCATAACTTCCCTAAGGCTGGGAGAGGCTGTCTCCAGGGGATGGAAGGTGTGTGGGGATGGGAATAATTGTGATCAATGAAACAGGGAAGAGTGGCAGCGCAGACTGGTGAGATGGCGAGACAGGACTGGGCAGAGCATCGTTTGGGGCTGCCCTGTGGTGCAGGGGGAGTCCTGCCTGAAGCCTCCCCCAGCCAGGTGGCCCAGAACTAAGCTTTTCGTCCTCGGGCTCTTTAAAGCCATGTTTAAGCCGGAGACCGCCCTGCCATGCTGGGGAAAACTGCAACAGGTAACGCTTCTGCCACTCTGGCAGGGTGACAACTGGGACAAAGGGAGGGAGCTATTTACTCAGGCACATGCTGAGGTGTGGAAAGCCCCTTTGGACACAAAGCCCAACTAAACCTCCTTCCATTCCGGTTGGTAATTGCCTCCTCTGCCAGGCATTTACGGGGTGTTGGTTTGTACAGACAGGCTTGCTACGGCTGGGGGGGAGCCAGAGCAGGCAGCAGGTCTGACATGGTTGGGGTCTGATCTGGACCTCCCTGGGAGCTGTCAGCTACCCCAAAACACAGCTAGCACCAGGGCCTTGCTGGGATGCTAATAAACACAACCCTGGGGGAGCTCTGCACCCTACAGTTTAGGTCACCTCTCTCCCCACAGCTCTTTCCAGTGCTCTCTCTCAGCACCAGCTCTCAAGGAGCATGCCCGCTCCTGGAAATGCCATCAGGGCAATGCCAATTCCAGGAGTCTGGCCCCAGAAGGTCATGAGAATTTAAAAATTTACTGTGTTGTGCAGTTGTTTACCATTTTCCTTCAATTTTGCTAGAAGGTCATAACCCTCAAGCTAGCTGTGAGGGTTAATTTTCTTTAAAAAGGAGACCTAAGAGGGGGCTTCAAAGAAAAAAAACACTGATTGTGGTGAAGTTCAATAAAATGGTGAAGCTGGGTGATGCTATAATACATCTATCCCTTCCTACTCTCTGTAGCCCCTGGAGAGAAAAGTCTTCAAGAAGTCCTGCTCCCTCACACGCCACCATTAACAGCCCTGCACTATCAGGTGTATGTTTTCTCAGCAGTACCACGGTGGAGCTGGTGAGTGTTCAGAGAACTTTGCACTAAAAAACTCATGGTCCTTAGTGCCATGGGCACCACATGGACACCACCCTGTCCGCAGCAAGCCGTGGGGCACCCAAGCCAGCCCTGCCAGGCATCGCAGGCCCACGATGCTCCTCCATCCCTCCCAGCCAGCAGGAAGGCACAGCCCTCTGATGATGAACTCACAACCATGCTCTTAAATAGAAGTGGATGAGTGAACTAGAGAGGAAAGCCAATCCTTGCAGTAGGTGGCCTCCAACTTTTTTTCCACAGCAATGCTTCAGGTTGTCTCCCGCTCAGCCTTTGCTAATCCACCCACTGATGCAGCGACAGCCATGCAGCATCCTGGCTGCGCCGTACGGTTGTTCACGTGGTGCTCCGTACGGTTGTTCAGCCCTGCCGTCAATGGGAACACATGTTCCTGAAAAGATCTGGCCATCTGGAGGAAGCATAGTGAAATTACCTTCCACGCAGCAGCACCAGCTTAATTGCCTTTTGGGTCTCCAGGCACAGTCGTGAGAACAGATTAATTACCGTCTGGGGGTTTGCATATTGATGCTTTCAGCCTGAACTAGCAGCAGGCTGGTGGACGAGGCTAAGCTTAGACCTTCCAACCAGGACAACTCAACCAGGGAGAAGAAAACAGAAAAGGAGGCAAAAATGGGTTGAGAAATCACAAGTTAGAGAGAACCTAGCAAATCCAGGTGAAAGCACCAGTGCCTCAGAGCTGTGGTGAGGGATCTCGTGGCAAGTGGCTGCTGCAATCCAGTAGCCAATCTTTGCAAGCTACATTCAATGAGAAATTTGCAGCCTGGCTTTAATGGAAAACCAGGCTTGTTCTCAGCTGCTTAGCTGTGTGACCTCAGCTCCTTTTTCTGACTATACTTCATCATGCAGCAGTGTCAAAGTGTTTTCACTCTATCTTTTTAGGGTTAGCCCAATTACTGATAGATGCTAGTGGTGAGGATTTGCTGATGTCCAGGTGCCAGGCTGATGGGGATGCAGAGGTGCTGGGAGAGATCCAGGCATGAGGTAAGGATTAGAGAACAATGTACAAGCTCCGTGTCCCTAAATACCTGGATATTTCTGGAAATGTTGGCAGAGGGTGAGAGCCAGGCCAGGACTGGGGCAGAACAGAGACTTCTGCCTCACAGGCTTTCAAACTTGTATGGACAATCTCTGAAGCACGTTGCTGTGCCCTCTGCCTCAGTATCCCCATCTGTGAAATGCAGGTATTCAGTTTATCGTCCTTGGGAGGGTCATATAGATGAGGTGTGTTTGTTGATCTCTTGCTATGAGACTATTTCAAGGGGTTTCTGATTTCCTTGGCCATGGTGTGAAGGACATGCTCAGCCCAAATCTGCAGGGGTGTTGCTGGCCAACAGCTGCCTAATGCCCTGCACCCACTAACCTCTGTGAGGCTTTCACACTGCTGCTTTGCCTCCTGACCCTTTTGAATGTTTGGATTGAGGCTTATTTTCTCCCTCTTCCCTTCTCTGCGGTTATTACTCATATTTATTTTCTTCCTGCTTATTTCTTTTCTTGCATCTAACACCTGTGGTGCACGGTGAAAGGCTCCAGAGGCACAGTGCTCCTTGGTGGGGGTGAGGGGCAGGGAGAGTGACATGGGGGGGTCCCACAAACCACTCTGCAGCCCCGAGGTTTTCATCAGCTCCAAGTGTCAGGAGAAAAACACATTGCTGAGGCTGTGGGGGGGAATATTGTTCCGATGCACCTGCAGAAAGCTGTGCTGGATCCCCACTCCCAGCCTCGGCAGCCCAACCGGCATGGCCTCGGCGGGGTGTGCTGTGACCTGCTCCCTTTCTGCAGGTTTCACTCACCCTGTGGTGGGGCTGAAATCTCAGCCTGTGTGGGCAGAGGAGATCCGGAGCTGCAGTGGTTTATTGCAGCAGAGAAGCTGGCCTGATATTTTTAACAGCATCATTGGTGATGGATGAGGCAAAGCCATGCTCAGAAGCTGCATGTGCCTATGCAGCCATTGCCTCCTGGGGGGTGGTTTGCAGTGAAATGAGATTTATTGCTTCACCTGCAATATTTTTCTTCCTGGTCTTAGGGTGTAGGGGGTAGCTGAAAAGTCCATTAGCAGGGAAGAAGCAGGTTGTGATTTAGAGATTGGCTTTTGCAGAGGGGATGCTGGCCCCTGGGCTTGAGTGGAAGCATTTGGAAGATGCGTTTCTGCAAAGCACAAGAGAGTTGCCTGGGAGATGAGGGTTCTCCAGACCCAGGGATGGGTGTGTGATGGCATCCTACACTGTTTCTGTGTAGCCATGGAAGGAGACCACTGGGATTAGTAAATATTACGCTGGGGAACAAAACCATGAGTGCTCATTTCATTGCAGAAAGGTGGGCCAGGAGGTTTTTCCATGAGAGCTGCTACTGCTGCAAAAGCCCATCCTAGATGCTTTTGAAGGATAAGCATCAAAGTTTTCCTTCCCCTCCTCCCAGAAGAGGTCTGAAATAGGCCTGTGTAACCAGGACCTCTCACAATGGTTTTATTCTTTTTTGGTATAACAAAAATGTTTTAACACTTTCAGCAAGCCACCAGCCCTGTGTGCTACGCCAGGAGCTGTGCTGAAGCATGGCGGACCTCACGCGAGGCCAACGGGGATGGCGTGGCTGGGAGACAGGCTCCCCCTTTCACCTGGCACTGGCCTTTTGAGCTACAAATCCAGTGCTCCCCACTCGCTGCAACAGCTCTGCAAGCACGTTTCACCAGCACAGCATGGACCGTCCCCGTCAGCCCCAGTGCTGCGTGGTGCAGCAGGGGCCCGGGGCGCAGTGCCCGTGCGCTGCCCCCACCCTGGCAGCAGCTCTGCTCCCGGGGATGCTCAGCTGGTGCATCAGGGACACACTGTGGTGCCGTCTGCCGAGTGTTTCCTTCTGCTTGTTTTTCATTAGTGGTGAGCCGATGAGTAGATGGATGGTAATTGCTCTTCACACAAAACACTAACTGTCTAGGTTGTGCGCTCGGTAGCCCATTAGTTTGCAGCGAACATCAGCAAGGTCAGGGCGGAGTCCATCACCCCAGCCCTGGGAGCAGCCTTGAGATTGAAATGTCACAGCTCATTGACTTCAGAAAGAAGCTGCTGTCCTACCGAGCAGGGTGCCCTCATCCCATTCAACACAGGAGCTGCCAAACCAGACCTTGAAGAACAGAAGCGCTCTGTGCATGACAGTGACCATGGATTATCTACATGATTGTGCCTCTGTTCGTAATTCACCCTACGCCTTGCCAAAACACCAGTGTGATGCCATGGCTTTTCACCATGGTGCGACTCCACGGGCTTCAGTGGGATGGAGCCAGAGGTCTGTCAGTGCTGGGGGGATAACCAGCCCCATCGCCTGGAGGTGGTGGCATTTAACAGGGAGAGTTTCCCCTTGGAGGTGGCTGAGGGCTGATTGCTTCCCTGTGGCCAGCAGCCTGTGAGCGGGGATAAAGCCCTGCTGAGTGATTCAAGCAAACTTTGACCACTCTGTTATTTAAATGAGGTGGCTAAGAGCAAACAACTTCTGGAGCCAAGGCACCTGCCTGCTGGGGATGTCACCACAGCTAGATGTCTGCTGTTGCAAATGTGTCACTGAGGCTAAGGACTGAGCTGGGAGCTCAGCGCTGCCTCTGCTGCAGGGGACAGGGAGGTCACAGTCGGCAGGAGCTTGTCCTCTATTGCAGAGGTTTGCTTTACTGCACCAAAATTTCTAGTCCACAGTGCTCAAAAACTTTACAGGTTAATATTTGTTTGCCACATTGCTGCAGGATATTCTCAAGCACAAGGACCTTGAGAAAAAACAGCAGAGCCTTATAAGAAACCTCTTTGGCCTCTTCTTCTTCATTGCTGAACTTTCTCCAGCTTAATCCCAGGCTTGGTTTGATGGAGGGGGGAAAGGTGCAGACTGGTTCTTATCTGTATAACACTACGAGTCCATGGCTTTCTCCCAGTGCCGGAGGGTGCATGTATCACACCTTTGCATTGCCCACACCAGTGTGAGCTGTGGTGCCCACAACAATGCCCCAGGGAAGGTGGAAGTGGCTTTTACTGAACATGTCCCCGGATGAAGCCTGAATGCCCGATCTCTGTAAAGCTGAATTTTCCTTACCTTTGGTGGCTGGTATTTCGGTACTATTTTTTTTTTAAATAAGTGTTTTTGAAGTTTCATTGAAGATGTTGTCACTGGAATCATTATATTTCTATAGAGATTATAATGACTCCTTTTGAAGAGTTAGTCTCAGTCAGTCAGTGCTTAATTCACATATCAATGACTCCATAAACCCTAAATCCATAAATCTGCTGAAACTGCTCTGATCTATTGTGCCAATGAATGCCTGCAGGTGCTCATCGGTGTGAAGATAATTCGCTTAACAAGCCACTGCTGCGAGGGCGGGTGGTCAGCAATGGCAGAGGGGCCTTGTCCGTGTGAGGCAGCCAAAGGTTTTATGACCAAGCCACACTCAAGGCGAGCGTCAGAGCCCGATCACTCTCTTCGGTTGATTTGCCCCAAACTATTTCATGTGCAATCCATCAATCTGACCCTCACAGTCTTCCCGTCATTTGCAGCGAGTTGTGCATCATTTCTGTGCAGCAATGGTGGGGTGGTCAGACCTTTCTGGCGCATCCACATCTGGCCAGTGCAGAAATCATGATGTTGCTTTGTTCAGAGTGAACTGGTTAAGCCGTAGCTGGTTATTAACCCACTGAAGGCAGTCACTCCTAATTAGTTATTAGAGCGTTTGCAAACCCTTGGTGCTGCTGCAAAACACCGTGTGCCTCTTCCGGCTCACTCAAGTTCGTTTAATGATGCCATTGTAAACCAGTCCTAGGAGTTTGTACTTTATTTTATTAAATGTGTAATCCCTATGGAAAACTGGAGACCAGTAGAAAATGGTGCCAGAACCCCCCCGGAGCAGTGGGATCACAGGCAGCTGCTGAGGAGGTCAGTGGGAACAGCTTTTGCTCACACCCCGGCTGAACATCACCTATGCAGTCGAGTGGCTTGAGTGTATAATTTGAGTCTCCCCAAAGCACTCAGCCCCGAGAGCCGTCTGTCAGTCCTGTTTGTCCACAGCCCTTTCCAAACGGACCAGTTCAATGGCAAATTTTTTCTTTTTCAGTCCGAGGGGATTTATATAGCCATGTTTTGAAACCTTTTAGTGGGGGGGCTATAATGGAGCCCTAATTGCAGTAGCATAACAGGTGCTGCTGTAAAAATGCCGTTTTCTTTTTTGTAGAGTTTAATTTGATTTTAAGCAGTGACAGGGACACAATGAATCGCTCGCACGTGCTGGTGGATTTTGCCCCTCCTCCTCGTGGCTCCTGCAGAAATTGGTGCAAAAGCAGCGTATGGCGGCACATGTGCCTGCTAGAGAGGCTGGCAGCAGCTGTTGGGGTCACATGTGCCGGCTAGAGAGGCGGGCAGCCCCAGCCGGCCGCTGTGGCCCCACTGAGCCCCAGCTGCAGGGGCACAGGCGAAGCCCACTCCTGTACAGGCGCCCCTGTGGGGACTGGCTTTCTGGGGCCATGGGCCACCCTGCCGCAAAACGGGGGCCAGCTGCCTGGGGGAAGCATGGACGCTTGCATTGCAGTCCCCGGTCACCCTCCATGGCTGCCCTTCGCCCACAGGCTCCCACGCATCTCCTCCCGCTGGGCGGCAGCAGCTCGGTTCCTCCGGCCTCGCTCTGTTGGCAAACACTCTGCAAACCGCTCGGCCGTCCCCTGCCTCCACATCCCCGGCCCTGCCTTCCTCCAGCAAGTCAGGGCTGCCACCAGCACAGGGAGCTGGTGCAGTGCAGTGGCAGCGATTTCCCCCGCCGATGCACACCGCAGGTGTTTGGGGGCTGTCGCACAAAATCAGGCTGCGCTGCACACCCTGACAGGTGATATTTGCATGTGCCGTGTGGCCCTTTAAGAAAGCCTATATATCGCATTTCCCCAGGGGGGAAAAAAAAAGGAGGCAAGTGGAGCAGATGTAATTCTGCAGTGCCAGGGCTGACTGTGCGTGTGTTAGCGGGAAGCTGTGATTTATCTGGGGTGAAACAAGGAGATGCTACCCGGCAGTGCGCTCCCCTCTGCCATGGGGTTTGTGCCACTGGGGGGACAGAGCTGCCATTGGGGTGCGTGGGTGTCCCGGGCTCCCAAGGTGCTCTTGCAAAAGCCTCACTGCACCGGAGCCAAAGCCAGAAAGTAAAAGATCTGCTTAATTGCCTCTGTCTGCTCCAGCATCAACAATCTGCTCCAATGTTGGACCTGGGGAGACAGAACTGACTTTCTTTCAACTTGGGAAACAAAGGCTTCAGATTTGCCGAGTATTTACTTACCTCCACGTGCCACTACGTCACCCCAATGCGTGCTGTAATTTTAACCTGTCTGCATGTGCTTGCATAGGTAGACAGGTGTGTTCAACACGTGCACATACGTAGGGGACACCAAAGAACCACAGGCCATCACATCTCCCTTCATATGAACTCTTGCAATGCACATTTCACCCTCCTGTAGTGTTTCTCTCTGCTTCCTTCCTTCTGCAATGCTCTAGCGCTGGCAGGGTGAGGAGGAATAAAGCACAAAATTATTTTTATTTTACTCTCTGAATCATGTTGGTGAGAAATCTTCTACTTCTGGGTCTGAAAGTCAGTCTGCCTCTGCCCAGCAAATCTTGCAGGAATGGAAGTAAATCATGGTAACAGACTTAAGACCCAGCTTTCCTCTCTGCCCCACTGGAAGGGGATGAAATCGGCGCTTGCAGAGGCAGGAGAGGGCAGGGTGGAGATCTCAGAGGGCCGCATTCCCCAGGGTCACTGTGCCCTGCCAACCCAGACCCTACTGTCATCCTGGTTCTCACGTGGCTTGCCAAGAGCAAAGCCCAGCAGCCTGGCTTGGACCACTTTGTCCCTCTCACTGCCAAGATGGGGCCAAGTGTCATGGCAGCACAGCCGTGACTTCGTCCCCAAGTCCACAGAAAACTCCTCCGAGCGATGCTTGGTTTGTGCAGCACCAAACACGCTGCGGCGTGGCTGAGGTTGAGCAACCCGCATCAGTCTGCACTACCTCCTAGCTAGGCAAACCTTGCCGACCTTTCTTCTTTTTCACCAACAGATGTGGTTTAATTTGACCTAACACTATCGACACAGTTTTGAGGACACGACATGCCCTACAAGCCACAGCATAGCCTTGGTACGCAGAAAACTCCGGTTCACATCCCTCCTAGGACTGAGCCAAACTTGTCTCTGTAGAGCTGAGGATGTGCTGGACAGCCGGGCACTAGTTGGAAAGCTGGAAGATGGGTGAAGCTCTCAGTGCCGTGGATATGCAGCCCTCTTCAGCTGTGCCACCGCAGAGCTGGGCTCTCCAGGGAGCATTGCTCCCTCCACCTGGGAGCTGTGTCCTGCAGCCAGCCCCTCGGTTTGCAGTGGTGCCCATGCCCCTGCCGAACGTGTCGCTGTGGGCACAGCACCCACATCAGCCCCAAGGACAGGGTCCCCACCTGGGAGCCCGGGACCCTCGCTGCTTCTCGATGCTGCCGGCACTGGATGGGCTTATTGCTGCCACTGCAGGAAAGAAATAATTAAAAAAAAAAACAATTTTGAAGTCAGCAGATGGGAGCGAGCTGAGCTTTCTGCCTGTTTCTATGGAGCCCCATGCGAGGCCCCGGCTCCCGGTGGTTGTCAGCACCGTCCCTTCCCGGAGGGAGACTTTTTCCCTTCTCCCCGCAGGGAAGCAGCAGCTCCCTCCTCTGCACACGGCCGTGTCAAACCTGCATCCCACGCACGAAGCAGCGCTGCAGAGCTCTGCCACAGCCACATGGATGGACACCCTGGAGCTGGGCAGTCCCAGAGGGAGTCGCAACTCTGACGGCAGACTGGTGCCACGCCATGGGGCATCCCTCTTGCCTGGTTTCCCAGGCCAGCAGCCACCCAAGCAATTTGTGTAGGGAGAAATCCATTCATGAGTCAAATTTAAAAATTTTCAGGGTTTTTTTTTGTTTGTTTGTTTGGGGTTTTTTTTAAGTGTTTTACATGAAACCTTGCCTGATCTTTCCTGTCCTTCTCCCTATTTTGCTTTCAGCTATCTGTTGGTAGAATTGGATGGCAGAAGGTGGCAGGTGATACTTGGTGTCCTCTTTGGTGTCCCCTGTCATGCAACATACCTTGGCCAGCCAGAGCCTCACCTGGATACATACAAGGTCGCCCAGCCAGAGGTGGCTGCCCAGCCTTGCTCCAGGGACTGCTCTGTCGCTGGTGCAATGCAGAGCAGGCTCCAAAAGGGAGACTGGCACCTTCCTCCCAGGGAAGTGCCTGGCAGGTAGGTGCTCAGCCTTACCAGGGGTTTTGGGGCTCCACAGCCTGGCTGAGCACCCCCAACTACCAACCAAAACCTCCCCCGACTCCAGTGACAACTTCACTAAACCCAGTCCTAAATTGCTGCTGGTTTTCCCCAGCCTGTGAAGAGCTGCCGGGTGGTGAGGATCACCTTTTCGCAGGTTGCTGCTCTCTGAAAATACCCATGTGCGCCTGCACAGACAGAAATTACATTCCCCCTCTGAATTCCTTGTTTTACCCTTCTGCAGCATTTAGGTGTTTGCAGGAGCCCATAGGTGCTGGAACCACGCAGCTCTGGTCTGAGTCAGGCTTCAGCCCTCTCTTATGCAGGAATTTGGATTTTAGGCCATTTCTAGCAATTCCCCAGAAGAGCCAGCGTAGATGCGTTTGAATTAACAAAACTCCAAGGGCATTCCTCTGGTTTTCCGCATTCTTTGTTTTCTAATCAGCCATTTGAGAGACCTTTTCATGGAAAGGGAGAATGAGGATGAGAGATGATGACACTGAGGGGGAAAAGTGTATAAATCCTCCCTCTCTATGATTGCAAAATAGCAATGGGACTGATAAATCACATTTTAAATCCAAGCACAAATATCTTCCCCAGCCTGCTAAAAAATCAAAGGATAAACAATGAAGCCAAATTTGTATTGCTTCTGTGGCTATCGCACATTTTGTCTCCCGCATTTTAATTTTCTCTCTGGCTTCATCTGCTAAACTGACACTGAAAAATGTTTGGCCTCGTGATGATTATCTTTGTACCACATCGCAGAGGAATGTCAGTCATCTCCTCTTCTTTGACCTACTAAACACTTCTTTCTAATATATTATTGATTTTTAGCAGATCGAAAGAATATAACTAACAAGCATCTTCAAATTTTCCTATTAAACTTCTCCAGGCTTTTGTTGGGTTTTTTTTCAACATCCTATTCTGAAATGCAATTCACCCTCTGCTCAAGCTGTGATTGTGGGCTCTGAGTTATTCAGTGCAAGTGCCGTTTGGTTTCAGATTTACTACACACTGCATCACATTCTGCAACCCACCATGCTATGGCACTGCGTCGAGATGAAAATAAACCCCCCACAAGCCATGGTTCAGGTCATTATGTGCAAACCAGTAATTGCACTGGTGTAATTTCTCAAATCGCAGCCTCCAATCTCTCCATCCTTTCAGCAGCACTGATATGTGGGGATAGTCCTCATTCCTGTGAGCGGCCTCTCCAAAGTCTAAGGATTGCTTCTGCTTGAGCCTGACACTTCTAAAATATTTCTTATATTTTGGGGGGAGCAGGTGGTGTGAAGTCGGTGTGGATTTATCTCATGCCCACCAGCCTTGGTGGGAGCAGAGCTGGCAGCCACTGGGCACTTTTGGGACGCCCCGTTATGCATCGCTAAGTCAGGCTTTCGTGTGTTGTGGGGTCTAGTGGTAACAAGAAAAGTCAAATAGATGTGTGAAACCTGACCACAAAAAGCCAAGCATCAGCATACATTGCATAATATTAGAAATGCAGTAATTATTCATATTTACCTGCTGAATTGTCTGTGAAAAACCGAGGAGCACCTCTGGATGGCCTGTCTTCACTGCGCTTGACTGCGTTTGAATACAATGGTCAATAGCCAAGATCGTTAAATAAGATAAAAAGCAGGACTTGGCCTTGGATGTTGACCAGCACAAATTAATGTATCCTGTTTGGTGCTGGCCGCAGCCAACTGCTGAGTCACGACCCGTATCACATCCTTGAACTTAACTGACCAGGGCTGTGAACAGATAAGCAGGGAAAAATGATGCAAAGGCGAGTCCTGAAAGAACTTTTACTTGGTACAAAGGTCTGTGCCCAATTTTTTTGGTTCTCATGGAGGTCTTAAAGAAAATGGGGTATGAAACTAGTGCAAGTATCTGTGCTTTTCCTTCTTAGGAGGTAGAGCTGGCTCTTAGGCGGTGAAGGTAAACCCTGGATTCAAGTGTCTTCATACAACAAGAGATGTAAGATCTGGACCAAGATCTGAAAGTGGCGGCTGGCGTCCCCCTGCCCACATCTGCTGCAGGAACAGCGAGTGGCTGGCCGCCCTCCCCCCGCCGTGGCGGGCAGCTCAGGGACTCCCGCCCTCCCTACCTCTCCCCTGCAGCCGCACAGCCCCTGCCAGGCATCATCTCCCCGTCACCGCTGCGTGTCTTCCAAACAAACGGCAATGTTGACACAACCAACCGTCGGGTGTATGGGCACAAGTGGCTCCTGCGCTGATCCAGCTGAGCACTGCGCCAAGGACTCCCGGCTGTGCCAGGAGGCAGTGCCAGGAGTGGCTGCGTTTAACTGAATGCACCTTTTTTTCTGTAGACTCTCAAGAGCCTTGTTGTTCCTCAACAAACAAGGCCTACACAGGTTCCCAAAGAGGTGTAGGAATCGCATCCTGCCCTCAATCCCTTCCCCGCAGCCCCTCTCTTTTCATATGTTCTGCATCACTGGATTTCCCCCAGGAGAGGCTACAGCACCCACGCTTCTTGGACCTGGGTGGCTTTTAATCCCAAGGCAGAAAGCAAAGTGCACTAATTTTAGGCAGACTTTGGGCTCTGCCTCCAGCAAGGTTGGGCACAGCAGCACTTCTGCTCTGTCAGGCAAAGGTTTTCTCATGTTCGTGCTGAACTGGTGCCTATCTGAAATTGTTACTGGTACAGACAGCTAATTCCCTACCTCCCCAACCCATCCCAGTGCTGGAGGCACCCACGTCTGCTCCCCTGGGGAGTCCGTGTTCTGCAAGGGGGTCTTAGAGGTGATGGAGAACAGAAGGGGCAGCATTGAGTGGGGGAAGAGACAGGAATATAATATGTTTTGGAAAGGAAAACAAGCAAAGACAACAGAGAAAAAAAAAAGAAAGTAACTGGCAGAAATAAAAATCTTTCCAGCAGAGGAAAAGAAGACAGATGGGAAGACAGGAGAGAAACAGTGAACAAAGAAAGAAGTGCAGAGAAGTCAAGGAGAGGCTGGGGGAAGGCTGTGCAATCATTTGGCACCAGCTCCTTGCATTAGTTCCCTGAAAATTGTGCAAAGCGGGGGAGAGAGCTGTGGATTACTGAAGTGTAGCACCACAATATCGTGGGCTGGCCACTTAATTACCATTCAGAGAGTCTCTTGGCTTAGCCTCGCTGCTGCCATGAGAAGGAGAGGGATGTATGCTGAAAAACAGATCTATGGGGAAGAGGGTTGAGACTAGAAATTCCATTATATTCTTGGCACTTTGACATTTTTCCTCCCCTTTTGTGAAATCTCAAGGGAGCGCTGCCTACTCTTGCAATAATAATAATAAAAAAAAAAAGGTAGCATATGAGTTGGCATGGTAACTTCATCTACTAAGTAACTAACACGTAGGATTTGCTTCTTGATCTAGAATAATAATGTCAACAGCCCCCAGGAAGATGTTTTCTTGTGACTGACTGCCTATTGCCGACTGGATTTCATGCTTCACTCATGCTTGGTGGCCTTGGTGAGACTCACTGTGGTGCAGGGACAGACCTGCGCTACTCTGACACTAGGGTACACATTCGCTGGCTTCCTCTGCTACATCGTTCAGGCCAGCATTACTTGATTATGTCCAGGCACTGGTTTGCATTTAATTACTGTTATTCTTTAGGTTTTCTGAAAGGTCTTTAGAACTGAGAACGTCTGAGAACTGAGCAAACTGGTTCCAACGTGCCCATGCTGGGAGCATTGTGCTGCTGCCCAGTGTGGCCAGTAGCCCCAGTAACTCCTGCTCCTGAGCCCTTCCCTGCCCACAGAAATCAGCTGGGGGGCTCTGCTGCTCCTGCTGAGCCTCCTTAGGCAGGACAGACCCCTTTGGGGTGATGCCGGCTGAATGATGCTCCCTTTTGTGCCTCCAAATGGGGTACATGCACTGCTATGATGGAGAGCTGGGGAGAGCTCAGCTGTGTTTAGGAAGCAGGGGCAACACGGGGGACTGAAGAAGTGGAAACTTCTTCTTGTTAACATTTTCAAAATACAGAGGGAAAAAAAGCAGCCTGATACTGTATTTTGCCTGTGTTTATGGCTGAGGATTAGCCATACAGTTGGACTCCAGCATCTGTCCGCCCCTCTGCTCCTCCACTCAGGGCTGGTACTCCAAGAGAAACAAGTACAAAACATGCTGTGCAGACAAACAGGGCTGTCCATGAGGAGGGGGAACGGCGAGCCCCCAGCCCGAGAGGGAATTGCTCTGTTCCTATCTGTATTTTTATGTCCCTGCAGATGGTCCTCCTTCTGGTGCTGGTGAGGGCACTGTGACCATCCTGGTCCAGGAGCTGGCGAGCTGTAGCTGTCCTCATCGGGGCCCGGGGAGGAAAGGGAAGGGCCAGGGGATCATCCAGAGAAAACTTTGCTTTCTGTGGTGCAGCTGCTCCTGGGAACGGGCTTCTCTTCTCACTTCTTGTTTTAGATTTCTGCATCCCTCAGCCCTTCCTTTACACGGGTCCCACGTAGTTTATTTTGGTCCCAATGAACAGACACTGTCATACTGGTGTAAAAATGATTTGGATCAGTGTGGCTTGTTTTAAAAGAGCACAAAACTGGCAATACAGGATCTGGCCATAGGTCCATCTAGCCCAGCACCCTGTCTCTGAAAGTCGTCATAAATGGGTGCACAGAGAAAAGTAAGAAGAAAACAGATACATCAGATACTCCTCCAGCCTCCAACCATTTTTGGCTCAGGGACTTCCTGGGCTAAATGTGGTTTGCACTGTGCATGTAGCAACCCTCAGCAGGTTCCTTTTCCAGGAACTTCTCCAGCTCCCTCTTGAATGCATGCAGACTTTTAGCATCCAAAACATCATGCAGCAAGGAGTCCCACATGGCCACCTGCTCTCTGACGAACCATTTTCTTTTGCTTGTTTTGGAGCTGGGCTTCATTTTGAAGCAGGCTTCACTTTCTGCCCCTAATTCCTGTACTGGAAGGGACAGAGAATGTTTCCTTCAATGTACAGGAGAAAACTATTTCAAAAGACACCTTTTAATTACTGTGGCCTGAAAAGTGACTTATACTGCTTTAGCGACACTAATTTTAGTTCAGTGCAGCTAAGCAGTACCGAGCAGATTGCATACAAGCCCTTTGTGGTCTCCACAGCCTCTGCAAGCTCCATCCTTGTTCAATAAATTAACACAACTGCAAAAAAGGCAAGTTGTAGGGTACCCAAACCCTTTCTGGGCCAGAGTTTGTCCAATTCTTCTGACATATCAGCTGCTATAATAAAAGATATATCTTCCTGCACTCCTTACCTCTCTTGCAGCCTTAGACTGCCATTACCTTAGCACAACTGCATCTTGCCAATGTCGTGCTGGCTTTGCAATCCCGAAGAGAGGGCAGTGAATACAGAGATATCTGAGCGAGTTTTAAATGAGTAAACTCCATTCCTGTTAGCAGCGGCCAGCTAATCCCACTGGCTCCAGTAGCCTTGAGCCACCGCGTTTCTGCCTGCCCCAGCATCCAGTGGACCCGGGGCGGGGAGCTGCTGCCCCCAGCCTGCCCCAGGGGATCCCACAGATGCCTGGGCTGTGCTCTGCCCTTCCAGCGCCGGGCCAGCTCCGGCGGGTCCTGGCCCACATGATGGCACTGGGGGTCTGCTGGGGGGCAATTCAGCCTCAGCCTCCTGTTGGAGAGGGGGGCTTCATCCATGACAGCACACGGTGCATTTCCAAATGTGGGCCCTTGCCTCCCTTTTAAATGCGAGGGGTGTCTGATTTAAGGATTTTTGTATCACACAAAGCTATTTAAAACAGCTGAGTGATAACCTCCTCAAAGGAAGATTTATAAATGTTTGCATCCAGTTCCCAGTGGCACAATAAAAATATATTGTACTTTAGGTAACTGCTTTGCCTAGGGGAGTCCAAATAAAACCAATGATCCATTTTTTTTTTTTCTGTAAGTGAGCAAGAAGCTCTAAGGCTCTTTATTTCCTTCACTGAGCAGTGACTCAGAAGTATTCTTCAGTGCAAATCTCTTCCCCATAGAGCTCCCTTTATCTTTTCTGTCTGTGCTGGAGAAACAGGCTATCAAAAGGAAAAGCAGCTACTGTGCAAACTTTTTTCTTGCTTTATCTAGTCTCTAAAGAAAGTCTGAGGCGAGCAGGGTTTTCTGAGAGTTGCTTCGGGGTTTCCAGATGAGCTTTGTAAATGCAGGGTGACCAGGCTCCATTTGCAGCCTTGCATTGGTTTTAAACCCTCCAGCGCTTGACTCCTCACCGGAGGTGTCTGTGAGGTGCTCCTGTCTCGTGGTCCCCCGCCATCACCCCGCCAAGGAGCGGTTGTAGATGCAGAGCAGGAGCAAGGATCCAGCAGCACCAGCATGGGAAGCAGCGAGCAGAAGTGGGGGGCAGCCTTGGGACGCTGCCTGCAGACTGGGCGATGGCGTGGATTTGGTCTCCTTGAGAAAAACGTGGGCTTGAAAAGGAGAGATGGAGAGCGTGCTTTATGTTTCTTTTGTGAGGATCACATAGTAATGCAAGGAAAAAAATCGTGACTCATGTACGTCATGGTGCCTCCTCCCGCCACTTGTGAGCACTCATCGGTGCTCCCGGCTTCAGTGCCGGGGCTCGGTGTGTCACCGCAGTGCTTGGAGGCACCACGCACCCTCCGCGTGGTGATTCTGTTACCGTAAATCGGCAGATAATGAATTCTCTAAGACTCAATTTGGAGTTTTAGAAAGTAGGCATTCTTTATTGCGGCACCAGGTGCAAGGTGGAATTTCCACAAATCAAGCACACCTATGGCTAAATCACTGTTACATTTATACACAAAAAATATAAGGTAGTACACTCCCAGTTACAATGATTGGTTAATGATTTACATATAATTATAATATCGGTTATGTCATTCTCTTCTGTTACTACGCTTGCGCGGGGGAAGGGTCTTCACCTGGGCAAGGGTCTTCTTGAACTGTGGGTGTGTTTTTTAGTATTATAATGAAGGCAGTTCACTTCAGGACACCTTAAAAGTAAGTTTTGTTGCCAAGTTGGCCAGCTTGATATCCACCTCGCCAGGTTGTCAAATAACTCATCCCATATACAATAGAACCTAGGTGCTCTGGTTATGGTCTAGAGAGTCCAGAGAATAGGGAATAGGGACTTCAAGCAACACAGCTTCAAATAATAAGTAACGCAGCATCCAATACATAACGCTACCATAGGGGCTAACTTATTAGAATCAAAATGTTCTTACAGTTGATTATTTCACCACCTAAAGATTCAGTAAAACTTAAGATACTCTTCAACAATTCAAAGTGATGACAGGGGAAGGAAACAAAAGGAAGCTCGACTCTCTGTTCAGCGATTTTTTTCTCTCACACAGGGCAGGGAAGAGGCCACGGGCAACCCGGCTGTGCCCAAAGCCCTGCCGCTGCCAAGGGAGGGGGTGAGGGAGGTGTCACACCTTGGGGATGGAGGCGGGCTGCTGGTGTGATGTGCTGGCAGGGACTTCTGCTCTGCATGTAACCCATGAAACAGCCCTGCCAAGGGACTTCACACCTCATTTTGTCCCAGCAAGAAATCATTCTTCTCTTTGCATGGGGCACCTGTAAAACACCGCAGTGTAACCAACAGCAGGCAGCAAAGGGCCCACTGAAGAGGAGTCATTAAAGCCACATTATTTTTGGAAGGTGAGAAGTGATGCAGAGCAGGTGAAATCCCTTCACAACTTTTTTTGTGTCACTGAGAGCTCCTTAGGGTTATTTTTTTAATTGATGTTAATGATAAGTAAATATTGCTGATCAGCTGATGATTTCCAGCTGAAGCATGTGAGCTAACAAAAATCCTTAACTATGGTCAATGCCACGACTGCTGTTTTCTCCACAGTTGTGTGCAGTATTGCTAAAGCAAATCAACCAAGAGGCATCTTGGAGGCCTTGAATTTGTGCTTTGAGATAGTGTTAGGGTGAGGTGAGTTGTGATGCTGCCTGTTCCCTGGTGGGTGATGCTCCTCTGACCCTCTGGAGGGGCAGGGGAAGCTGGAGGGAAGGACAACTGAAGCTGAGTGTGTGTGTGTGCGAGTGTACAAAGCTGCTTGACACTCCTGTGTCAGAAGGTAGCCGGCGCAGAGGGCCTTGGCGTGAGATGACTGTAGCCTGAGCTGGGACTGGGTCTGCACGTTGTTGTGCTGGTGCAGTGCTCCAGCAGGACCCTCTCTGGCATGGGAAACATCTTCCCTGTGGTAACCTGAAGTTGTTAGGCAAGACCACTGGAAGCCCGCTTTTATTCTTTAATCTGCTGATTTTCTATGGTGTTTGCACCCCTTGGGGCTGGCACTCCTGGAACTGCAGTACCTGAAGCACTGAAGTGTTTTGGAGCTGGCGGGGCCTGAGCTGCGTCCCCTAACTGGCAGGTTGCTGTAGATGCACTTGTGTGGAGAGGCAGCTGCTGTGAAGAGGGCCTTCGCTGTCTCTCTTGTGGGTCTGCTGGGTCCTTCATGTCAGACTGTGTAAGGAGCCCCAAGCTTCCACAACTGGGCTTTAAGGTCTGCCTTCAAGTAGCTTTTGCTCTAGAGTCTCAGGCAATTAGTTCCCTCTCTACCAAGTACCTGTAAAAGCAACAGCAGAGGTGTGACCACAGTAGCTTTCTGCCTCTGCACGGCTGCTAGGAAGAAGCCCCACATCAAGTGCTTTATGTGCTTATTTTAAAGGAAGGTCTTATCCCTCAGTGGAGGAAAAACAAAACAAAAAAAAAATCAAAACCCAAAACCCAACCAACAACACAACTTGTTTTTTGCTTCTATTTTGCTTTGTGTCAGGGGCACGAGGATGCTGAAATGCCATGTTGTGGACATTTTGGTGCCTGTGCATCCCCATGAAAATGAAATTACTCTGGTATTTTGCTTACTGCTGTCTATACACTTACTTTTGAGTTTATTTCAGAGTAACTTCTTCCTGTCTTCCTCAAGCCAATGTTTTGCCAAAGATGCTCAAAATGTTCTGTGAATGAGCCCAAGGAACAGATTTCCTGGCTGATGGAAACTGGCAAGGCTCCTCCAAAGTCAGGTGATATTAGGAGACAATAATTTTGGTTTGCTATTAAAAAGCTTACAAGTCTGTAAACTATTACATGAAGTTGTCTAGCAATGTTATCTTGTGAAGTTATGTAAACCTCCAATAGAAAATGTTTTAAAACTTGGTTCCCTTTTCTTTCCGAAGGGTAATGTTATATCATGAGGCAAAAGTCAAAGGAACATCAATGCACCAATTCAAAGGCAAAAAGGTGGCTTTTTAAGATTACATTTAATGCATTTTTTAAAAATAAAATTAGGCCTTTTGACTACATGGATCAGCTGTATGAACAGCTGAGACCCTTTTTACTACAGTATCACTAATGCTGTGTGTCATGAGATGGGACTCAGGTCTGGGGCATCACAAAGCCCAAAAGCTATAATAAAGAGGTTATAGCAAGCCAGAAAGATCAGGCAGTGTGTAAGGGCCTTGCTCATACTGCAGGGGTCATGATACTTGAGATCTGTTTGGTTCTGATGCTCCTGGTAAGCTCCAGTCCAACCTCCGGTCATCGTACGCACATCTCACCTGCCAGGTGCGGGAGGCAGAGCTTGTCCCTGTCAGACAGCCCCATAATGGACAAATGTTTTTAATGTTCTCAAACTGTTCCCTTATAAAATCACTGCTGTAGTTGTTTTTGTTTTGCAGGGATCACACTAGGCTGGTTTTCATTTGGGGTTTGCCTATAACAGAGTTTGTTTAGGGAACGTGTTGCCCAGCTTTTGTAGGACTTACCCAAGACAATTCTCTCCTGTGCTGTTTGTACAGCTGTGGGTAGACTTGTGCACCATAAGATCTCAGCAGTTTTCATTATGTCTGGCCATTTTATTCTGAGCATCTGCTGCAGGCATTCATGATAAAAGCTATTTAACTGCTATTGGCCGGACCTACCTCTCTTCTAAGACTTTGACCTGTGCTTAGTGCACTATTGCTAAAGAGCTTGGTGCTGAGGGTGCTGGAATTACACTGCTGATCTTGCAAAAAAAAGTGCTATCCACTGTGGATGAAGCCACCAGATTTAGGAAAACTGCTGCCTAGGTAAGTAAATGCATCAGAAAGTCTCAAGGATCCTGTTTCTAGGAGATGGTATGAGGACATACTGACTTTTTTCCCTCCGATTTTAAGATTCGTTTGCTGCTAGCTGGTTCAAACTAGGCTGGCTGTATGCTGTTGCATCCTGTTTGTCACTCAGGAGATAACTGTTCTTAGATAAGCGCAGATTGCCAACCGTGCTGTCCAAACCTGGAACCGTAGTTGCCCTGAAAAAGGCCATTTTTTTCAGAGAAGTGAGTATTGGTTTCAGCTCAGGGAAGGAGAAACATTTGATTTTGTTACTCAGTGGTAGCACTGAGCGTTTCTTAACTCATGAATGGAGATCACATTTGGTGTCTGGATGATTACTCTAGATTTAGGTAATAAAGATTTCTAGCAGACCACAAATCTTCAGCCTGAAAGAGAGAAATGGAAGAAATGTAAGAGAGGTCTATGAAATCATGAGAGGCAATGGAAGAGTTGAACATGGGATGATCATATGCTTTTTCTGTTAATAGAAGAAATAAGGATCATCAAATGTAATTATCAGGAGGCTGGCTCAAAACATAATAGAGATTAGTTTTTTTCTACACCACATGGTTCAGCTGTGAATTGCATTGCCAGGAGATGCTGTAGATGACAGAATTTTAAGAGAGCTCACAAAGTGAGTAGATAGTAATGGAAGATGAAAATCCGTTGAAGGCAATTAAATACAATGATAGTCTCCTGGCTCAGTAAGACTTTGAGCCACAGATATTTGGGGTGAGGAATGTGGAAAGTACACCTGGGGGGGGGAGGGGGGGAGTAAAATCACTATGTGTGTGCTCCATACCTATGTTCTTTTCCTGAACATCTGCTGTTGGAGCCAGGATGTAGGGCTAGATGGACCTTCAGTGTGCCCAGTGTGACTGCAGCTGCTCTGGTGTTGGAGAATATCTGCCATGGAAAGTCTCCATCTGTCCTGTCAAAGACTTTCTGAACGGCAATATAATATGGACACATGATAGCTGCTATTCTTCTATTTTTTTAAATGATGTGGAAAATATGGGCAGTGCAAGAATAGGACAAAACCCAAGTTGCATTGGAAGCCTGTTCTTGACAGTGTTGTGGGCTCTGCTTAGTGCTGTTATGCAAAAAGAATTGCCTTGGAACGGGCAACAGCATGTTTCCATCCCGATTGTTACAGTAGTTTAAATCTCTGTGCTGAGGAAATTTTGAACATCTTTTTTTCCCATCCTTAGGGGTAGATTCCTTTCCCAGGCTCAGCTGGGAGGATGGAGCTTTGTTTTGAAGCTTTCTTTACAGAGCTGCGGGAACAAAATGGCAGGAATTTTATCCTGGTGCATTGCTCTGTGAGTCTTTGCCTTGTTGGCAATCACTTTGAAATCCTCTAAGGTGATATTTGCTTGTGATTAATATAAAATTCTACCTTTATGCTGATCAAGGTGAATTTTGTTTCAAGTAATATCTATTCCACATGATGAATAAAAAAGTCTACTTGATGTTTTCTTTGTCCTTCATAGCTAGAGAGAATATTGCCATGTCGGTTTTGATTGAGTCACTCTAGTCGCAACTGGTCCACTTGTAGGTCTCTGAGGTTTGGAAGGGATCTCACATACCCTTTTGTGCTTGCCACCTCACGCTCCTGGGCAAACCTGTCAATAATATTTAGCTCTTTTCTCGGGCTGATCTTTTGCAGGATCAGTCTGGAACATATTTTTCATTAGTGTTCTTCTCCTATCTATTAATAGTGAGGACATTCAGAGCAGCCTGTTTATTTTCATGAGGACTTCTATGGTATTTTGACATATTTTTTTCCTTTTACCTTCTATCCTCAGGAAATCACAAAACTCTGCAATATTCACATGTGTGTGCCTGGCATATATTATTGATAACTGGATCCCATGTGGATAAGTTGTTTGAGGGATGAAGTTCAAGTTCTCTTGTATGTCTTAGAGGTTTTATTTGTTTGCTTTTTGTAAAATTACTTGGGGTGCAGGGGGTCCTGGCAATATTGTCCAGAGCTGCCTTGTATGCTCACACAAGCTCTTTATAATTACGAGAAAATTTACCTGGTAATATATGTTTCACTTTTAATTTTTCTTGGGGAGACAAGTTAGAAGTTGCCAGTGATCTGTTGGCAAAGTTCCTGTCTTTATTTCTAATGTATGAAACAGTTCCCTGTGGCCCATTGATGTTACTTATTTCATCCTTACCTATCCTTACTTGCACAGTCACCTGGTCCGTGAGAGGTTTGGTATTATAACCTTGCTGTAATAAAGTCTTTGATGACATGATAGCACTTGTCTCTGTCTTCTTCACTGCATCCTTCTTGTTTAGGGGTAGTGCTGGATGATTTTCAACATCATAATCCATGTCAGGAGTCTTGCACTTATTGCTGGTCTTGTTTTGCACAGTGTTGCTCAGAGGCAGGGCAGTGTCCCCTCTTCCTCCAGCCGGGGTGCCTCAGAGGTTCATCGCTTTCTTGTTCTTCAGTTTGCTGCAACTTGCTCCTGGCTGTCTGCACTCACTCATGCTGAGCAGACCATTGCTTTCATCATCTTGCCTATGACTTGAGCTGATTTTTCCAGCTGGCGTCTCTGTAGGTACATTCTGGAAACCTATCTGTAATAAGTGTATTGCTCCAGGCTTGCTCTTTGAGGTCCTTACTTCTGGCCAAGACAGTTTGGTTAGGACCGGTCAGTAGAGGACCGCTAACTGGTCCAAGGCTCATAAATAGCCATTGGCATGCTCTTTCCTCCACCTGAGAAATATCTTCTGACAGGCTGAGTTGCCAGCTTTGTCCTCCGTCTAGAGGCTCCAATCCTCATCTCCGTTTCTAGACCTGAGAAACCAGTTTTGCCTGGCCTGTATGCTTGTATCTCCTAGACCCCTGTCACTGTCATGGTCAGCAATACCCCTGGTCCTCTGCACTGGGAGTACGAAGAGGGTGAAGCATCTTGCACTGCAATTAAGTAAAGTATAAGTCCCATGTGCTCCTTTCTCTTACACTTACGGTAAGAGGAAGAAGTAGCAAAGAATGTGCAAAGCTAAGGAGAAATGGGCACTCAGTCAACTGCTTTGTTCTGTGAGGATGGTACAAAAAATAGTTTTGTTTCTTGTTTTTACATTAGCAATTCAGGTCTTGTCTACCCTGTTTGTTTTTTCTTCACTGGAGAACTAATAGTATTATGACAGTGCAAGCAAAAGCTGACGAATTTCGAGTAGAATTGCTTTTCCTAAAAAATGTTTTAAGCAGTCTGTATTTAGCTAACATTTATCTAACTCTACTCCTAACCAACAGTTGGAAGAGAAAACCTTTGCAGTTCAACACCTCCTCCTCTCCCCCTTTCACTAGAAACTGCAAAACCTCCCACTCCACTTCTCTAGATCTTCCGAGAAGACCTCTGCCAAAACACAACTTGATGTTTGATTTTTTTTTTATGTAAGAAAAAGCAGAAAACAAAACAATTCCAGCCTCTCATACACAAAGAATCAGAACAGGGCACAAGTCCAATTTGTTTCCCTTCCCATATTTCCTGAACATGTACTCTCGCAGAGGCAACCGAGGCACTCTGTTACATGCTTACCCACCAGCCTTGCTATGACTCTCTAGCAGGAGCAATATCAAGGCTATCTCCAATGTGACCCTGTTCTTCAGGGTGGGCACCAAAGCAGGGACTTTCCCAGGCTCCTGAGCATTTGGCAGCAAATGAGATTCTGCCTTTGACAGCTTGGGACGAACTCTGCAGCAATGCCACCAGCCGACAGTGAAGACTCTGGGTATCCCTCGTAGTCATCGTTTCTGCAGCCGTTAACAGTTTCTCGTGCAATTTGTGGGTGTGGAGGCTTTTCTCCAAAGCAGAGCATGGCCAGGCTTCCCACGGGCTCACCCAGGAGGTGGCAGGCAGAGAGCATCTGCCCCACAGTCACCTGCCAGCACTGGGGAGAGGCTGTACCGGGGTGAAATGGGCTGTGCCCAAGCTTTGGGAACTGGCCTCCTCACTCCACTGTGGGCAAAGTTCGCATGAAAGAAAAGAAACAGAGGAGGCTCCTAGCCAGGGCTCCTGGCCAGCCCATGGGTGAGGTCTCAGTTGGGACAATTGAACGAGCCCTGTGCAATTAGATCCTGGCTGGTGTGGAGCGATGCCTGTGCCAGGGCCACCGAGCAGTCTGCAGGGCAGCAGCCTGAACATGCCACGCCAGAGCCAGTGGCAGGAAACTGGAGTACTTTTCTTTTAAGAGCCTATTTTGTTTCTCTTTCCTGTCTAGAAACTCTTTTCCCTAAAACTTACTGATCAGTTGGGAAACTTCACTGCAGTCTCCTAACCACTAACAGCAGCCAGGCTTTCTTTCTTTCTACCATGCATGAGAAGTTAAATCCTGTTCCAACTGACGTGTAGGCAATGTCAGTTCCAAGATGGCAGTGAAGACCTCCAAAAGCTCTTTTTTCCACAAGTTGCTTTACCTACAAGACCACAGTTTCCAGGAAGGCTGCTACCTCTTTCCAACCTTTACCAGCACAGATAAGCAGCAGCTCTGGCATCCCACTCATGCTGCACAACTGGTTCCTGCTCAGCCGAAGCTGCAGGGACGGTCTCGGACAACACAAAGCTGTTTAGTGTGGGAGATGGGCTCACCTCTTCCTGGTTTTCAGTATCTAAACATCTTGAAGGATGTCACAGGAGACTTTCTTGCATGAGAAACCTAGGATGCACACCTACGGATTGGCTTTCCAATCTCTTTGTCTTGCTACTCTTCCCTCACAGGGCCACTGCAACTATAGTTTGACTGATGGTCAAGAAATACAAACGCTTCCAGTTAACTCTTAACAAAGTGGTGTGAATGCATCAAACTCCCATGAGAGACCCTCATCGGATGCTGCAAAGTAAAATGAAAGCTTCAGCATGTGGTAAGCTAAGGGAGTGCGGAGTCCTGGTCCATCTTTGAATTGAGCACGTGTCCAATTAGCAGTGCTTCTACTGCTAGAAAATGAAACGTCAGCATCTCCTGGTCTCCCCCTTTCTCCCCAAACACCCCTTGGAATCCCATGGTCCTACTATGTGAAACCTGCTTCAAGCCTGACTTCTTCTGCAATCTTTCCACAAGCAGTAGTGCAACCTACCAAACATCCCACATCTCCCAAACCTGTCCCAGGACAACTCAGATGCCGCTCTAGGGCTTGCAGGCTGAACACACAGATCCTTCCAGAAATTTTATTACTTTAGGAAGCACGGGCAAAAAATCCCCCAGTCACTGACAGCTTATGACAGTGGTAGGACCCTTCTTCCTCATCATGAAGGCTCTCCAGAGATCTCTGCAGAGATGCTTTCTCTGAAGCTCCAGTTTGCAGGTTGGATGTTACACAGTAGGTGGTGGCTGCCGCCTTTCTGACTTGACTGTTCTCTGGAAATCATGCTGGTAACTACATTAGGAGGGCAGTCCTCCAGAACTGGAGCTTTGCCCTGTCCTATTTAACTTTCTCTGTAGCTTGCAAAGAAAACCTTGACAGCTTGCAGGTGTAGATGCTGGGAGAGTGGTAACCCATGAAGATGACCCTGATGCTGAGTGGAGCCTCTTGGTAAATTAGGTTAAAGAAAATAGTTTGTTTATGTCAGAACAGCCAAATATAGGAACCTTCATCTGGAATCAAAGAGTCGGGGCCAGGCTTACTGCATGGGAGGGGGTTTCAGGGAGTCCAGCGCTTGTGAAGGCTGCTGGAGAGACGGAGAGGAAGGTCATGGTGGACAATAAGATGAGGGGGCGTGGGTGCGTGCTGTGCTGTGCTGATGACAGACAGCTAACGCAATTCTCTGGCGCATAAAGCGGAGAGCAAGTGGGAGTGGTGAGACTGTGTTTCCTCTGTGTTTGGTGCTGGCGCAGCTGCTCTTTGGATGCTGCATCCAGCCCTTGTGTGCCTGGGTTTCCTGATCTGTCCTACCTGCCGGGGGAAGGCAGAGTGGGGAATGGGGGGAAAGATAGGGGATGGAGCCTCATGTATGGCCTGGGATAATCCTGCCTGATATTAGGCGCCAAACTAGGGCCTCAAAGGTAGGAGAAGGGTTGCCTTGTATAGCTGGTTAAGAGAGAGAGGGTCCCCCCTGCTCAGCCCTGAGAGGGTGCAGGGCAGGCATAGCTCTGGCTGGGGCACCCTGCTGAGTGCCTAACCCAACGTGCTCAGCGCAGTTAAGGGAAGATGGCGTACACCTTCACTGGGAGCGGGCTGCTTGGTGGAGGAGGTGACAGATGAGTGCATGCCTACATCCATCCATGTGCCATTGAGCTGCCCGTGGTGTACTGTGAATTGAATTGCCATTAACCTCTGCACTGTTAACTGCCACTCATCTATCCTAATTACAAGCAGAAGGGATGATGGTGCCTTACAGAGGGAGAAGCAATGCACGTAGCTGTTCAGGAGCACAGCAGCTTGAATGTGGGTTTGTCACAGAGCTGTCTGGTTTTGCTGGGAAATTCTGTCCTGGGCTGAAGGAGAAACTCCTTCACAAACTTCAATAGCAACAACTGGCAGTGGAGCATTTGCTGGGAAGATGGTGTTTCATGAGCTCGTCAGTGCCTTGTCAGTTTTTTATTTTTTTAAATTATATTTTTTAAATGGGTAACTCAGATTCTCCCCTCTCCCTCCTGTAGGGTGATGTACTGCGAAGACTGCGCGATACAGAGACAGATGGAGGGAGGGAAACTTCTGTCTGATCACGTGGTTCTTCACCTGTTGATTTTCTCTTTTCAAGAAAAAAAAGAAGTCAGTTTCAAACTAAAAATACTGTTTAGATGCTTTTTGTCAGAAATGCTGATATAAAGCTTTGTTATTTTTTTAAAAGTACTTTTTTTCAGCTGGAACTGTTGACTTGAACTCGGCATGTTTTTGTTCAGAGCAGCACAATATATCAAACTTATAATTCACTGAATAATGTTTTTCTGACCCGCTCTGACTAAAGAACCTCCGTCCCAGAGGCTAACGAGACAGGCAAGCAGCCCTGCCCCTGGGATGGCCGGGATGAGAGGGCGGGACGGCACCGCACACTGCCAGGACAAGTGGCTGGTGCTTGGGATGACAGGGGCGGGACAGTGGGTATCGCACGGGCTCATGTTCATCACCTTGATGAGTCACCTCCAAGGGAGGGGGAGGATGGAGCTGGCAAAGCTCTGCGCCTAGGTTACTGAGGGACCGAATAAGACTCAGATGAAATTCAGTCTTGACAGAGGCTAACTAATGGCTCTTTGGAAGATCAGTTTGAAGTGCTTATACTTCATTGGGTTTTCCAATTAACTGTGACAGCCCAAGGAGAAAACAAACCAGCGTATTGCTGTGGATAGCCGGCTCTGGCTCCCTGAGCAGTAATGAGGAGGGTGCAGCAAGCAGGGTGTTAGACTGCCCAGGAGACGTGGAAAATGAGGCTGAAAAAACACCTGTGCATCTTTGATCTTTATCCACAGGCTGGTAGGGGTGACGGATGTGCTGAGCACCTCTTTCCCCTCCGAGAGCCTGGCATGGCCAGGCACTATCACTCAATGGCCAACATGACCAGCAAGCACAGCCTCGTAAGTCAAGCCCAGGCCAGTGGGAGCCTCATCCAGGGGAGCAGTGAATGGCAGGGATTTTCTTTGGGATTGTAATCACCAGGTCAGAGGGATTAATTAGTCATAGCCTCGTGTGGTTGAGAAAGAAAGCAGAAGAAATACTTCTGCTATCCATCAGGGATAGAGCTTGTTGGAAAGCCAGATCTGCTAATGGCATGCAGCTTCGCACAGCTGAAGCTGGTACTTCTATGGCATCCTGTCATCCATCCTGGCATCCTTTCCAACTCCTTCACAAAGCCCCTGGCAGTCTGATCAGATCCTACATCCCCTAGACAAGGGGGGCAGCGCTCCATAGCTGGGGACTGAGGATGGCAGGGTGCAGAGTGGCAGCAGCCTTCATTTAGACAGTTATAATCTGCCATGGAAAATGGCACCTTTAGCAAATGGGAGCAAGAAAACTGCTCTTTTTGTTGTTGTTGTTGTCGTCTTTTTTTGTTCTTCCACACTTGACAAAACTAGGCTTTGTACTCAGTCACTGTAAATAAACAGATTTGCACCTGGGACACATCTTAATTTGATTCTCATTTTTTCCAGTGAAGAAACAACCCTATGAAGTCCTGACTATTAGCTAATAGTTCACTCCAAGAGAATAAGACTATAATAATGCTATTAAATAACTTGCTTTCAGCGTTTACCTATAACTGGGCGTGCAGCTCCATGACCATGCTTCCTGCAGGAGCACCTCAACCAGGCTTCTGGAGGTAAATGGGGTGGTTCCAGGCTTTCCTTCAGGCCAGGTTGCCCTCCAGGTTTGGGTACCTGTGAGCATCAATGGAGATAGATAATGTCTCCAGAGGCGACAAAGGTCTATGCTGGGAGACTGGCCTGTGTCCCTATCTCAGAAGGCAAGTGTGAAAAGGGGTCGGGACTGCAAAGCATCAGGGCAGGCAATAGGTGCGTATTGCCAAACTGTACAGAGGAAGCAAGTCAGAAATAATTAACCTCATGTAATGAGGCTGAAAGGCAGTACACATAAAACTGCTGAAGAGAAACAGTCTTTCCCTGGTACGTTGGCTGTGGAAGTCATTAGCTCAGTGCTGCGGTGGCAAGTCCGAGAGCAGAGCAGGTAGGTGCTGCCCCTCGTCCCTGCTGCAGGGGTCAGGTTCAGGCTAGATTACACAAGGCTCCATTTGAAAGCATTGCTTTATTTTTTTCTATGTACTGGAGAATGATACATAACTAATATTGGATGCTAAAGGTTTCCATACAAGTCGTTCTCACTGATGCAGAACTTTTGAGATTCGATTGCAGTTGTAGGAAAGTGGTTTCTTAAGGCTTGTTGGTAAAGTTAGTAGTCAGTAGGGATATTTGAATACTAGACCTAAGAAGTGGTGATGTGTGGCTGATCTAGGCTGGATGACCTCGTTACACTGCTGGGTGCTTGGCTCCTGTGGTGATGAGCTGCTGGCCTGGAGGGATTTCAGGGCAATGCTCCCTTCCATGCTGACGTTTCAGCTGGTGCAAATGGCATGAAGTTATCCTCTGCTTAATGGGGAAGATCATGTCTGGGCACTGTTTCAGGCTCTCTGCAGTTCCCAGTTGCTTTAGCAAACGTAACAGCCAGGGGATGATGTTTCCATTGCAGCTCAGGCTGTTACAATAGCTGTCTCCTGGTGCCCCTGCCCTTATCCAATGCAGCCCCAGTGGAGGCAGGACAGTGGGTTGGGGATTAATCCATAGTGTTTGAGGGTATTTTTTTATTTTATTTTATTTTATTTTATTTTATTTTATTTTATTTTATTTTATTTTAATTTTTTTCTTGTCTCCTGACATTGTGCACCTGCTTTTACAGGAATGTGACAGGGCTTTTAAAATATGCATTGCAGACACGGAATGGAGCTGTAAGACGGTACGGCTTGTATGCAGGCAAAGCTGGTTCAAAAAACTCCGGAGGTAAACCAAGCATGTGAAATTCGAGATTTCGTAAAAAATTTGGCTGAGTTTGCAAACAGTATAGTTAGCTTTAAAAAGACCTGAGGGTTTTTTGGTCTTCAAAATAGCACAACCAGATGGCAACAGGCTATTTTTGAACTTCAGTTACATAATTTTGCTAAATATTTTTCTTCCCTCTGCAATTCGAAATTATCTGTAATTCAGACTGTGCTGGTGCTGTGTATGGTAGGCCTCTGATATAAAGGCACTCATAATGTGCTCCTCGTGTCAGTGAGCAGCCAGAGCCAGGATGCCCGCAAGGGGAGCGGAGCCGGCGGCTGAGATGGCCCGAGGTGGGATGTGCCCTCCCAGATGGCGCTGTCCCTGGGGGACCGAAGGCACGGGCAGAGCGGGAGCTGGTTGTGGGGTCCATCAATGTTCCAGACACAGCAAGCGATAAGACAGTTCCAGGCAGGGTGTGGGTGTGGGTTCCAGGTGAGGCAGGTCGGGACCAGGAAGGAGTTTTGGGGCTCAGGGAGAAGGTAAACAGACCATTCAAGCTGTCCAAGGGGAACAGCAATGTCTGGGAGAAGAAGAGGTGATGAGTGTGCAATTAAAAAGGGCCCCAAGGGGTCCATAAATGGGACCAATGCAAAGGGACCATAAATGCTGCTTTAGGGGAATGCATGAAGCTGTTTGTGCTCCCCACACCATTCTCCCGCACCAGAATATGATGTTTTTTGGAAGAAAAAACATTTTGTCCCCCTAGTCTTAAGCATCCATTGCCATTACTTGAATGGTGTGAAGGGAAGAAACTGTCCCTTTTCAACTCTTAAGTGACAGGGCTGTAAAGCTCCAACTGAAGCAAGCCCTGTCTGAGAGCATAAGGGCCTGCTGACAAGGTAGAAATCACACTTATCTGAAAACAATGTAAATAGCTTTTATAGAGCTTTTTTCCTCTTTGAGAGACCTCAAAGAGCTTTATGAAAGAGGTCAATGTTTATATTTCTTGTTTCAGCCTTCAGCATGACTAGAACTGAGGAGTCATTTCAGAATAGGAGGGTTTTCCTATTTTTCAGTCTGTTTTTTGCACGTAGCCACAGTGGGTGCGGTTTGCTTCACTGCTTCCTCGGTGCAGTTGGTTACCAGCTTGGTTTCTCCCATGCTGAAGATACTTGCAGACCTTCAGAGGAAGTGAAAACTCAATTACGTTTTAAAGGAGTAGCCTAAAACAACTTTTAGTACATGCCAGTTAAAGGGTGCTTTCTGAAAGACCGAGTTTTGTTTTAATAATGTAAAATAGATGAGGTTGTCAGCATCCTATTACTCCATAAAAATAACTACAACTCATGAAAATACAAATGACATTTGTACCTGGTTTTCCCTCTTCCTAGTAATTTTTTCCTGTTGACTAGGTCATATGCATGCATTTGTCATGGGTTCCCAATTGTTCTGTACATTCATCATATAGAACAGCAAATAATTCAGCAATACACCAAGCTGAAAAAATACCAATAGATGATTTTCCACCAGAAAAAATAATTTTTATGCAGGAATACTTTTTTTAATGACAGTATTTTGACAACCTAACTGATATTACTGGGATGGAATTGCTGAGGATGCAGAATGGTTCAGAAAAGCCTTGTTCTCAAATTTGTTTTTAATATCAAAATGAATGCCCTATACATTTTTTTCTTAAAAATCTAGATGCGGCGTTTGACTGAAATCTGGTCCGTTCTTGATATTTTTAAATAGGTCATTTGTTACAAAGCAGAATTTTGGTTTCCTGCCCAGTACTGACAAGCTCTCTTCCTCAGGTGGCCCAATTCTGACCTCTTCACACCAGTAGTCCTATATAATCACCCTGCAACAACTCCTGGGTCAAGTTAGTACAAACCCCATCAGTCTTTGGATTAGCGAGACTAGAGCCTCCTTTTAAGCCTGGGCACAGTCTTGATTTCTCCATTTCTCTGGACTCCCTACAAGGTTACCGCTACCTTCTATGTGCTTGTGAGTTTAGCCCTGGCTCTAGGGTTCCTGACCCTGGTCTGCACGGTGGTAAAATCTTGATGTGGCCAAGAGCCCCAAGACACCAGCCACTTACCATGAAGAGCTCAGGGAAGGAAGGCTCCCGCAGTTACTTGCAGCAAGGGAGAAGACAGCCCTCTTTTTCTCTTTTCTTTTTCTTCAAATGTCCCAAAATAAATGCATCCATAGGCAAATATTTCTGCAGTATCACTGGAGAGAAGGAGCGGAATGGGTGGCTCAGACCAGTCTACATAGTCCAAAAGAATAACAAAAAATATTTCAGGTTTCTCTGATTCTGATTTCTTAAAATATTTTGATTTGGGATCAAAGCCAAGAAAACTCAGCTATTTGCACAGCCCTAATCTGAGCTCTCTGGAGCGGGGTGTTGCCTCTGTCTACTGGAAAGAGAGACGATTCATCAAACCACAGAAGTCTCATTGCTCAGATCTCCCCATAACATGTCTCTGCTGTCACCCACAGTGTAACATTACCCCACGCCACACATCGTGTATGGATCTGCTGGGTCTCTCCAGGTCTTCTGCCTTCTCCGTGTTTGTGAGACTACTGACTCAGTACAGGTTAGGCTGTGTTTATGGTGCATCTTGAGTACCTTATGAGAGCTGAGTGCATGGTATAGTGACTGTGCAGCTGTCAAAATTCTTGTCTGGCTTTCTAGGTCTGTCTTCCCTCCTCACTTCTTCCCATCTTCTTCTATAAAGCTGGGCATGGAGTAGCTTCATGGCCCAGCTCAGAAAACGCTGCCGGTGGTTTTGCAAACTGCCAGCACTTCACACCCAGGAGCAAAAATACGGACCCTCTGGAGCTGGCTTGGCTCATACTGAAAAAAGGTCCTCCAGAAATGGAGGCAGCCACATGGGCAGGTGGGACAGGGGAGGTCTGGCCATAGCTCACTGCCAGGTCTTATGCACATCACCTCTGTGGTAAAGCTCGCTGTAGAAGAGGGTGCTGGTGCTTGGAGGAGTGTTAGTTGTTTTGTCCTTGGTGTGATGGCATATTACACTTTACCAGGATCCTGGGTGTTTATTCAAGTACTCTAAGGTCTGGGAGGCAGATGGGATAGAAACTGCAACCTAGCTGTTCTAGCTTGCAAAAAAGACAAAAAAAAGTTGGTAGTGCTGGGTGAGAAAGCAGTAACGAGGACACAGGGATCTACAACGTCATGGAAGGACCACAGCTTCACACACAAGCCATTGGGTTTCAAGAGCCCAGGATGCTGATGTGAACAAGCTTGCCGCCAAAGCGGTGGGGATTTGCACTGGAGAAAGGGGAGCCTGGCCCACTGCCTCGGGCCACAGGAGGAGGTGTGTGAGGATGAGCACCTTCCCCTAGGGCTGCTCATCCTGCCACCATGTGAGAATCAGTTGTGGCATGTGAAAAACTTGCACAATGCAAGGGTAGAATAGTGGCTTGGAGCCACGACCTGCGCTGCAGTGAGCGGGAAGGAGCGGCTGCCAGGCCCTGGGGCAATGCATGGGGCTCACCATGGAGGGTGAGTCACCTATGGCAAAAGGTGCATGTAGGGCTTCATTAGCATTTTCAATTAATGTTTTGCTGTGTTTGGTGGTGAGAGAGCACCCCATCGTGAACAAGCTGTAGGACTTATCTGTAGACAGTGCCCCATGGTTATTCTCCAGAAGGGCCAGGGTGTTAAAAAAATTGGATAATCTATTTATCTGAGCCTTGGGAAGGTGGGAGTTGCTAATTACCTTCAGGAGAGTGCCCTCAAAAGTGCATTGACTGCTTGCTAACAGGGTGCAGAGCCTTTCTCCTCCAGGCCTACAAAGATTCTTCAGTCTACTGAACACGGGCTGGATCTCCTTTCTGGCCAACACCTCACAAATGTGCCATTTTCTGAGCTCACTGGCATGTTCAAGGCTTGTCTGTTTGGAGTAACTCAGGACTAGTTTTTTCCATAGTAGCTATCTGGTTTTATGCATGTTCCATTTTATTCTAGGTTGAATGCCCTTTTCTGTTTTAGCGTAACATACTTTAGATGAGTTGAGATATTTAAGAATGGGGATTGCACTTACAATTAACACCCTACTTGAATCTGATTTGCCTTTCAAGTACAGGCATGGCCCAAAAGTCAGGCCAGGAGCTATGGAGCCAGTGGAGACGGTTGCCCCAGAGGGAAGACTTTGCTGGAGCAGCACTGAGCTGTGCTGATGGGGTTGCATCAATGGTACTTGGTGTCAGAGAGATGAATAGAGGGTTTCATTCATAGGGATGGTGAAGGAGAAGTCTTTCACCAGCTACAGGGCTATGCCATTTTTTTAGAAGCCAAATTTTTTTTAGATGCGGCGGGGCTTACTGATGAACAGATGACCTCATTGCAATGCTTTACTGCAGCAGTTACAGGTAGAGCATGGCTTTTTGCTCCTGGTCTCAAAGCCCATCACCTGGTCCATCACCCAGGTGCCCGTGGGCAGTGACAAACCTGTGGCAGACCTGGCCTGAAGTGAGACAGCCACAGCTGGACATCTGTGCTGGCACCATGCCTGTGAATTGGGAATGCAACTCCTCCAGCACAGACACACTCACAGTTTTGGGCTCCTCTTGGTAGATGACTTTTCTATTTTTATCAGGGAGAGGCTCATATTTCTTTTCCTGGTGGTGTTTATACCTCTAAGTGAGAAGAGTGCTTATTTTCCAGCTGCGAGAGGTGGCTACCTCTGGTTTGATGAGGATGAGTGTGTGGCAGCAGCAGTCAACATCTGTCTCTGTCAGGTCAGCAGTAAAACAGCAAGAGACCGAGCTGTGTCACGAAGATGATGGCTGGGAAGGGGCTTAGATTGATCCTGGTCCACTCGCTTTCCCCTCCCAAACACAGGTGCCCGTACGGCAGTCAGTCAGTCAGTCCTTCATGGAGAACGATGGCCAGAAAGCATCAGAGATTTGTGGCCCTGGGAAGCAACAAGGCAGAGGTGAGGCCCATGATCAATATTAATGGTGGCCCCAAGGGGTTGCTGGATTCTCATTAGAGAAAACGGTGAGTGCTGATAATATTCTTACCGTTATGCTAATGTCTGATCTTTCATTTCTCCATCAGTAACACCTCCCACCCCGTCTGAGCTCAGTGTCCTGGAGAAGAATGTGCTTAAAGGTGAGGTCAAGGTAATTTCAAGAGGTGCTAAAAGAAAAAGTGAGGGCAGGTTGGCAGCCAGGAAAGGGAAAATTGGTCCCATTGTTAAAGGAAGAAAAGAACATCAGAGGGGTTTATAAAATGTCAAGAGTGGAGTATTGCTGTGTGCTCTTTGCTTATTGAGTAGAGTTTGAGGGAGGTTTGCCTTAAATATACCTTCCATACAAATATACAGAAACATGTTTTTTAGTGAACTTTAAATATTAGCTATAATAGTCTTTGGATAAAAAGGCAGTCATTATTTCTTCGAGCACACTCTCTACTGCCGAGCAAATGTTCCAATGTGGCAGGATGGTGGCTTTAAAAATAGCTGTTCACTCCAGAGCCTCCAAGTGTGGCTGGGAGGTAAATTCAATGTTTGACTGTGAGCAGTCATTGATGTGGTCCAAGAGCCGCAGCCAGCAAGCCCTCGTTTCACTGAAGCCAGTGGAAATAGGAGGCAGTGGGAAAAGCTTGCAGAAAGAGAGGTTTGGGCATCTTTGGGAAGCTCCAAGCCTTTCAGGAGCTATTTTTAAAAATCATCACTTGCTGAACTGTTATGACACCTGTCATAAAAATCACAGGAAACTGGGTGGAAGGGCACTGACAAGGTGTCATCTCGGGTGACATACCTGTGCCATTTCTCAAGGTACTTGTCCAATCTCTTCTTAAATGTCCAGAGGTGGAGACCCACGTGCCTCAGCTCAGCAGCTCCAGTGCTTTGCTGCTCCCACTGATGCAAAGCTCTGCTGGGTTTTGTCTGAATCTCCCTCGCTGTAACTTACGCACATTATTTTTTCCTACCCACAGTAGAAATGGGGAAAAAATTATTTCTTCTCTTCTTTGTCCTTTGAATTCATCCTCCTTTCTCCAGGCAAAACAGACCACCTCTTCTGATCTTCCCACGCAAGTTGTGTTTTTGGGTCCTTGCTCACCCAGCTGTTGTCTCCTCTGAACTCCTTCCAGTGAGCTCACGACCTTCTTAAATTGCCTCCAAATTGAATGCAGTAACTCAAGCTAAAATCTTAGCAGTGTCGGACAGACTAGAATTACTTCATGTGCCTTGTCAGCAGTGATCCTGTTTGTATGTCACAGTACAGTATTTGACTTTTTTGCAACAGCAATGTTGATTCACAGTCAAGTTGTGATCCACTAAAACCTTCAGATCCTTTCCTACCCAGCTGATACCAAACTAGCTGCTTATCTCCCATAAATATGAATGCCTGTTCCTTCCTACAGTTGCGACGTTGAATTTGTCCTTATTGAATTTCATCCTACCTTTTTTTAGAATGTTTCTCTGATTTTTCGAGGCTACTTTATATTCAGTTTGATCTAGCATGGAGCAGCCTGCCCCATGCTGAAGCTATTTGTGAATATAATAAGCATCTTTTCTATCCCATTATTAAAGTTACTGATGAAGAAACTGAAAGATGCAGGATCTTGCAAAGACTTCTTCTGGACCGTAAATACCTCCAGTCTCACAGTGGGGGACTGACCACTGAGTACAGTTGAGTACAGTCATTGAGTACTGTTGTACCCCTTAATTACAGTTGTCTGATCATTGCAGACTGTTCCCCAGTGTGGGGGGTCTTCTGGCCCCTGGCACCGCCAACCTGGCCAGGGAAGCTGCGAGCTCACCAGTGCTGGCAAGAAATTTCATAAGAAATTTCAGGAAACGTGAAAATATTGATTTTGTCTCCACTTGTTAATTTTCAAAATCTTTTTTTTTTTCCCCTTTCAATCATTTTTTTTCCTTTCCTCTCCCTACTCTCATCACCTTCCCTCAACTTTTCCCCCATCTGCTTGCCAGGGAAAGTACAATGTTTAGATATTCTTTCCAAATCTTCCTTTTTCCACTGTCTAACCTTTCAAAGCTTCAATTTGGAGAAGTTAGAGAATAGGGGGAAAAAAACCCCAAAACTGTGAAAAAAAAATGCTGATTTTTCTAGGACATGTGTTGAGCCATTCTTGTGCAGGCACACAAGTAGGAGAGTCCTAGTTAAGAAAAAAAATAACATTAATGTCACTTAGAGGCCAAGAGGAAGCAACAGGGAAGAAGGGAAAGCAATGAAAAGCTTCCAAGGGTTTCAGAAAACATGCACTAAAAGATGGGGAAGGGGAGGTGTTCTGCTCTGACATGGCAATGCATAAATACATTCACAATTTGAAAAGGGTTGATATTCTCCCCTCTCTCCCCCTTTCCTTGCCCTGACCAGGTTCCTCTGATGCGCTGTATCTTCTCAGTCTGGTTCTGCTTCCCATGGGGGTGCCTGTGATGGAGAGACAGGTCTCAGGCATACTCTCCCTTTCTCTCCCATCTCCGTAGGACTAAATACATAATTTTCATACCATAGCAGCACTAAGGGTTTTCAGTGACCATACCACAGTATAAAAGCTGATCTTAAGCCTTTTTTTTTTTTTTAATGTTTCATGCAAATTGCCAAGAAAGAACTGATTACAAAAGTACAAGGGATAAACTCTTCTATAAATTTAAAAAACAGCACTATTGCTTTTGGAGAGGGCACAAAACATGACATAGAGCAGGACTGCTGACTGGAGTCCAGCCGGCCAACGTGTTTTCCCCAAGAGCAACAAGGCTGCTAATCTCATCCACCAGATACTCCTGCTCCCTGCCGAAAGCAGTAATTAAGGGCCATGTTTTCAGCAGCCCTGCAAAAATAGGCTTGTTTGACTGCAGGAACTAGACAAATTGTGGCATACATAGATAGCACCATGGCACAAATGCTGATTTCCCACGCGCAGACACTGAGGGTTTATTCTGAGACCTGCTGGAAGTGTGGCCGGAGCTGCCTGCGTACCCTGCGCTAAAGGTTGCAGCTGTATGTGCAACCCACACCCCCGCAGGGAGCACTCACTGTGCTACCTGAGGCGCAAGGATGACTGTAGGGGGTGGCAGGATTTGAGGGCTCCCCTTGCCACCTCGAAACAGAAGTTAGATTTTGCGAAGTCCCAGTCTGCATCAGTGCAGCATGCTGGGATGGGCTGCGCTGCACTGGGTCCCTTTCTAGTTTCTGAGAAGGGTGTCTGACGAGTATTTCTCCATGTCCCCATGCACTCTACACTTTCTCAGGCTCAGGTAGAGGCTATTTGTGGGTTACTTTTCTTCCTTTTCCTGCCTTGCTTGCTCTTCAGAGGATATCTTAACTAGAAACATTTTCTGGTTAAAAATATAAAATGGATGTGAACTGAGAAGCTACATCCCAAGCTTCCCTGAAATCTGTGTCGGTTTGGAACAAGGCCTGTCTATGCTCTTAAAAAAAAGCAAACAAAGGATGCCCATCCTCCTGACAGACAGAATGCCTTCACTGTGTTGCAAAATGGGAAGCAAGGAGGCAGCTCCTCATATGCGGGGGTGAGGACAGGAGAGGGAAGGGACCATCTCGTGGATTTTGTCCTGTCTCACTGTCAGCTTCTTTGAAGGCCCCGTTTTGCTGAGATGGGAGTGTATAAATACAGCGGCTTTTCTCTTTGTGCCTTACAAGAGTCGAGGCTCAGAGCTCCATGTTTGGGTGTGTGAATGGTGTTTTGCACAGACCCACCTCCTGACCCAGCCCATGGCCCCGAATGTTGGTGCCCAGGTGAGCTCTGTTGGTAGCCCCTGCGGTCCATCATCCTTCACGTCGACACAGTATTCCTGTGATAGATGCTCCCTAAGAAGTTTTCAGTCTTATTTCTCAACCACTATTTGTCCTAATGTTGGCTCTTTGTTCTAATATTGGCTCTTCACACATTAACTCCTCACCACAGGTGGTAGGTCCTGTTGAACTCTTCAGCACTCTTACGTGGAGCTCTTCTGTGCAGTGGTAGCACGAGAGTAAATGGCTCCAGAGTGCCTTGGCACTGCTCCGGTGGCTCTGTGCAGCAGGGGAAGGCACACCACGTTTTATGATGTTTGAGCAAGGTGTTTGTTGTAGACTGACTACTGCATTTTATGAGCCTGTCTGTAATTCATCTTCAGCCTCTTCCCCAGTACCAAGAAAGGAAATCAGGGAAAGCTTATTGCACCAAAGCTTTCACAATTCACAGAAAAAATGTTCTATACAGAGACAGATAAAAGATGATAGTAACTAATCCTACTTGGCCAAATCTTGCTGTTACTACAGTGGTGTAAATCACAGTCCAGCCATTGGTTCTTGAGAGGTCTCTTCAGTTTCTTGCCACTTGAGATGACTGCCTAGCTGAAATGTGTGCCTACCTTGGTTAAATTTGTTTGTCCTCCAGAGCTTAATCAAGTACTTGGTTAAGTTGCTTTAGCAATCTGTCTAACATCCTGTCTCCACAGAGGCCATGGCTGTGAGGGCATCATCTTTGCTGCTGATCTCTCTTGGCCCCAGCATCCAGGTCATGCCTAAACCCTCTGGATTTCTTCTCATGTTACATCTCTACGAAAGGCTGCATCTAGCCATGCTAGGACCAAAGCTCCTGCCCAGACACATGTCATTTTGTGTTTTGCTCCCTGCAAGCCCCCTTCTGCTTGATCTGGATGAATGATCTGTGGCCCTGTCCAGATCCATTTGTGCTGCTGCTGCAGAGATCACCGTCCTCACCATTGCTTTGAGCATGCCACTCCCTTGGCATCCTTCCCATGCCTCCCTCTTCTCTGTGCCACTGTGTCTGACCTGCCTGGCTTCCCTTGCAAGGTCCTTCATAGCCCTCAAGAGGAAAGCTGGTTCCCTTTCTCTTTCAAGGGGTACATCACTGATGCTGACCTCTGTAGCCTCCTCTAAAAACTGACCAAGCATATCCATGCTTCATTCCTTCTTGCCCTCTCATTTGTGAAGTGCTCGGATAAATGCCCATAAAGACACATCTTCCTCTTTTCAGATTCTCCTGCAAACCTGGGCAGTGGGATCCGGGATACTACAATAATGCTGTTGTACTACAATAGTACAGGAAATATAAATAAAGACAAGTCAGTTCTCAGGCAGTTTTAGAAGTGGGGATTGTTTCTGTGGTGGATTGCCATAGTTTGGAAGGGACAGTCTTTCAAGAAAAATGGCTTTTCTTTTCTTCTGCTGATTTCTGTCCGCCGTAAACATTTTCTGTATTTTCTGTGTGATTCTGTAAGAATATTTTGCTGCTGTCCAGCCTGATGAAATGTATAGCTAGAAAATCTTACGCAAATGGAAGAGGTCTGATTAGTCTGTCACAATGTTAAGTAAAATAATTTTGTTCCATTTTTGTACCATTTTATCCATATATTTAATTGTTCCTTTCTTCAGAAGGTGTTCTAAAGCCTTTCATACCTTTTTTACTACCATCCTGGCATGTATGTGCTACATTTACTGTTGCCTAGTGTCGTGGTTTAACCTTGGTTGGCAACTAAGCACCACGCAGCCGCTCGCTCACTCCCCCCCCTCCTGATGGGATGGGGGAGAGAATTGGAAAAGCACGTGAGAAAACTTGTGGGTTGAGATAAAAACAGTTTAATAATTGAAATAAAATGATAATGATAATAATATGATAATAGTAATAATACACAAAGCAAGTGATGCACAGTACAATTGCTCACCACCCGCCGACCGATGCCCAGCCAGTCCCCGAGCAGCGGCCCCCCCAGCCAGCTTCCCCCAGTTTATGTACTGAGCATGACGTCACATGGTATGGAATGTCCCTTTGGCCAGTTTGGCTGTGCCCCCTCCCAGCTTCTTGTGCATCTGCAGCCTTCTCAGTCGGTAGAGCCTGGAAAACTAAAAAGTCCTTGGCCAGTGTAAGCACTACCTAGCAACAACTAAAACATCGGTGCCTTATCAATTTTGTTCCCATCCTAAATCCAAAACACAGCACTGTACCAGCTACTAGGAAGGAAATTAGCTCTATCCCTGCTGAAACCAGGACACCTAGTCAGGTGTGACTGCCTTGACTTCCCTGAGGAGCCCTGCTACTAGGACAATGATTTCATGTGCCAGAAGGCTCCAGCGGAGATTATTTGTTCTTATTCTCTGTCCATTCCTCCCACTACATTTGCTGACTCTAACACAACAACGTCTTAGATTTATGCTTTTACTTTAGGTAAGATTTCTATTTCGTTGTCTTTATTCCCGTTATCTAGCCCACCTTCTCTGTTGTATTCAGCATCAACGTTCTCACTCAAGCAAAGCATTTGCTTGGTTTTGGGGAGATACCTCAATTACCTTTAATCCACCACACTCTCACCACATAACAGAACTGCTCTGTCTTTATTCTCCTTTTATTTATGCAACTGAATGACCTCTGTATTATTATTTCCAGTGCAAGGTTTAACTCAGCCTGATTTTTGGCAGTACTCATTGGTTTCTGAGGCTTGACAGTCAGGAATATCACCACCAGTTGCACTTACTTTCCAGTAAAGCCTCCCATACTGATATGAGTCTTTCTGCCTGGTATCATTACAGCAATATTTGTCCACGACCAGATGAGTTTCCAGTAGGGGCCCAACCCAGCCCTGGAAGACCATCATTCCCTAAGATAATATGACTCAACCAGTTTTTACTCTGTTGTATATTCTGCCTCCTTATTTCTCTACAGTCTTTCACAGCATGACCAGAAGCTATACCTTCACCTCCTGTAGTTTCACTATTGCATCTCCAGGATAGTGTGTTTCCTTCAGTGCCCGTGTTGCAGTCAGAACCTCCATTTCTCCACATCCCACAGGCAGGAAATTTTAACTCTGTATTCATACATTTCTATCAAAAAATGTCTTGCACACAAGGCATCTGTTTCTTCCCACTCTCTCCTAAGCTCAGCCTTGACTGTGACTGAACACCAGAAGAGGTTGCTCAGGGAGGTTGTGGTGTCTCCATCCTTGAAGATATTCAAAACCCAACTGGGCACGGCCCTGAGCAACCCGCTGTCGGTGACCCTGCCCTGCATAGGGCGTTGGACAGATGGTCTCCAGAGGTCCCTGACAGCCTCACCCATTCTGTGAGTGGCTCCAGAACCCCCTATGCACTGTCTCCAGCCAGCTCTGTGTGAAAACGCTCCCCTTTGCTGCGGCTATTGCCCCGCTGAAGGCACACTGCCAGCGCTGCGGCTGTTTCTCTGGCTTGTCAGACAGTGAAGATCACAAGCTCTGGGACTTTCTGACGCTAAACAACTCAAGTTTCCACCACTTTTTTTCAAAAAGACTGATGGGTTTTATGATGTCTGTCAATAAACTGCACTTATTTCAGAGTGATTGGAAATGCCCTGGTGATTTTTTTTTCACTCATTAGAAGTGTTTTATTTTCCATTTCTAGGTAAGCAAGAAAAAACATGGGTCTCCCAACTCTGTTTTCAGATTTGGTATAATCAAGTTAATTACTGACATTCTTTTTGATACTTGGTAATTTCAGCCTAAAGACATGTTGAACTCGACAGCTCTAAATACACAGATATAATGGAAAGGCCGATCCATTCTCAGCTAGACCAAGGTGAAGGCATGGTGACAAAATAAAAATTTAAACATGCTGCTTCATTTAACTATCTCAGCAGCCATCTATTTACCATGTGGAAAATCATTTGTAAGGTTTCTTAAAGGTTTGTCCGTTGTTTTGGGCACGTTTTTCTTTTCTTGCTGAATGAAGATCTCATTCTCTCACCTCTCAGTCTGATGGAGCTGGAGACTCAGGATAGGTACTTGTATAATAATTGTGCAAGACAACATTTACTGAAAAACCTGTAGCAGGGAGAGGTAAGTGACTGCAGACATCTCTATCGCCTGCTATTAATTGGCATACCTATTGCACAGACCTGTTGGTACCATGGGATGTAACAGCAAAAGATGAAATCATGGTAATTGCAATCTTCCCACAAGCTATCATTTCATTTACATTTTAATTAATTTTTATAAGTCTTGTAGTTACGAAATATTGAAGCAATTAAAGGCATGAAGGAAGGAACACGTCAGTGTCAATTAAGGACAGTGAGTCAAAGAGGAGAGTTTGGTTCAAGATAAAGTTCATATGAAAAATAATGCTTTGTAATTTATAGAACTACAAGTTCTTTGGAAACTTGAATAAAATAAGCCAGTTTTAGAGTCTTAGACATTTGAGACATCACTGGTTTCCTTAGTTTTCAAATGGGGAAACTGAAGCAGAGATAGTTTGAACATCAGTTTCCTGAGTTCAAAGAGAAAATCTGCAGCAGAGCTGGGAATCAAATCTTGAGCTGTTGAGCAATCTGTGTGAGTGTCTTCCTTACAAGAAGATACTTCCAACTGTCACACAGAAAGGAATTCTGAAAGACGTGTGTGTTTTTGTGAGTAGGGTGATGCCTTCGTAACACAGATCTCATAAGCTGGCCTTTGGCTACCCAACCATTTGGTGTACTCAGAAAATGGCTCTTACTAAAGAGAGCGTTGCTAAGTCCTGTGATTTTCATATCTACTGTTTTCTTAAAACCCCAGTTCCCTGATGCAGGAGCTTCACTTCTGTTTAAATGAAAAAGAAGTTTCCAGCTGTCAGAGTTGTATAAAACATAAAGCACTGCTCCTAACTGCACAGAAACCAAAACATCAAATTAAAAAGAACCTAAATGTATTTTTTAATCACACCCAGTGTACCATAACTCGAGTCTTTTAAGCCACCTCCATGATTCTGAAGGGCAGATCTGGGACTTTCGGTGTTGCTGATGTTGCACATCAGACGGGAATGAGCCTGGAGGTGCTGAGGTGGTCAGTCATGGTCACACCAACAATGCATCACCTGGAAGATGCCAAGAAGTGGCTGCAACCAAAGAGGGGGGACAGCAATGCTGATTTCACCTCTTTGGAATATATATCAGTGCAGGTTTGAGTACCAAACTGGGGAAAGAAAGAAGCTGGGTTTGCTATCATGAGAAATGCAAGTGTCTGAGAATTAGGTGGTTTCAAAGCAGCAGCTAACACAGGTAACTGCTTACGCTGGTGAGGGGGCTCAGCCACCAGCAGGTATCAGGCTAAATCTGCGCTGAAGTGCAGCAAAGATATGACAGGTGATTTATGGTATTTTCACAGGGAGTTGTCTCTTCCTATGCTATATTCCTATGAAGCCTATAAGAGATGACACAGGGCAGAAAGCTTTCTGTTTGCTTGGTCCAGGCAGGGATGACACACAGCCCAGCATTGGGGGTGATGGAGAGAGAGACCTGGTCCCCAGAAAGGGCTGGTCTCTGTGCAGGGAGGCACTGCTGCTGGGATGGGGAAACCCAGGGAGGAAAACCATCTTTGCAGCAACAGTCTGAATTGCAAACGCCATTTACTTTTATTCTGACTCATCTTGATTCTTCTCTACACCAAAGGGTCCTTTGTTCTCTTCTGCTCACAAAACCTGGCTCTTGAATTTTAGTTGGTTTATTTGGAGAGCTCAGGGTGTGAAAAAGGGCTAGGAGGGTCCCTTGAAGGTTCGTCTGACTCGAGGCTGGGCTGCCACAAGAGGCACCGGCACCAGTGGGGACTGGTCTGCTCCAGGTGGCCTAGAGCCCCGCGAGCAGCCAGACTGCAAGGGCACTTCTGCCGCCTGTGCAGACATGCTGAGGGCTTGCTCAGGCACGCTGTGCACGCTTGTTTGGGCACAGTGTCAGCCCCTCGGGGAGGCAGGATGTTCATGCTCTCACTGGGGGCCTTGCAGAGCCTTCAGAGCAGGAGCTAACCCACTTTTTCTGCTTTTCCTCACTGCAGTGTGCCTGCAGGGAGCATGTGTCCATCCTTCCCTGCTGCTCCTCATCCTGGGCAGGCTGGTGGCCGCTTTCCCGGTGTTTGCTCTCTGCCTCCTCCCAGGGATGCTCTCTCCCTGCCTGGACGCTGCCTGGATGGTGCGGCTCTTGCTGCTGTGGACCTCCAGTTAATCAGTATTTTCACACAATTATAACCAGAGAGATGTGGGATCCTGGACCAGTCCTGGGCTGGGGAGAGGCTGTTTTTACCTTCACACCACCGCGGTGCAGAAAGCTGCTAAAAACAGGCAACTCCCAGCTAGCAAGGGATGAGAACAGGCGTGAGCTTCCTGTGGGGTTTTAGGTTGCATCCCACGGCTGGCTGCTGTGCTGGAAAACAGGGGCCATGGTGGCTCCAGCAGGTCTGCCAGCACCCAGGGACGCATGAGTGGCACCAGCCACTGGGGGGGACTGCAAAGGCAACCGCAAGGAGCAGCCGGAGAGACAATTATTTTTGTCCTGGAGGGAGGAGGCCAGGTAGAAAAAAACATAAGAGACAGGATGAAAACCAACCAGGAGAGCAAGGTCTGTGGGCCAAGAGTGCTGCAGCTGCCAATGTCATCAATGGCAGGCCTGGCGGTGGGGCGGGAGCCACCCTTTCCAAACACGGCAGAGGACATTGGATGCTCTCCCAGAAGCAGTGCTGCAAACCCACCCAGAACGCTCTCGACACGGGCAAAGAGAAATATTATTCTCCCGTTTTAAAAATAAGAAGCCTGATAAGATATCCAGAAAATGGTGCCAGCTCAGCCCTGTTCCTGCTCTCAGGGCATCCAGGGTGTCACCCTGCTTTGGGGACAGGGGCACAGATGTTGCGCTGGGTACGGTAGTGCAGGTGCCCAGGGAATGAAGGGATGCTCTCCACCTGGCAGCAGTGCGCCCAGAGAGCTGCCAGCAGAGTGAAGGCAGAGCGGGATGCACGGGGCCTCTTGGATCCTCCATCCGCAGAAACAGAGCTGCAGCTCGGCCTCACGGAAGCAACCATCAGCTGTGAGCTGCCTGGCTTGCTGCTTCAGCGTAGGTCTGCATGCAGGTCCTCTTGCTAACGAAGCACTTTTTTCGGTATTGCTCATGTCCTTATCCCATTTCCACGTAGACGGCCCCGGGCCACTGCTGCGAGGAAGGAAGCTGACGTCCCAAGTCAAGCTGGACACAGGGACTGTGAATGTCTGCTCGCACAAGTCCCCAGTTCCCCCCTGGATTTTAAGCCACACAAAGCCGTGTACAGCCAGGCCCCGAGCTGCAGGAGGTGTTCGCAGCCTTTTCTCCTCTGCCCCTGTTTCCATGCCATCCTGCCCGTCACCTTCCTTGCTGTCCGTGGAGGGATCCCTGCGTCTTCCAAGCTCCAGATGCTGTGAGTGCTGACACTTGTTCAAATCTAACACTGCAGACCGTTAACATGGAAGAGCAGTTTAGTGAGGAGCAGAGAAGATTTTATTAATATTCTTTTCATGTTGAAATTATACTTCTGCTCCATAGGCTGAGTGATGAAAGAGAACAGTTGTGTCAATAGTCCATAATGCGAGGGAAAAAGAGTTGTTTACAACCCTATTGGCTCTTAGAAAAGGTTTAAAGGCTTTTTTTTAAGCATTAAAGTATTGGGGGGAGGGTTGCAGGTGTGCTCAGAGCATCCCCCAGCCACTGTAAGGCACATGTAAAACTGAGCAGCACAAGAGTCCTAAAAGGTGAGACCAAAGTGCCAGTGAAGATCAGAGCTCAGATGCCAACCAAGATTCCCTGTTTGGGACTTGTGGAATGCAAAATGTGCTTATCTATGCTGCTGTTGAAGTGCTGCTTATGGAGGAAGAGGAGCAGATCAGGGCAGACTGAAGGAGGAAAGAGAAATATATGGAGAAATTTCATGCAAGAGGTTTATCCTTGCACTGGCCAGAAGGTGCTGGACCAGAGCAGAGGTGAAGAGCAGTGGCTGCTCAGTCCTGCAGGGGGACTGCAGCCTGAAAAAGGGACCTGAATCCATGTCCCCTTCAACTGATCTATGTAAGCTGAGGAGGATTTTGAAAAGAACCAAACCTTTTTTTTTTTCCTTTCAGATTTTTCAGCTCCTTATTCACCCATTTTTTCCCTGAACGCTTACCTTTTGCAGTAGGGTTTCCTTGTTTATTTACTTTTCCTACAATCCCAGGGTAACAAGAATTGCTTACATTAGATTTCAGGTTGTTTATCCACTGCTTTCTTTAGCAGACAAAGCCTTAGAAACACTTTTCTAGGTAAAATACTGAAGCTGCACATTTTAGGTAAGTTGGCAGGTGATGCAGAAAGTTTTATTCTGAAATTTAGAGATGTCAAATTAAAAATGGTATCTCTCTGTCATCTAAATGAATGTTTTTCCATGTAGTGCCCAAGGTGATTATGCCAGAGAGGGTAGAGAGAAAATATTTCTGTGTTCTTTTCAGTTTTCTTGGAAATCCCTTAAGACCCCCGATGTCACAAGTTTTGCATGTAGTTTTCTTTGTATCTTATGTAGTGAGCCTCTTTGTTTCCCTTCATTTTAAACATCTACTCAAAGACAAGATGGGTCTTCCTCTAGAAACGTCTGCTTTTCTCCATTGACTACAAAGGGAATAGCTTCGTGTGTGCAAATCACTGAAGTTATTGCAGGGGACCTGCCTGCCTGCCTAGATGACTGCCCTCCCTGGGCTCCTCTTTACCTGCTTTCTGAGAGCTTGCTCTGTATCTCAATCATCAATTTTACCAAAGGCACTAAAGGGAAGTTGACTCTGCTTTCCTCTGTGTGTGTTTTGGGGCCATGTCTCTTAGGAAATCACTGTGTTTGAATGTGCTTGGAGATACTAAGTCCTGAGACCTTCAGTAGCCTATTTCTGTCCCTCCCTGGGTAGTTGCTGAAGGCAAAGCTCACCCTGGTTTGTTATTTCCAGCTTTCCAGCCCGTCGATGCTTGAGCAGTGGGTCTGGCAGCAGCCTCTCTTCCCAGCTGCTGGTGCACTGTGTGGATGCCTGTGAGCACTGCTGGTTCCAGCTCAGCTGGTGGCCAGGTACCGGTGTGCTGCCAAGGCATATCACCATGGGTCAGGGAGTGAGCAAACAAGGTATGCAGAGAGAAAGCCCTCCCTGACCACAGTTACATCTGAAAACTTTGTTTTGCGTGTCCTTTATATTTCTGTCCTGCCACTGGCATGATTTCGCGCAGCTCCTTGGAGGTCCTGAGTTCTTTATTCTGGTAGTTAAGCTGTTTGCTGCTCCTCCGGGTAAATCCGCACCTCCTCTCCATGGGCTGGGAGAAAGGCAGGAGCCTTCCAGAGCAGAATGGCAGAAATGAAGATCATCAAAGATGGCACCTGATTAGCAACCTCCTTCATGCCCTATCCTCTGCATTTGATGTGGACAATCAGGAGAAGGTGTTGCCAAGGCTATGAGATCTTGTCAGTCTGCCTTCCAGGTCCTCTGTGGCTTCCCTCTTCCCCCCCTAATTGTGCCCAGACTTTCTGTTTAAATACCATCTGCTTCAGCTGCAATTTGCACAAGTATCCCAAAGGGCTTTGCTCTTGATTTGCCGGTAATCTGCCTTTTGTATGCTAACCCTCTATGAGATGGTCTTGTTACAGAGAAAATACACTTGTCTTTGAAGAATGATAAAATAAGGATGTGAAGCAACAAAAGACAAGCAGGTCAAATCTGAGACCAATGCTGCCTGAGCCAGATTCTGCTGCGGATAATTCCTGAAGACAACTTGTGATCAAAGCAGTAAAGCAAGAATTTGTCATAACCACTGAAAGGGTTAATGGAAGATCCTGTCTGTAATGAAGTATCTATCATCTGCTGCAAAAAAAAATCCTGCTCATTCAGCAAGCAAAATACCTGCTGGTGTCAGCAGGGGTGTCAGGCAGGGAGTAACGACTTTGCCATGGTGATCCACATCACCGATGCGAATCAAACCAGGTTTAAAACTGGCTGAGTTTCAAAGGTTAAATGCTCATCCCTTTCTGCTTTCACCCTTTCTTCCCCCAAGTTTTGTCTCTTTTACATAAAACAAATTTGAGTTTTGTGGGGTTCTTGCTGGCAAGGCGCAAGAAAACAACGAGTCTGATCCCAACAGCATTATAAACTAATTAAAAAGCAGGACCAGTCTCTTCCCAACAGGTTCACTGTAAGGTATTTTTCACAGTGTCTGACCAGTACCTGTGTACTTCTTGCGGTATTACAAGAGGAGTGAGTATTATCCAAATCAGTAGAATTTATTAATATTACCAGGTTCCTCCTTTTTGCTGTTTCTCTTGTACTCCGACAGCACGTTTAGGAATACTTTTGCTGACAGCATCGCCTTTGGAAAGGCCCATCAGCATTCTGCTACGGGCCGCCCTGCTAACGTTACCTATTATTCAAGCTGCTTGCCTGATGCTTCTGATTATTAGACCTTTTGTTTAGTTTGCAGTCTTTCCCTGTTTGGGCTGAAATGTAGCATTAAGAGCATTCTGACCGAGCCAGGTAATTTGGCATTTACTGTATATGTAAAAATGTTAACTTAAAGCAGCAGTTTCTGAGAATAAAGCATAAAAAAGCATATTGTTTTGCCCATTTTATGAAACAATTGAAGGAGTGATTTCAAATTTGATGGGTGTGTTGTATCAAGGCCACCTTTCTCTGTGAAAATTCCCCTAAACGGAGCTAGATGTGTGAACCTTCAAAATAATCACAGTTTGCACAGGAACGGCTTGGAGGAATTTCACAGCTGAATTCCCCAAGAGTCTCTCCTTTCCACAAGCTCTGTGCACTGCAAGGAAGATTACCTTGAAACTGTCAAAGCAGTGTTGTACTCTGTCGTGGTTTAACCTCAGTCAGCAACTAAGCACCACGCAGCCGCTTGCTCACTCCCCCCCTCCCCCCGGTGGGATGGGGGAGAGAATTGGAAGAGCACAAGTGAGAAAAACTCGTGGGTTGAGATAAAAACAGTTTAATAATTGAAATAAAATGATGATAATAATAATAATAATAATATGATAATAATAATAATACACAAAGCAAGTGATGCACAGTACAATTGCTCACCACCCGCCGACTGATGCCCAGCCAGTCCCCGAGCAGCGGCCCCCCCCCGGCCAGCTTCCCCCAGTTTATTACTGAGCA
>NW_008824031.1:2830275-2837784 GCF_000699105.1 Pygoscelis adeliae
TGACGTCACATGGCATGGAATGTCCCTTTGGCCAGTTTGGCTGTGCCCCCTCCCAGCTTCTTGTGCACCTCCAGCCTTCTCAGTCGGTAGAGCATGGAAAACTAAAAAGTCCTTGGCTAGTGTAAGCACTGCTTAGCAACAACTAAAACATCCGTGTGTTATCAACTTTGTTCTCATCCTAAATCCAAAACACAGCACTGTACCAGCCACTAGGAAGGAAATTAACTCTATCCCTGCCGAAACCAGGACATACTCTCAGCTCCCCACAACACATCACCAGAGCTCTGGATCCAGTCTGTGTCAGCTGGAGCTTCCCTCAAGATCCAGCATGAGCAGATGTTTTCTTCAAACATGGCCAGCAAAGAGATTTTTCTCTTGATGTCCTGTCTTATATCACTTTGGATCCTGCAAACCAAGCAGCGTGCTTTGTGGCAAGTCAAGGAAGGGTGGTTAGGGAAAAGTTGGAGCTGCTTCTCACAAGGCTTCTTTTCTGAGACCTCATCACCTGGTATGACTCAGTCAGCCTAGCAGGGTCTCACCTACCTCCTGGACTGGCCCACTGGTGGTCCCATGGGTCAAGGCAGGAACAGATCCCTGGACAAGGAGCACATCTCCCCTTTTCTCTGGCTATTGCCTCTACTTGCTCCTGATGTCTCTGTATGGTCCGTTGGCTCCCTGATTCATGAGGTGCCTTCATTCCTCTGTGCCCTGGGTTTTTTCTCTCAGCTAAGGCGGTGAGAGAAGGGTGAGAAGGAGTAATGATGGACAGGAGACACTGTGAGGAGGACTGGCGATTAGCAGGAGGCACCTCTTTCACAGTCATCTGCATGGCTGAGGAGAAGAGGGCATGAGACCCATGCAGGAATTTGTTAAGTCCTTGCCCTTTGGTATGGGACTGTAGGTTCAGTGTGAGAGAGAGGATAAAATGGTCCCTGATCCAGGGGGGCTTTCAATCCACAGGGGAAACAGAAGAGTTGGAGGGTTGGTTATACAGGAAGAAATTAGCTGCAGGGATCGGGGCTTCATGGGCCTAAGCTTTGACAAACACCTAACACACTTTGCCTCTTCAGGTGCATTAGGTGTTTGTCAGTGCTTTGGCCAACAAAGCCCTGAGCAGGACAGAGAAGTGCAAACCAGGGAGGAAAAGGGGGCACACAGGTCAGAAAGCTGGACACCCTGCCTAAGCAGAACCAGGAATTGTCTCCTGGCTCCCATCTGGCATCCAGGTCCAGGTCTGCCTCCATGCGTGGAGGAGGAAACAGTTCAAACATCATTTACAGCTGTGAGTGGCTCTGGGTCACCTAAAACGGTCACAGAAATCGGGCCAGTGGTGGCATGCTCTTACAGATCTCTCTTCTCCTGGAAGACCGGACAGTCTTCCCAGGTGGGGTTGACATCTCTCTCCCCTTCAGCATGTGACCCAAGGGCACTGAAAACAAACGAGACCGGACCCACGTTTAGTAGGAGTCAAATGGAAGAGATGAGCAGAGGGTGGTTTGCTCTGCACACCCAGAGCAAAGGGATTTCTGCGCTGGCTGTTTCTGCTGGGTGTGCTGAAAGGTCAGCAATATTTCAAGTCAACCAGCCAATAGCTATTTTTGGCTCTTATTTTGCAAACATGACATCAGAAACAAAGAGTTATTTTTGTCCATCAGGATTGCTCTGATAACTTTGCTCAGTACAATGTTAAATAATCAAACCCCACAGGAATAACAGCACTGTTTTATAATCCCATATTATCAGATATATAGAGGCATACAGCGGGGTGTGTGTGGAAGGGAGAGCTTAAATCACTCGATGAATACAAAAGAATATTTGTATTCTTCATATCATCTGAGTCCACATATTGCAATGATTTGGAGTATTGTGTAGGTGTGCATAGAAGTGTGGATTTTTAAACAAGGGGGTACTTGCCCCAACGGGAGAAAATAGCAATAGCTATTGTCCTCCACCGCTTTTTAGCAATGCCAGTGCACAATGTGGCTGGTGTGACAAGGAGCAGCTGAGGCACCTGCAGAGCCCCACTCCTACACACACTGTCACCATGGCTTCCTCCACATCTGTGTTGTGGAAACACCTCCTTTGCCCATGAAAACCTCGGTGGAAGTGGAGCGTATTGATTTGTGAGTCACTGGTAGCACTTCTACAGCTACAATGAAGAGAAAGTCCCAACTTCTGACTTTTTGTGGTTCGTGTCACACAGGACCTAAATGGGAGCAGCGTTTTCTTTTGCTAAATACTGTATGGACACAGGAAAGACAGCCCTTGCCCAAAGACCTTGAAAATGTCACTGGGGAAGACAGATAAAGGTAAGAGAAAGGGAGGCTTATAATGTCCGATTTATGGTTGGAGAAGTTAAGCACAGAGATGTCACAGACCATCTGCTCCACACCTATCACATCCAGCATATTTTTTAAAACTTGTTTTTTAGGTACCAAACACCTGTATTTTCAAACATGGTCTTCATGGCAGGTGATCACCACATGGAAAAATCTGCTCCAAAGTATCCAGATGGTAGCAATGAGAAACTGACCTCCCCTAGAAACACAGAGGAGAGAGCTGGACATTTTGGAACCACGTTCCTCCGATTACCTGCCAATGATGTCAGGGAGGCTGGTATTGGAGTGAGTCACCGAGCCAAGATATCCTGAGCAGGCCTGGGTCAGTGGTTTGTCTTTTTATTAAGCCCACCTTTCCATTCCTCAGAAGGCTAAGAGATCTCCTTTCTGTCTTGTCTTGTCTAACCACCAGTGGGTGGTTATGGAGAAGAGGCAAACTCTTCTCAGGTGTGCTCAGTGAAAGGACAGAAGGTGACAGTCACATATTGCAGCAGGGAATAGGACATAAGGAAACAAATCTTCTCCAAGAGGGTGGTCAAGCAGGAGAGCAGGAGCCCAGAGAGGATGTGGCGATTCCATCCTTGAAGGTGTTCAAGATTCAATGGGACATGGCCATGAGCAGCCTGCTCTACCATCAGATGTAGCCATGCTTTGAACAGGGGTTGGACCAAATAAAGTCTATAGATCCCTCCCAGTCTAAATTACTCCACAATTTTTCTGAGTTGAAAAAGGTCGCTGGCACGTTCCCCATCCTGTCTGAGAGGCTTGTTGTTTTCCTCAGGAGGCAGCATTGGGATGAAGCCGTCATTTTCAGACTCGGTGGCTCAGCTGGCTAATGCACGCAGCAGGATGTGAGGAAGCCTCGGGAGTTTTTACCTCTGCCTGGAAGATTTGACCACGTTTCCTGCCTCAGAGGTGATTGCTCTGTAAAGTACAAGGGAGTTGTGAGGCTGCAGGTTATTTTCAACACCTTTAAAAAGCAAAAAAAAACTACTGCACTTTGCATGCAACATCAAACAGCCATTGGTCTGAGAAGGGAAGAGAAAGACCCTGTAGGCTGCTGCTTAGGGCACCCAGCTGGAAGATAAGTGTGAGTTAAAGAATGTTTTTGAGTAAGTATTCACTAGAGCAAGGATTGAAATCCTGGAGTCTCATTTTCCCTTGTCACCAAATCTCCCCAGATACCAGCCCCTGAGCTGTGCTCTTTCCAGCTGACCTGGTGGAAGGGAGGACCTGAAATGTCTTTCCCTGCCAGCTGGGGCTGCCACTCTGCCATGCTGGGAGGAGGGGAAGGCTGGGATGGCCTGAAGAAGGCTCCTGGCTGCAAGCACCGAGCAGAAGCAAACACCCCTTGACACCGATATGTAAATTGCTGAGAGAGGTGGAACTTGAACCACCTCCTTCCTCAGGATTTCCTGCAGCTTAACTTGGACTTCCCCATGCATATCAGGCTGGTTGTAATAAGTCCTGTTTCCCAGGAACTACATCTTCCCATGTGCCTTCCAGGGAGCCTCCGTGTCTCCTTTGGTGAGTCTACTGGTTTGCAGGATGCATGGGAGACTGGCCCTGGGAATGATGTCCTTGTGTGGGTTTAGCCCAGAGGGACCCAGCAACCAGCCCAGCATCACAGAGTAGGCTTGAAATGGTGAGGGAATGTGGGCTTGCAAGGTGGTATCACTGACTTAGGGTTTATTGCTCACTAGATCACGTTCTCTCACATTTCCAGCACCTGGAGTCATAAGACTATCAGAGAATCTCAGTTTGGGGGTTTTCTAAAGGATGTTCTCAGCCCTCTGTGCTGCAGAGAAATGACTGAAAATGCTGTACTTCTCCTCTTCCCCTGCTGCAAAAAGCAATTAGGGAGCCCAGATCCACTCATTTTAAATCTTGTAATTTTAAGCCAATCATAGAACTTTTGAACACCTGGAGTTGGCAATCCTACAGCCCAGAGGTCCTTGTGCCTAGACCACCCAGCCTTTGCAAATATCTGCACAGATACATGTCTTCAATTTGTAATGTATTTTGCAAAAGCTGTTTCAATTTCTTGAAACAGGCACTTGATACCTTGAACATTCTCATTCCTAAGCACTGGTCTCTTTTGGAGTACTCATGTGCTTTTTGTCTGTGTGATGGAGAGGCTGCTGTCACTCGGTCAGAAGGAAGATAATATATGCAGTTGCATATTTGGGTTGCTCATCTCCTGGAGCAGACTTCCTAAATGATGCCTCAGTCCTTTGTTCAACTTCCAAAATGAATATCACAGAGAGGTCTGCATTTTCTGGCTCAGAAAGACTTTCAAGCACAATGAATCAAAAAGGGGATGATTTTTGAAGCACTTGTACGGGAAATTTATGGCTTTGCTTCTTTCAAGATGAAAAACCTGATGTAGGCTATAAATTTACTTAGAGGTTTGCTTTTAAAACTCAGCTTGTGACTTCTCATGGGAAACAGGACGGGTAGGTATGAATCAACCCGCACTAAATGGAATGGCTAAGACTTCAGAAAGAGAAATCTGGTCCAAAGGACATGCTTTTTGTTGTGGCGTTAAGCTGAGCTCAAACTCAGTGTTATCATTTCACTCTTCTGTGCACGCAAGACCCTGTGGCATGAGTTTTGTGGCACTTCCAACCAGGTGAGCCGGCGCGAGTAGGAGTAGAGTCAGCTTGCAGAGAGGATGCAGGCTGAAAAACCCTGCTTGGACCACTCCTGTAATTTCCCACCTGTGCCAAGAACAACAGAGAGGTTTTTTCCAGTAGTGACCAGGGGAAAGAGCAGGGTAAGTTGGTGTGGGGCAGCACGAGAGGCTGGCTACCCCATGACTCACACCCAGCCTTGGCTACCCCACAGCCAGTGACGGTCATTCAGCGTAGCTGATGTGAAAGCAAATCCTGAACTGCTCTGCTGGGACAGAGAGAAAAAAAAAGTTAAACTGCTATGGAGAAACAATCCCATGTTTATTCCTGATTAGTTTACATTGAAACATGGCTGCTGACAGGTTATTTTGGTAAAAAAGGCAAGAGCTCATTGTGTCCGTCGTTCTGCTGCCTACTCTGCATGGGTGGAGTTTCACTGAAATCGGCTGGAGCCCTTCCACATACAGCAAATGGCAGGATTAGCAGCAACGTTTTGCAAATATCCCTCTTACTCAAATAACCTATTAACTAAAATGCTCTACTGAGCTGCAATCACTAGTAGGGTAGGTTTAGTTTATAGTTTCTATGGTGAGTAGTGTGTTTCTGGAAGCTGGGCTAGGTATTTTTTTTTCCTCCACTTGGAAACATTGTGTTGAAGAAAGTGGAGATTGTTAGATGTTTTGAAACATGTTCTTCTGCAAAAAAGTTCCCTTTTGAACGTTTGATAATAAAAATTCATTTGCATGATGCTACAGGCTGTGGGCTAAATTGTGTGGCTGGATGATTATTTAGCAAGATACAGAGTTGCCACAAAACTAGATGCAAGTTCAGAAGGCAACCAGGCATTGCCCAAGTTTGCAGTTCCGGTAAATCATCACACAGCAGAGGGATGGAGAGCTTGTGGCATCACGCAGGGTGCTGGGCAGTGCTGGGGCTGAATGCCACACGAAGCAAATCACAGCATTAAAGCACAGGACGTGCATCTCAGAGGCAGGTCCCATCGATAGCTCTGACAAAAAGTTTGCTGTCTGTCCTTCTGCTCTGCAATCTGGAGCAATGGCTTAAGCCAGCCCCAGAGGTGTCCCAGGGGTGTCACAAGCACCTGCCGATGACTCTGGTGATGGGCTACTGCCGTTGTGTCAGCCCCTTCAGCAGATGGGGATGGAGAGAAGGCAGTGCAGAAAGGTGTTAGGTACAGGTGGGCTGTGAAAGGGCAAGAATTTTGTTTCCAGGTGTTAGTTTGGTGGCACTTGGGGAGGGCTGAGCACCAGCACCTGCTCGGGGCAAGCAGCAAGGTTACTGCCAGCGGCAGGGTTTGGCTGACCATTGCTACAGCTGCAGGTATGGCTCCTCAGCAATCTCTGGCTGTTCATGTCCAACAGAGGCAGCTGCGTCCTGGAGAGGAGAGATGGGTGTGTAGCAACATCATGCGACTGCTGATAGGAATGTAGAGTATTTGAGCTATTTCGCTTTTTGTGTATAAAGCTCAGCATCAGCATCAGAAATGCAACACGAAAGCAAATTCAAAAATGAGAAGAGTCAAGAACTGAAGAACTGAAGAGTAACAGCTTCTGGTAACTAGATGCACACTTCCACCCATTAGTTTGAAGATGTAGCCCCTAAATCATGCCAGCCTCACCAGTATGTTTTATGCAAACCATTACTGTCTCCAGGAGCTGCAAGTGAAAACACTGTTGTTATACTCATGCTCTTACATTGTGTATAATGATTCTTGTCCAACTTGCTAAGCAGCAGTGTTCAGTGTCACACTGTGTAGGCATTAAAAGTAGTATTTTGTAGTCTTTTTTAATTTTAAACATTTCTGAAATGCTAGGCATATAAATTGCTGCTTTTAAGTTTGAGGTGAAAAGGGAAAAAAATAAGAAGAGTGTCACTGCTTTTAACTGGCATATCATCTCGATGCCGTGCTCTTAGCGGAGAGCACTTAACAACCGCTCAGCAACCTTCCTCCTGCCCCGAGAAGAGGCAGCCAAAATCTGTCCTGTGGAGACACTGTCTCCTGGACCAGGCCCCACTGATGAAAAAGTTTGTGAATCCCACAGATGTATGCGACTGTGTATGTCAGATGTAAAAACGCAGAGCACTTTACCGAGGAAAGCTAGATACTCCCAGAAAAGTAAAGACAGAGGGGTTGAAAATCTGGGGTCTGAACATATAAATCTCATTGTGTGACTTCAGCTCAGATAGATGAAGTGGCTATGCCTAGGTTTGTGGTGAAACAAGAACCAGAACCGAGGTCTAGGGACTCCTACAATCCAGCAAGTGACACTTCTCCCCCCTGGTTCATCCATCTTCTTCTGAATAATTTATGGTTGTTTTGGGGCCGCTTACAAAGTTCAGAGGCATTAGGCTGGAGAAGAAAGTGCAGAGAGGCGTTGCATGTGCTGTCAGCCCCCTGGTGGTGTGTCCATCTGCTCTCGTGCGCTAACGAAGACCTGCTGCGCAATGCCTTTCAGGAAGCTCCAATCTTCAGGGCCTTTTGCATTAATCTTTAATATGCTATTTGTTTGCTTGTC
>NW_008824031.1:2837810-2841131 GCF_000699105.1 Pygoscelis adeliae
AAAACTAAAAATAAGCTGCTTAGCAAAGATGGGGCATATTAGCTGACTTCTACTCCAGGCTGTGGGACAAATCCACCAGCCTCTGGTGCAGAAGAGCCCAGCTTGGGCTAACATTCCCTTTTGCAAAATTTTTCCAAAAAGGAGAGGGGAAATGTGTCAGCACCATAAGGGATCCCATCCTGTGTTTTTTAATCCTTCCTTTGTTTGGGCTACGTGATCTCTCCAAGAAGACACAGCTCATGAGGACAGTTCTCAGTGGAGGCCCAGCAAAGCTGCCAAGAAATGCACACTGGATGAACAGGGCCACAACCACTTCAAAAGTAAGCCCCAATAACAGTCCAAATGCACAAATTCAGTATATTACCCATCTAGAAGCAGGTCCACAAAGTCAAAGGAATTACCTCTGTACATACCTGATCTCAGAGGGACATTGGGTTGGAGGTTCGTGAGCACAACTTCACCAGACCTAACCTAGCAGCATGGACACAGCTGGGGTTGGTTTACGTCTTTGTGTTAGAGGCTGAGTATCTGCGTTAGCTGTTTTCACATTAGACATCAGACACTCCTGCTCTTTCATGTGTATAGGGTCCAGAGCATTTTGCTTTGAGTTGGTAGCAAACCATTACTCAGGAAGGTAATGGTATCATTCTAGGTAAAAAAATAAATCCACAAAGAGAAGATCTAGCTTAACTATGGAATAATTCAGTGTACAGAGTGTTATGTGTTCAAGTTTCCTGAGTTAGCGCTGACATATGCAGTCCTGATAAAATTCAACTTGTGAATTCTAGTCATGGTCTTAAAGTTTATTAAAATGCACTGAAAAGGAAGGTGACATTGTAAAACAGAATGAATAGTGGTGCCTTGTAAAGCCCAAAATATCAACATGAGTATCTTGAGTGCAATGCTAATCACAGTAAATTTGGAGTGGAAATCAGCTCTTCCAGTTTCTTCTGAAATCTTTCTCTGGAGCAGAGCTGATGGTCACTCTGGGAATGATCAATATTTGATTTTGGCATCATATGCTCTGTGCCCATATGTGTCATTCGGTTTGTGCGTGTTTAACTCATGTAAATTAACTACTCTGCAGTGGTACAGTACTTACAAACCTACCTACTGCGATGCATCGCCTATAGCATACGTTGCTACAGAAGCTCTGTTGTTTATGAACACTCCAGGCACGATCACATTATAGTGATAGCTGTATTCTGCTCTGGTGTAAAGCATGGGCCTTATCCTGCCATCTGCAGTCATGCTTCTGCTAAGAACTCGCATCCTCTTGTGTTCAAGGCACAAAAAAGTGTTGCCTGTGGAATTTTCCGTTGAAGAATAGTTCCTCAGGCAGGAAGGTTTTGCTAAAACGTAGCAGCATCTGGTTCTCATTTTGGGAATCAGTCATTTATCCAGTTTTATAAGGCTGAGACACAAGATGTCAAATGACTTCAGTTCAGGCACCAAGTTGGTGGATCAGGTTGATTTACATCTCAGGATGCTCTTAGTTCTATCCTTTGGCCAGTAGATGTTACAAACCAATAAAAAAGATAGTTTCCAGCATTAATGCAGTATTGCCTGTCTCTTCTCCTGTAACCTATGCACACCCATATATTAAAACTCTGTAAGATCACATCACGGTGTTTTCCAAGCCTGTATATGTTTTCTGATTAGATATGTGCACTGGATTTAGCCAAATCCCCACTTAAGTGCTGTACTCTATGTATCTAGGTCATTTGCACAACAATTTTTATTGTAAATCTGGAATAACAAGCAAAGCTCTTGGTAGAGTTCTGATGGCAGAAACACTTTATGTTTTCATATAAATGCATGTGAGCTTTTCGGGGGGGGGAGAACAAATTAGTTAATTTGTCTATGGTTTTCCTGGCAACTCAAGAGTAACCAGGAAAGATAACTGGAGAGACTCAGAGCTGCTTTTACTCTACTTTTAGGCAAACGTGTTGGGCAGCTCTTAGACCATTTCACCTGCCTCCTTTGGCCTCAGCCCAGTCTCAGTTTGGCCCCAGGCACCTGCAGTGGGGAACGCAGCAAAAACCTGCTGGTTTTGTCCTTGCCAGAGCAAGCTTGCCCACCCAGCTCCGCTCTGCCAGCAGCCCCCTCCCCAGGAGGGCTGCAGGGAGGAGCAGGGCTGGCAGCAGCAGGGAGAGGGGCGATATGCCAAAAGCTGCCTGAAATCGGGACAGGCACAGCTCGAGCCTCAGGCAGGGTATGGACCAGGCACCTCTGCATGAGTACAGGCACCGCAGGCATCTCCTGCCAGCTTCCTCCTGCCGCAGGGGACCCTCCTGCTTGCAGACAGGAGACCGCTGCCGTAGGCGCTGTGCAGGTATTTCCAATACAAAGCAACCAAAAGGCAGTTGCTACCCTAAAGAGTTTAAAATCAAATCATTTGGAAGGAAAGCTTTGGCTTGTTACATTAGCAGTTATCACGACCGGAGCCAGGCGCTAGGTTGTGACAAAATCACCTATTGCAAAAACAAGGTAATTACATGTCTGGGTTATTTGTGAGTTGAACCAGTTCTTTCCTATTTGCTGAAATGAAATGCAAGCACCTAAGCAATGTAGTTTGCTGCATTGTTCGAACAGTGAAGCACCTCCAGCAGCACTGCTAACCAAACGCACTGCGGCTCTGGATGGTGAGAAGGGCACACATCACTCTTAGAAACCAGAAAAACTTTGAAGAATGCAATAAAATCTGTACTTACTCAGACAGCTGGCCTTGCTTGGGACAGCGGCTTGGCGTGATAAGCACTATCACTTGCTCTGCTTATTTCAATGTATTTCTGAGCATTTCTATAAAGCAGGAGTTTAAAATACCCTCATTTTATTCTTTTTTTCTTCCCCTCGGTACCCAAACTCATCCCTCAGCTGCAGTGGACCCAAAGCAATGCCAGCAAATTTAGGGGACTTCTATCAGTGTATCTGCAAGCAGGGTTTGTATCCACGCATCAAAACTTTGTATTATTTTAATAGCTTCTTTTTCTCAGAATGCATATGAAAATCATACAGATGATTTCTAGCAGGACAGTGGTTCATGCTGAGCCAGCAAATAATTCTCTAGTCTTATTTTGAATCACTCTTGGAACAAGTCTTGCATGTACAAACTAGGCCAAAAAAAAATGGGTGGGGAAAAAGACACAGGGCCCTTTGTCCTCTCTGGAATTTGTTTAAAACCTCAGGGATGAATAAGGCACTTTATTTAACCCAGCTTGGCTATAAATAGGAAGCAGCACCTTAGCCTCTATGTGAACTAGGGAATTCAGTTGTGGCTCCTCAGTTACGATCACGCTTGAGAGACACAGCTTCAATCAG
>NW_008824031.1:2841146-2853320 GCF_000699105.1 Pygoscelis adeliae
ATCCGTGGGCACCAGGTTTGGTCCAAAGAGAGACGCTGAGCTAGAAGGAAGGTGCTGGGGCCAGAAGGAGTCAAATGGCTGCTTTGCCTTTGCTCGTGTTTTCTGGTCGTGCTTTAAGCATCAAGTCCTCCTGGTGTTTAGAGTCCCAAATCCCATCTTAATTTTTTTTTCTTGTTCCTAGTGGAGCAAAATTGGTTTCAGCATGGTGGGAGTGACTGTTCATCCCTGTGGTACCTCAAAGGCTTCATGGTGGAAAAGACACCAGGAGCTGTTTTCCCCTTTCTGCAGAGACTCTTCGCAGGAGTGGTGTTAGCTCCTGTCCCCCCAAGGGATGCTGTCCCGGCACATCCAGGCCATACCACTGGGCCAAATTAACCAAAACCACAATGGACAGGAACACGTGAGATTTAGAGAAACCTCTTCTGCAGCAGCTCCCAGCCCTCGGGCCCACAAGGAGGGGGAGGATGAGTTGCAGCAGCCGTGCGTGTGTCCTGCTGGGGAATGGGAGGGCTAGTGGCTGGACATGGCCATTAAGAATTAAAAAACCAACCATGCTGCTTCCAGAGCCAGTGTACTCCATGGCTACGTGAAGACCATTTTTGTGTCCGATTAACTTCATTCTGCCTCAGTTGTAAATTTGGGGGGAAAAAAGCTAGTTGCTTCCCCCTGCACACCCGAGCTAGGAGTTAAAGACCAGCACCAGTGAAATAGCACCTGAGCTGCTGGGTTTAATCCCATGTTCAGTTTACTTTGTTCTGCCCCTGTGTTTTCAGTTGCAGTTCTGTACTTGCAAGACCTCACCAGACTGAAGAGCTAATCCAGGAGGATGTACGGGGCTGCCAAGGGAAAGCTGGGTTGATGAGGTAGGTGCCTGTGCTATTTCTTCCTGCTCGAATCATCATCAGTGAAGAGTTAACAGCAACAATAAATTATTCTTATGTTTCCAGCGCTGTGGTATCTGGAGCCTTCCCCAGCTCCTGGGTCTGGCTGTACGTCCCAGCAGCATGCGAGTCCCAGGGGTTTTCATGGCTTCATCGCCTACAGAATAGTAATGTGTGGGAGTACAGTTGTCAGGGGTATGGCGGACACATGGGTATGTGACAATATCCAACCTATGTTTCATAAATTAAATGACTAATTCATAAAGAGAATTTGTCACACTCCAGGAGCCGTGCTGAAGCTGAATGCTGGCTTGATTGCAAACATCCATTTAATGGCTGGACTCACTGCCATCACGGCCATTTTAAACAGATTTCCTTCGGTGTGTGGGCACGAATTGTTGGGCAGGCTGAAAAGATCTTTGTCCTTTGTAGCGTAAGGTCTGGGGTCTGAAAGCTGAGCATGAGGAGAATAGCTCCTGGTCCCTGTGCCCACCTCCCTGGAGGCCCCCACTCCTCCGCTTCTGCCCACCCTCCTTGCTGGGCTCAGGGAGGGTCTCCAGAAGGGAGGTCTGCTGAGGTTAGATGTGAAGTTTTTGGACTTTTCATGGCAGAAATGTTGGAGAAAAATAAGAAAAATGTTTTATCGGCATTCTTAGAGGAAAATTGCAACTTTTTAATGTTTCAAGTTTATTTTTTTCAACGATTTTTTTTTCAAAGAGAGAAAAACAGAAACTTTGTTAAAATCCTAGTTTTCCAGAACTGAGTGAATTTAAACTTTAGAGGGTTACTCTCTGTAATAATAAAAGCCACAATGTGTTTTCAAAGACAAAGGGAAGAAGGGTGCCCTGCTCTAATTTGTGGTAGAAGTGGTGCATATGAGTAACAGCTTTTATAACATGAATGTAAAGGATGTGCTGTTTGTTATGGGAGTCATGGCTCCCTGTAGCTGCCAGAGATCACCTTTCTCCACAAAAGAATTCACACAAATATTGGATTTGGAAAAAAAAAGAAAAAAAGATGGTAAAAACACAAATTAGGGTTGATTTGGACATGACATTTTTCTGTTTAACATCATAAAAGCCAGTTTCCATCTCTTACTAGTGGTTTAAATAAAGGCTAATTCCACTGAAAATGTTGTTTGCTCCCGTAGATAGGAGTGTCAAGCAGAATACATCTAAAAGAAAGAACTACTAAGCAGATGTCTGATTAAAGATAAATGAAAATATCTCATAATATGTCAATGGAATAACATTAGATGAACCTGAGGATCCAGTGGATTTAAGTTTAGAATATAAATGTTAGGAGCAAGTCAACAGTGTTCCCATGCTCATCCTATAAAGTTAATTACAGATAAACTTCCCCTGCCCTCAGGCTCAAGGAAAGAAAACAGACAGGACTCAGCACAGATCTGAGAGAGACATAAAACTGGCACCAGTTGAAATTGCATCCCCTGGAGCCATCAGGTAGCACTTCTTGCATCCTTATTGTGGCTGAACACAATACACGATACACCACACACCACACAGGAAAACCCCAAAATGAAGGGATGGCTCCTAGGGAGGTGAGAAGGAGGCAGTGTCAGCCCCTCTACCACACCACCCCCAGGGTAATATGTGCCTGGACAGGAGATTTTTCCATGCATGATGCATGGAAACTCCAGTACTGACTGACATTAAGTATCAGGTTTGCAAGCACTGTGGTGCCAAAGCTGTCTCATTGCCTCCAGCCTGGGATACAGAAAATTTCCCTAACCGTGCCACCACTGCCCACCAGGCACAGCCCTGCAGCGGCAGGTCCCCACCCTGGCTGGGGAGAAACCGGCTTTGACCCCAAGCAACGCTTTTTTGCCATGCTGACATACCCATCGCAGCAAGCGGCAGCTGCTTTTGAACTGGGAAAGTAACAGGGAGTCTCATCCTCCAGTTATCCAATCCTTAGCCTTTTGGTAACGATGTTTTTGGAAAAAATTGGTTGTTAAGTGGCAGACTATCTCTGCCTCTCATCTTTTCTGCCACATGAGCCTGCTCTCCTTGCACAGGGTATAGGTTTCTAGTAATGTGAGTTCCTGCTCGGCTCCACAATAGCCTTTCCAGAAAATGTTAAAAATGTGCACTGCATTAAAAGGTGCATGAAGATGAGCCAACTGGCTCGCTGCTAGCCCCGCACGCAAGGTAGCGTTACCACCCAGGGCGAAGGGGCTGCGCCAAGCAGGGCAGCAAGAAAATCCCAAGACAGAAGCAGTGAGCGTTGAGCTGCCTGGTCTAGGGAGGGTTCAAAGGGAAGAGACAGAGACAGCAACTGCCATTGGTGTAAATCTGAATTTATCTGTGTAGGAGCATGTGGGATGGAGGGCCAGCGTGAGTATTTGCATGCCACGGGGCAAAGGAGGCTTAGAGAGGGCTTCGTTCCCCTGTATTAGTGGTAGGACACGAGCTGCACGCCACTGAAAACAATCCTTTGCATTTTTAAACCAAGACACTGTGGGTACACCACTTCTTCCAATTGGTCCAGTATAGGCATTTAATAGGCTAAACAGTGTAATACATCTACAGGACATACATTAGTCGAGTATTATGTACAGGTGGCATTTTACAAAATTAGAAAGAACTGAAATAGAGCAAAATCCAACAATGTCTTACTCCATAAAACTTCCTTTCTGCACTACATGAAATATTCTACAAGCTAGACTAGAAAAATATGACTGAATGTCTTTTTTTTTCCTTTTTAGTTTCTACAAAGCTTTTAATCCAGAAAAAAAATACAAAACAACTATTGAGTTTATTAGAGAGACAACACTTGCACACAGACAAAGTAAGTGGACACTCACAGACCTGCAAGTTGAATAAATAGGGTTTGGTTGTATAAACAATTTTCTCTCTATCTTGCTCTCCTATTTTAGGGCCTCTGGCCCATGTTCAGAAAAATAAAAATGAGAGGAGGAGTTTGGCTTTGCGTGGTTGTTAAACTGAGGCCACATGGCTTCAGAAGAAAGCTGTAGCTTGAAGCATTCATTTGCTTCAGGTAAAATACTTCAAGGGAGCAGCGCAAAAGAAGGAAAAGGAAAGAGAGGAGTAATTAGGCTGGAAGGAGGAAATCTGGCATTTCTATATGGGCTGTAGCGTTATGTACTAGGATGGAAAAAGTAGTGCTGTGTGGCGTTTTTTCAGGGTGTATGTAGAATTTTGTTGTTTCTTTGGGAAGCTTATTTAGGGAAGTGCCATTGACCTCAGGTGGAAATAGGATAAGGGCCATCCAGAGCAGGAAGGGAGGGAGCGTCTGAAAGCAGATAGAGAGCACATAAAATTGGGGGAAGTGTTTCAAACAACTGGTTTTCCTTTTACAAAGTGAAAAGCAAATTAAGTGATATGTCTAACGTCATTCCTCACGGAGCTGGGCAGACGCAGATTGAAAGGAAATCACACAGCTCAAAATATGTCGTCACCGTCGTTGTTTTTCCCCCAGAGCTTTGTAAAACTTCTTGACAGCTGATGCAAAAGCAGTGTTTAAAGAGCACCTCGCATCTGCCGGGCCACCTCGCCAGCCCGGCCTTCCTCACGCTGCATGCAGCTGCAGACAGGTCCGAGCCAGGGACCTCCTGTCGCTGCTCATGTGCTACCCAAACACATAGCTTGAGCTTGTTCTCGCTTCGTTGGCTTTACCAGAAAACTGTCACCAGCAAAGGGGGTGACAGGGACGGCAGCCAGATTTAGGAGGTGCTCTTGAAACCTTCAGTTACTCTGGTGAAATTCGGTGCTCTGACCAGAATCCCACTCATCCAACAAAATAATTCTGTGACAGCGTAGGTAAGAGAGTCTACATCAAGAAGGCAAAACAGATTGTTATATAGGTTGAGAGAGCAAAGTTTAAGTATCACATTATACTATACTACACTGCTTATAAAAAGGGTCCTAGTTCCCGAACGCCCCAAATAATGAGCTATATAGTTTTGTACATAAATTAATGTTGCTTTGAAGTAAAATAGTCTCTTTCCTTTGTATTAAACATTCATTGCACAGAATTCTTTGTAAGTAAATATATTAAATTTGGTTGCTAAGAAGGTATAAACTTATCTTATTAATACATCTGGCCAGTAAATTTTATCCACCATCACATGATTAAAAGTTGCTGTTAGAGAAAATTATTACTGGAGAAAAGAAAGCACTTGGAAGTCAACTTAGGAGTTAACGCTGGAAGAAATCCTGTTATTTCGTTCCACCTACAGCGAGCGGCTTCTTCCAGCTGCAACATTAATTGGAAGTACAGACCCCATCCAGCCCTGCAGAGATGGAGAAAGCCAGCTTCATAGCTTATGGGACACTCATCACTGACACAGTCAAACCCTTTTGGGTACATGCATTATCTATCTCCACCAACACTGTCCAAAGGGTAGTGTTTTGGGCTGAGACTGATGCTTCTCCTGGGACGGTGGGAGGGAATCTCTGGGAGGTACCCGTGCAGGAACGGGTTCACCCCTGTCAAAATGGCCCCCAAATCCCCAAGGAAAATCCACTGGAGGCCTGAGGCACCCAGAGACAGCTTGTCCCACCGTGAGCTCTGGTCTGCAGGAGGTGGCCGCACAACCAAAGCCGAGGGGGCCCTGCCGCGGGTTGAGGGCACCCCCCGGTGCCCATGCTCCTGCTGGCAGCGCCGCTTGGGCAGGAGGGAGGCAGGTGTGCATCCCGCCACCTTGGCACTCCTCCACCCCCTTCTACTGTGGGTGGCTTGGGCGGGACCTGGCATCAGGCAAAATGGAGGGCAGGTTTAGGCCGTGCCATGGAGCTCCTGTCACCCACCCCCCACCACCGCCCAGCTTGGGTCAAGGGAGGAACAGCTGGGCCTCTGCACCCACGTTATACACAAAACATACCAAAAGAAGAATTGTCACAACAATTTCTATTAACAAGGTGGGACAAATCCAGCCCTGGCGGGAGCGGGAGCCATCTCGTTGGCTTCAAGGGAGACGAGTGCACGCCACGCCACGGCTGGACCTGGGCCTGAAGAGTGCACGGACAGCACGATCCACCCGACCAAGCCTACAACAGATAGCCTCACTCCACAAACACCAGCGACTAGCTAATCCGCTTCGTCAATGTACAGCGAGAAAGCGTTTCCGAAAGGCGTAAGTCTTATTGAAAAGGCGGCTTAAGAAAAGGCTGGTTCATCCGAATTTGCACAGGTTAGCCAAAGGGAGAGAACTGCTCTGGGCTGCCCCTGGGGCGGCAGCTTGGAGGCAAACCTTACACTTGCGTCTCTATACAAAAGTTACAAAATCAAATGGTGACATTATATTACATCTATTGTCCATAATATCACAGTGCTAGTTTTAAATGGCTAAAAACAAGAAAGGTTTTAGATTTAAGACATCCCTCCTGTAGAAATGTAACCCCTTTGTCCTGCTGTTGATACCTGAAAGCAGCCTTGCTTGAATAAGGTAAATCCAATGAAATGTGCTAATTGAAATTAGGAGCATTTTTCCTTGATAATCTCGTGTTTCCTAACACGTCCCATTGTTTCCCAAGGAAAAATTAAACAAATAATATGAATCCCAGCCTGAAAATCAAAATGTTGAAAAGAACAGTTCTAAAGCCCAGACGCTTCTTACCAGGTACTAACTAAATAAAACCCTTGCAGATTTAAATACAGATTACTTTGACACGTCTTCAGAGTGTGTTAGCTTTCCAACAACATTCACAATGAAGTTTCACTTCTGAGGCCTTGGAGTCCCTACTCGTCCTCTTCAGTTCTGCTTTCCAGAGCATCTGTACTGTCTTCCACTTCTTGAGCTGGGTGAGCTAAAGTATCTGCAAAGAAATAGTTCATCAGCATTTATTTCCCCATACAGGTACAACAGTCTTCATTTGATTCCCTGTTCCACCAGAGAGATGATCCGTCATGGTGCTCAGACTTGACATGAGCAATTCACTCTACTTGCAAACCAGTAGTTAAACCTGGAGTAGGGTACTCTGAGTGCATCACAGCATGACTTTACAGGGGATGTCAGACCTCAGGATGGGTAGTGAAATGAGGTGACGATCCCTCTCGTTAAAAGCAGGACAGCCGCCGTAGTGGGAGGGCTACCTGCTGTCTTAGTGAAATCTACTCAAACTCTCAGTCCTGAAGACATAACAAGTCCTAACGTCACTGCACAAAAACAACGCAGAGGCCCTAACGTGCCACCTGGAGGTCAGGCCATAGATTTGGCTCATATTTCTTCTTGAATGATCAAATCCTGTGGTTGCCACCACCCAGAAATGCCAAGTGGAATAGCAGGTGATTTGACACTTCAAGATCAGACCATTTGTCATCACCCCTTTGAAGGTAAGGGAAGGTGTATCTTGCACCCTATCCTGGCTGCTGTCTCTGGGCATTTGGGTGGCAAATGGTGCACTGAAATGGAAACCGTGTCACTCTTTAAGGGAAACGGAGAGCACTGAGATGAAAAAAACAGAAATAAATAGACCAGTTCCATGCTGGAGCATTCACAGTGCAAGCTACACTCCAACAAGCTCTTATCTTTAGCTTGTCTTTGTATTTACCCCACAGTGACACTACTAGTCATATCTACATATTTGTGAGCTCCTGCTACATTAATGCACTCCTGGGACACCATGATGTGGTGCACATTTGAAAATGAGCAGCTGTTAAACACTTTGCTTTTAGGCTAGGAGATAGGGAGGTACATATATGCTATTGAACAGGAAACACCGTTTCCTCGAGTGAACTGCTGATGTGCAGTAAACTGCCTGTTGGCCATGCGAGTGGCCAGCACTGAGCCTGATGTGGATGAAAACACCATGTGCTCAAAAGCTACAAGGAAATTTTCAGTCCACAGGACTCCCAGTGCAGGTGTTTCTGGGCATCTTCAAGCACCTACTGCTCTTTGGTACACTACTGACTCAGTGCATGGCATGGCCTGAAATTGCTATTTTCCTATGGGGAACAAGGATGAAAATTACTCATTCAGACCTTCCAGATCCATCTGCTGCTGCTGCTGCTGGACACAGACTCTTTGGTCACCATGAAGACCCTTGTCTTCTGCTGATTTCAGGTCATCAGGAGGCCAGCGCAGCTCCCCGCTCTCCACCTCCCCGGACTCAGTCGGCTCCACCACGATCGACGGCAGTCTTTTGGACAGCTTGGGGTACTTCTCACGTGAGTCTGGGAAGGCCTGGTGAGACATGTGGGGACATGCCTGTCAAAGCCTTGCCCAGGGATGCATATTCAGAGCAAGCAGAGCACACACCCCATCTTAGCATCCTTTCTACATTTGACATGCACTCCCATGTCCACCAAAAAAACCCCATTCAAACTGGTGTAGGGCAAGCAGTCCTGCACAAGGAAGATTTCAAAAGCTCCTCACCGGCCAAGCATGGACACAGAGGGGCTAATAGGTCTCAGCACACTCTCCCCTGCACATGCTGTCCCTTGCTGGGCAAAGACTAGGACCAGAAAGCCAATTTTGCTTGCCAGCATGTGGGGCAGACGATTGCCATGACTTGTGTGATCCGATGGGCACAGTAAAAATGGAGACTTAGGTGACAAAATTCATTATGTTGTGAAACACTTGTGTTTCAGTTCTGGTGGGTTTTTAGGACACAAAGGTCATTGCTGTAACACTAAGCTAAATGGCTGCTGCAGCACTTCTAGCTGCTGTCCTTTTACTCTGATATGATATTCATGTTTTCTTGCGGTGACAGTTGATTAAGAAGCCACCATTCTGCAGAGCTATTTTATGTAATGTGAAACACTGTATTTTATGATGCATTCATGCAAAATAGGTAGCCCCAGAGATCATTTTTACACAGAGGATGGTGCCAGCTATTATTTTCATTTGTCACATTGAAGCTGCAGGTCAAACACTGTGCAGCGATTAGAGATTGAAGCTGAACTACATCTTTTTAGTGAAGGATATTGTAACACATAGAAGTGCTTTCTTGTTTTCAACATAGCTGGTTCAGTTAAATCTCTCGGGGTACTTTGTTTTGGATTGGGTTTTTTTCTGGGGCTTTTTTGAGGAAAATTAATTCTGGCTCCTCCAGGATGTTAACATAAGACAAACTCTGTTGCTGCTTCACTGAAACCTTATTTCCGGCTTCTCAAATGTCCATATACCTGCACTAATGGGCTCTAAATTTCTCCATGCTAGCTGAGTTTTGTTTTATTTTATTTGTAACAATAAAAGCAAGGTGCAGACTAGGGGACTGAAGGGACTGAACTAGGGGTTGAGAGCAAGAACCATCCCTGTTTAACTCCAGGTGCTGCCACAGGTTTGCTGTGTGCCGGTGGGAACCTCCGTGCATATCTGCAACACGGTCACCATTGAATCAGAGCCTCTGGTTAGACTGAGCACCGCTGTTATGTGAGCCAGTCTCAGCACTGCTCCTGCTACGAGCACAAGCAGAAACATTCATATATTCCCTAAACACCATAAAACCGGGCACATCCACCAGGACATTGCCAGGGACCTGGAGACTGTAGGGTCATAACCCAGGTGTTTGCTCCACCGGCTTTTGCAACCTTCCTTCACCCCATGAGCTGCTCTCTCTAAGACCTTACGGTTTAGTTGTCCCACGTGGCATCAGAACTGGCACAGGGAGGCAAGCCCTTGGGAAGGGCAATTCCCTTCCTATGTGTCTGGGAAGCAGCAAGCACATTTTTATCATTGCTGCGATGCCTGTATCTGACTTCTGGAGATGGGGAAGGACAATAATTCTCATCCTCACGCCCTCGCTCCCCATGGTAGTTTTGCAGGGATTCATTACTCTTTGCAAATCTACACGAAGGTGGAAAATGTTGTATCGTATTGTTAGTGTTGCAAAGTGAGACACAATTAAGAAGGAATTTTTTTTTGTGAGCAAGCCCCTTCAGTGCAACTAGACCGAGTGAATCACTGAAGGTACACCGTTCTAATGCCTTCCTGAGCTGCACCCACATGGGCGTAACTCGTCCTGATCAAGCAATGCTGCTTGTGCTGCCTATCAGAAAAGTTCCCCCCAACTTCCCATTACACAGCCTCCTCCTGAACTGTTTATAATTTGGAAAGACATTTCCATGGCAGCTGTCTTGACAGGGGAGAATTTTTAAGAAGCTGCTAATATGATCCTGCTATTTCCAAATACGAGACAAGGTAAAATCTCCTTGGCCAGGACAGGTCCAGAGACACCCCTGAGCAGCAGTGCACTCTTCTTCAGTGCTCCCTGAGCCTCACGTCTCGGCTGGCAGAAAATAGCCATAAAATTGTGGGCAAATTGCCTTATTTCCTCCCAGGGCTGCACATACAGGTGACAGTGACCAGTTCCTCCGGCTGCTGCTCAGCCTGCTCGGGTGGCGGAGGGCTGCATGAGAGCAACCCCGTCTCCAAGCCTGCCAGCAAACCCTGGCAGGGGGATCCAATGCAACAAAATTTCTGCTTTTTCTGTCTGCTTTCTGAAGCCCTAGGAAATGACACACGCTGATCTACAAAAGTGCTAAAAGGAGATTATTATGGCTGCAACAAAATTTAGGAAAGGCACCTGTGCGGCCTCAGCTTGGCTATTTTTGTTTGTGTCATTCTCATATGGTCTTTTCTCACACCAACCACATAATGTTTTTTTCCACCGGAGCCCAGTATTTACCACGTCCCTCCAGGAATGAGTCAGGACTGGCAGGAAGCAGAGCTGCCTGTCCGGCCTCGCTGTGTTTTTCTGCGGAAGCTGGAGTATGTGATGAGTGGGCAGGAGACTGCAGGAAGAGAAGGACAGGTCTCCTGGCCAGAGTGCTTCGAAGTTGCTGGAAGAAACCTAGTTTTCCCGCTGAGTTGCTGACTTTGTGCTACCTCTCGTTTCTTTTGCTTTTTTACCTCAGTTGGCCATCACTAAAATGTGGATGGTATCACCTTCTCCCAGAGGGGTAGGGTAAAAGAGCGGGGGGAAAAACCTCTGGAGGATATGATCAGGGACACCACAGAAAAGCCATGAAGACATAGGTGGAGTCGGAGTTGGCACAGAGTTTGGACAGTGTACACTAACACAATAATGAAAACCTGGGACTCAGTGAAAAAGAGGAAAGAGAATATTGAAAATGTGCTCTTTGAGTGAGCAGCATCTATTGTGTGTGGTCGACGAGGCACGGGAAAGCCTATGGTACCCTTATTAATTGCATACAGTCTTTCATTACATGCACAAGTGATCCGAAAGGAATTTGCAAAATTTCAGTTCTGACTTCACTGGCTTCCAAATGCTTGACTTTAACCTGCAACAGGCTTCTCCTAAAGTACCTTTCTGAGTCCGCCCACAGTAATACATCTTGTGTTGAGAAGTAACTCAGGTCCACCAGAACATGTTTAGGTGGTTTGTCCCCAGCAGTGACACCGAGAGTCACGAGCACAACCACAGAGCACAAATCAGGGCATGGAGGTTGTCACAAGAGGGGCTCGTAATCCCTCCTGCTGGAAACAGCACCACAAGCAGGTACACGAGTGGGTGTCTGAGACCGCCTGGGGACAGAAAATGCTCTTCCACCTGCCAGCAAATGGCCCTGACCAGTGCTGCTGCTACGATGCCACGGCCATTTATGTGAACTACACCATCATTTCAAATGGTCTCTTTTCTAAAAAGGGAGCTCCCTCTGAGCCTGAGGAAACTTAGCTCATTACAAGGGTGGCCATATAAAAGCTGTGGTACAGTATTGGCTGGATGCCTTCATCACGCGATGGTTGCTCAGACAAACACCCTCTTTGCCTGCATCCCCACAGGGGCAAGGCATCGCTGCCACCATGCCCTGGAGGCCTGGCACCCAACAAAACCCTCCCGCCAGAACTGTTACCTTTTAAAAATAAAACCTAAGTAGGATCAAACATGTATTTCAGGGCTTGTTCTTCTGGCAGCTGTGCTCTGCAATTCAGCATCTACGTGCATGACAGTTAGTGGTTGCATTACATTGCTTTTGAAAAGCAGCTCAGGATACTTCCCAGTTTTTCTAAAGTTACCTGGCTTGAAGGGCCTCCTTCCTCAGGAGTCTGGCTGAGTGTGAATTCCTCCATCACCGGTTCCCGTGTGTTCATCACCTCTGTCATGCTGTGAATATTAAATCAGAATTGGAAAACTCAGCTCTGAGCTTTGGCCCCATAGTTAATTTAACAAAAGACTTTGGCTTTTCATATTTGTTAAAATAATTGTGTTACAGATTGTCCTTTCTAAATAGCCCCCCGAAAAGTGTTTCCTTGGCCCTCCAAGCCAACTGCTACCACTGCATGCCATGATGCAGAGCAGGGCATCGACTCCAGCTGCCCCCCCCCAGGACAGCAGAGAGGACC
>NW_008824031.1:2853357-2866503 GCF_000699105.1 Pygoscelis adeliae
AAGCCCTCCTATGTTATCAGCAAGCAGTTCATTACTAATATATGAGCTCAGAAATTGCATCTGTTGACCAAAACCAGTTACTCGTGGAAATATCAGCCTTGAACTAAATTCTCATTCTGATTCTTCATAACATCTTCAATATTTGCTCTTCCCAGATGTCTCTTCCATTTAATTATGAGCCAGCGCTTCTTTTAAACTGTTAATTCCAGACACACCAGCTGTATCGGCGTCCAAGGGCCAGATTTTCAGTAGTCTTTACTTGCCTGAGTGTTCAGAGAGGTGTTGAGTGGGATTTTCAAATGCATCAGGGAAGGTTTGGCACCTAAATCTCATTTAAATCAGGGACTTAGGAACCTAAGCTGCTTATGTGCCCATTAAGCATCCCCCTGTGCTGTCTGGCACCCGAGGCACTACAGTGCTGGCCCTTGCACTCTCCTTGTTCCACTGGGCACTTTGGCAGCCCGGAGCAGAGGGATGAGAGCCGACTGCAGTCCTCGCTGCAGAGAGCTCAGCCCAGCCCATGGCTGGGTAGCCGCACATCTCTACGGCGTTAGGATTTTCCTCACATTTGAGATCTATAGATACAGCATTCTGTTGAAAAACTTGAGGATGCCTGAAAACTTCATAGCGCATATTAAGCGCGTAGGAGCAAACAGAGCCTGAACCATTCTGTGTGACCTACAGACTGAAGGGGCCACGTTCATTTTGGATGGGAATACATCAGCCCTGGATGGGTTTCGCCCCAGGCATTTCACTCTCTCTAGCTGGCATTCATCAGGTACAGCACCTACTGGCTGCCAGAGCCTCCTGCAGCACGCAGAACGTAGGCATCATCAATTACACCGCCCTGCCACCTGCCACAGCAAGCACCCCTTTAGGCACGACTAAATGCTGCCATTAATTCTGGCCCTGCTTCACACACAAAAGCCTTCTTTGTAAAGGCTGCTCCTACTGAGAAATGCAAACTAAAACATCTTAAGGATAACTTGTTTCAGGCTTGCATTACCAATTACCCCACAAAACTAAATTTTACAATATCTGCAATTACTACAAAAGCCGTCACAATGACTTTAATTAGGTGTAGCACAGAGCAGCGTGATATCACAGAGACTTTCACTCCCACTGCATCATATTTAAAAAAGAGCATGGCAGACCCAGGAGACGCTTGAGCTCAACTGTGGGCCAGGACCTGACCCCATAGGCATCCATCACCAGCTTAGGGAAAAGCCCTGAAACGCCAGCCTTGGACCAAGCCAACACTGAATTAAACAGCACGCTTCCTGGTACACACACACACACACACACCAGGGGAGCAGAACCAGGCTCTGAAACTCAACCCCTGATCTGGGCATCCCCCAGCTTACACAGCCTGAATCCTCCCAGAGCCACAGCACAGCAGAAGGACAGAGTCTGCCTGCTAGGAAGAGAGTTTCGATTTCCCTGCCCTTGCTTGGACCTGTACCCCTCCCCAGGGACACCGCATCAGGACACCACAAACCACCTAATCAGTAAAACACATTTATTTTCTGGACACATGCTTTTATTCCTGCAGCATCCAGTGGACCATACCACTGGGCACCCATGGACGACAACACTGAGGGACTGGTGATCTGGAAATGGGAGACCCTTTCCTGGAGTGGTAACCACGGGCCCAGCTGTGCCAGCTGTTCCTACAACCCAAGACAGTGCTTAAAAAGGACAGAGCTGTGCCCTTGGACCTTTCCCTGCCCAAAAGGAAAGCAGGACCCCCTCCGTTGCCTCCTCCCTCTGATGACTCCTGGCGCTCATGCAGTTCTTGCCTTTTTTCCCCATCCGGGTTTTGGTCTCTCCCTTGGTCCCAGAGGGACCCTGTTGTATCCCTCCTGCTGTCCCTCCAGGGCTGCCTCTGCGGATGACCACGCTGGGCCATAGCGGGACCCCGCTCTCCCACCCCAACTCTTTGGGAAGAGTTTGTTGGAGGGCTTTCACATCGCCTGTTAGCCAGACCCAGACGTGAGCCAGAGGAGCACAGGGCCCACTGCTCTGACCATGTCCAAGGTGAACATCTTTCTTTTCAGATCCTTTTTGGGGTTCAGTGCCCCATCCCCAGCTGTCCTGGATTGCAGGGAAAGGGAAATGAGAAAGTGTGTGTCTGGCTGGAAATAATCCTGGAGGCTTTGTGGTGGGCCGGGATTTATGAAGTCTTGGGCTTGGCTACCACAGAGAAGACATGTCCCACTGCTGTGTGTCCTGGGGGTTGGTCCCTGCTAGCCAGCAGCAGACTCCTGCAGTCGCCCACAGCTGGTTGGTTTATTTTAGCAGTCTTTCAATATGTACCAAGTGTTTAAAACACTTCTCTGTCCTTGTTCCATGGGGCATTAGAGATATACATCCACACATGCACTGTCAACTGTGTCGTATGAGCTCAAAGATGTTGTTAAGACCTCATGAAATTCTATTATTGAGCAATAACGGGCTCCGTGCTTCCCTAAGACCACATTACACCCCGCAGATTATTTCTAAATGACAAAGACAAATGATTCTGGCTAGGAAAACGGTGACAGTTCTGCCAGTGTTACAGCAGATGCCTCAGTGAATCAGCTCTCAAGCTGTTAAAGCCCAGGCCATTTCACAAAATCTGTGCAACTTAAGGCTTTGATTGAATAGGATGGCAGAAGTGATTGTACTTGATGTGTTTCAGAAAAGAACATGGGGCCATGCAATTGGCAAAATAATTAGGCTTTAACTGGAATAGATTAATTGTTCTCAGTCTCCACTTAGAAACAGTAAAGGAAAGCAGAAGAATCTATATGGGCTGTGAAAGCAGAGATGCTTCTAACAAGCTTAACTAGGTATGTAACACTACAAATAACTAGAAGTAAAATAATTGAGAATGCCACTGCAAATCAGTTCATCCGAAACTTCGAAATCATCTGTAGGACATCACTGAATTGTTTATAAAGCCACAGAATCTGAAAAAGGGGTTTGGTGGCTGTTTAGAGCTTTTTTAATTATGATATGATTTATGTGCAGGAGAATTTTTTACTTTTCAGCCAGTTTTGATGGAAAAATATTGAGCCACTTTTAGCGCTGCTTTTATGTGAGACATACTAACATACAACAGAAAAGTGGCTGATACAAGCAAATTATTATAAGAACTATATCTCTTTTAAATTTGGTCTTGCATTCACTTTAGGTACGGTAGATGCTGATATCACCAATGACATACAGTAGCCATAGTGATGCAAAACAAGGCAATAAATAGCATTTACAAACAAAGAATAAATTCTGCTCTGGTGGATGAGTCACCTACTCTGAACCTTAAAATTCTTGTGGCAGTGAATTAAGAGATGCATTTACTTCCCCTAGGTTTAATTAAGCACAAATATACCAATTAGGAAAAACAAAAAAGCAAAATCTGTTCTAGCTTTCCTGTGAGAAAACTACATTTAGAGAAGATTATCTTAAATGCAACTGCTACAGTTGCAGGACCACGCTATGCTGATCTTTTTCCAGGGGCATGGAGCAAATGCACGGCTCACTTTCTGCTGTTTGTGATGGCACTAACAAGGTCAGTAACATACAGAACAATATATAGGTTGACAAGTGCTAAACCACTTACCATGAGAAAGTGCTCAAAAACAATGCAGACATTTTTATTTTAGGTTTTGAACAGCGGGCAAAACTGACCTGTGAAATTCCTGGTGGCAAAACAGTATTTGAATGAAGACCAGCTTCAGGATTCAAAAACATGAATCACTTTATGTGGCTATGGAAAATTGGCAGGTTGAGTGACGCAAGCAAAGATTTCCTTAAGAAGAGGGGCAAAACCACATTTTATGGGACAGGCTGAGCCACGGTTAGGAAGAGCTGTTACCTGAAGCAAGGATCAGCCTGGAGGATGCTCAGACATGCACCAAACTGAGGCCTGATCCTGCTCTCACCTCACCAACCAGGATGGGCAGCAAAAGGGGACACCCGGCCAGACCATGAGGCTCCATGGGGGATAAACGGCAAGTACAGGGCAATGACAGAAGAGAGCGCATTACCTTCAATCACATCAACGGATGTCGCTTCCAAAAACTGTTCTTGCTGCAGGTGTTCACGTCGCTGATGAAGTGTTGTGCAAACTCTGTCAAATCCTAAAAGTGCCTGAAAGAGACAATACAACAGAGTCAGAGTGTGCAACCAAAGCTACAACGCTGGCAGTGCCCAGTGTGAAAGAGTACTACTGAAAACTTGCTGCAGAAACTCCTACTGTGAAGGCCTGTATAATTTTCTACGCCAGACGGGATTTGATCTCGCTAAGGACGCAGCTCGTAGCATACCTTGTGAATTACCGAGGCAATTAATGTTCCAAAAACACCCAAAGCTCTTAGCTGAAATACCTTGCAACCTGACTCTTTTGCGATGCTAAACCTTATTCCTTAGTGTAAGCTACACAAAAACTGCTGAAACTGGGACACTCTGAAATTCTCCCATACAGGAATTTTGATGATAGTTGGAAAATCAGAAAATAAAAACATATACCCTTATTTGGCAGGATCAGCGTTCTTAATAAGACACGACTCAAAACATCAAAGAACGAGATTCCTGCTCAAGAAGCTACTGGTCAAGACACAAAGAAGACAAAATATGCTGAAAGAAGAATACCTTAGGATTACATTACTGCATGTTTCTTTCAGATGTCACAGGAGAAGTGATTTTTGCAAAGATCTACTCCAAACTGAAGGCAATACTTTGACTGGTATCCAGACAGGGAGCCTGGTGAGCAGAGGTGAGGATCCCACCATTTCAAAGCGTGAATCACTGATTTCTGATGACTTCTCTGTCAGAAAGTCTTAGCTGAAGAGCTTGAGGAGTTACAGTGCTGAAATATAGTCAGTATCTTGGCTAAAGATGATTTTCAGAGAAATTTGTTCAGCCCTACAGCTTGCCAAATATATATTCATGCCAGCCACGGCTATTTCCTTGGATGGGAAAAAGGTGTTTTCAGTGAAGTGAATGGCACTAGTGTATATATTTTATATCCTCCAGTGGTTTGGATTCCAGCCCAAGTGATTAAACAAATCTACCTGCTCTGGAAGCCTTTCTACCAAGATTTATAACACTGGACTAACTGCACACTGATTTTATTCAAAAACAGTGACAGAGGCAAAATTGTGCATTGCATTCTGGAGTTTCTTCTCATGCCACAGGCCATGCTTATTGCAAATTAGGGAAGCAGGAAATCACATCTCCATCCCCAGGATTCAATTCAGAAGGTTTAATTCTTGTCTGGCAATTTTCCTTCCTAACCAATGATCACACCAACTTCAGAGAGGCTAATGTTTTGTCCCTTAAAAATTCATGACTACACTCAGTGCTTGTCTCTTGTATGGAAACCAGAGAGCATCCGATACCGTGTTATCCAATACTCTGGGAAGAAGATTTTTATCCCACTACCCATTACAAAACTGCTGCTATTAAACCTATGAAAATTCAGCACGAACTTGTTTACCTTCAATCTCTCCTTTAGAAAAGACTGGATGTAGTAAGAACAGTTATTACATGGAGTCATCTCTCAATGAGAAACAAAATGGTGTAAGAGATAACGAACCAGGCACCACATGGCCACTGGTTGGAATCCAAGCCAGGCCACTTGCTATTTAGAGGTATCTTCAGATGCCTGGCTAGCAGTATGTAAGGATCTACGCAGTACTGAATGAATTAAACCCACATCCATTGCTTTTCCAGTCTCAGCAAAGGACTTCTGGATTGAACTGACCCAAGACCAACCTCCTCTCCAACGTTTTGGGCAACTCTGTCCTATGGTGCATGCAATGTTTGAGAGGGGATGTCAGCCCCTGCGGCTCAGCTACTTGAAAGCTGTAATAAAAAGAAAATCACTTAAGGACTGCAGTGTGGAAGAAGTCCCTTCTCCTAGCCCCACAGCCATATTTAAAAATACAAAAACTTCTTCCCAGTCAAGATTGTTGAAGAATTCAGTGTTTCCAGTGTATGCATTTATTCTCTGAAGAGGAGATACTCACTTTATCTACCTAATAGATGTGATTATCTTCTTTTCTGACATTAGAGGAAACAAACTAATACTCTTCCTTCTACAATACTGCTTAATCTTTTAAAAACAAGGCACGGCTACCGAGACCATGCGACGAGCCTTTACTGCAGTGGAAACAGTCTGGAAATTACTCGAATAAAGCCTTTGTCCGCTTATCTCTTCTTGTCCCTTCTTACTTTTACCCACCTTTGCTGCTTTGCTGATTAGTCCAGCCTGGAGCCCGTTTGCTCAATGCACCCTCTCCCAACCTACCCCTCTTCTGCACCCAAAATAACTTGCCCTCCTTTGCCTCAGCTTGATAACCAGCTTCTTCTCTGGCTCCAGGAGAACCAACATAGTTCTGCTGCTATTAACAGTGACCAAGAAGTCTCAAGCCTCAGAGGCAAGTGACACTGCCTGGCCACCCCTCCTCTGGGCTTGGAGAGCCCTGCTACACCTCCCAGTAAAGAACAGTTGATTTAGGGACTACTCCAATGAGCTGGTCATGTCCTGCCTCTTTAGGAGCCGTAGCACCAAACAAAGTGTGAGGAGATACAACCAAGGGAATGATAAGAGAGCTCGTTCCACCAGTGAGACCAAGCAATGCTTCAGTGGTGGCCCCTTTGCCCAGATCAAGGGCCTTCAGCCTCACACCCCACAGAAAGGGATGGATTTTCACCTGTGCTGTTTGGCACGGGCCAAAAGCCCAGGCACCAAAAGGTGCTCTCCAGGCTTCTCTGCCACTTTGGAAAGCATCTGGGACATATTGTGTTTTTGGAGTTTCTACACCACAAGGACATGGTCTGTCCTGGTGGGGTGGCCTCACCACCCACGGGAGGACAACCGGCGCCAGGGAGCAGAAGCAGGATGTTGTGCAGGAATTCTGGCCAGCTGGGGTGTGTGGGAAGCCCAGCCTGCCTGTCTCTCCTGGGTCGTGCCTGGCCTTGCTGTGCAGGGAGAGGACTCCACCACGCACAGCAGTGGAGGCCTTTCCTTAGGATAAATCCACTGTGAATTGCAAAGTAGATGTTTTTAAGGCGAGCATGCTTCATCGGGCAAAACAGAAATAGGAACCGGCCACATGTTGCAATCCTAGCAGCCTGCAGATAGTCCGCTTGATAAAGCAACCCTGCGTTTCAGAGATGCCGAGCCCTGAATGCTTCCCCAGGAGGCAGCAGCACCTCCAACATCAGGTCACTTTTATTTAGAGGTGCCTCCTACTCTGAAAGCATCACCCCTCCTCTCCCAGCTGCCCCAGTGTTGGAGACAATTGGGTGGCAGAGGGAGACCTGACCTCAGGGTGCCAGGGCTGCTGCTAGATTAGCAGGGGCTGCGGGACAGCCTCTTCCCCTCCCAGGCTTTCCGAGTTAATCATTCGCCCACTGAGCACTCGTGGAAATATTATGGTAACAGCCTAACAATACCACATTGAAGGTGCACCTTCTAAAAAATAAGTGTAGATAGGCAGCAGAAATTGGCCTTGAACCACTGCTCCATGTGCAAATTTATCATTTTTTCTGGCACCACAGAAACGGGAGCCCTCCCCTTCTTATTTCAATGGGACAATCCCAGGGGCTTTACCAGCCCTGTATTTAAATTGTGCTGGAGAGACGTCCCCCACGCGGCTCTGGGCTCAGCCTCGCACGCGGGAGGACTGTAAACACCGAGCTCTGGGAGCTCGCCCATGCAATCGCAGCGCACACGCGGTTCCCACTGATTTCAGATAGTGCCTCAAACAAACCAGAAATTCAGCCTTGGGCTTCCCCCCCTCCCCCCTTCACCCCACTAAAGCCTCTTTTCTTCCTTCAAGGAGTCTAGTCTTTGTGTGTGCTACAAAAAGAAACCCCTGCTATTGATTACAAGGAAAATTGGGACAGGGCGTGCATAAGAATTGTGTTAGGCAGGAGAAGCAAGGGTCTACTGCTTGATTTTTGCAAAGTGGAAAATTTCAGCGGGCCACAGTAAACCCTGCTCAGCAATTCCCAATAAACAAACAGGTCGAAGGAGGTCTTTCCACCCCGAAGAAGAAAGGGTGCCTTATTTGGGCCACTTTTCTGCAGCAGATCGGGCTGTCAGTTCAGCCAGGGTGGATGAGTGGGCAATCTAGGACAGAGCTATGGTTGTTGTGGCGGATGAAGCCATGAAGGGGCTGCTCACACAGTACCAGAAGGTGCACAGCCCTGCAAGGAAATGTCAGTCGGCATTTTCTAGGGCCAGGTGCTTCTGTGGATCCAACTCTTCTATGCCTCAGTCTTATGTTAGTGTCCTAGGAGGATGGAGCTATGGCTTAGGCCCTGCAGTGCTTCAGGCCACACACGTGGCCTGGGCCATCCATAGGTAGGACCATGCCCAGTACCTCTGCTGAGGGTGGGACACTAGCTTCAGCATCTTGGCACAACCCAAAATAAGTGCTTACCTCAGTGATACCCTGCAGCCTCCAATTTCCATGACTGCCTACTGAGCTCAGCTTTTGGACACTGTGATAAGGAACCTGGGACAGCTTCTTTGTTTCCCCTGGTTGCACATTTGTAATGGATGCACTTTATGAAGTGTTGTGGATTCCATGGGACTAGCGAAATGTAAATTACTGCATGGACCACAGAAGATGAATGCGCGTGTGTATGAACTCCTATTTAAACCTCCCACTTCTTTTTGGATGCAAATCTCTTTCCTAAGCAACTGAGAAAAGTGCGATATGTGTCAGAGTCTGGAGATTAGAGATCTGTTCTGTTCCCTCATTTCAGAAGCTCTTGTCTTCGGCCACCCACACAGTACTTGAGTTCTGCTCTCCGCAGGCCAAAGCTGCCTTCCTCTCCTCGGCAGTGTGTGCTCTGCAGAAGATGTCGATCTCTCTCAGGAAGCAGCGAGATGAAATGACTCTCGATGTGGAGGAGCAGGCATTTCAGCATGAGACACAGCACGTAGTTTGGGAGAGCGAAAAGGGGTAGGAGGCTGCTATTTCCAGACCGTGCTGCCTCTCACCGCTAACTTCACAACAAGCTGCAGTTTTTACTGTTCCTGCTCCAAAGAAGCTACTGGGGTAAATATCACCCTGGGGAATTTCTCAAACACTCATCTGTGGACTACCAACACTAGAAAACACAGGCTCGCAAAGGGCACGATACTGGCAGATCACTCTAACTCAGCCTCCTTGACTCCTGGTGTTGCACAGCGAGGCATCAGGGAGCCGTGTTCTTCTTACATCCCCAGCTCCTGGAGCGCCATCACTACACACAAACCTCAACTTCCAGTTTGTTGTAGTTGTCCAAGTTCCTACTGGCCCTGTTTGCAAAAAGGAGCTAGAAACTTGACTCATAAATGGTCAAAGAAGAAGGAAAAAGAACTAAAATGTGCCTGTGTTTAAGTACCACAGTTTTTAAAGCAATCTCATGATTTGGGGGTAATTCAACTCAAAGTTCATTGCAAATGATGTTTGCAATGCTGCTTGCTACGGTGCTTCCTTCGTGGGTTTTTCTTTTTTCTTTTTCCTTTTCCTGGTTGCTTTAGAGAAGCTCATTTATTTCAGCTCTTTGATCTCAGCACTAAACTACCTGAGCTTCCTCGCGGAAGATGCCGCAAGGGATAGGTACGGCAAGGGAGGAGAGCGGGGCAGCCAGCCAGGATGCTCGGAGATAGGGATGAGGAGCAGACAGCCAGGAAGCATGTGCAGAGCAGCGGAGGGAGGAAGAAGCAGAGCAGATGGGAAGAATGACTAAGCCAGCTCCTCCGAATGATGGTAGACCTCGGTATCATGGAAATCTCCACAGAGTCCTCATGGAACCGTGTGCCAAGAGAAAGTTTGGATTTATTTTTTTTAACATCGGATTCAGCAGCTAATTGATGTGGAAGGACCTTATTAAGAAAACAGCCCCATCAAAATTAGAGATAACCCCCAACAAGCTGTTAAATGTTTTTAGAGGTACCTCTTCCGGTACTCGCTGTGCAAATACTCTCATTTGAGAACTTGCTTTTGGGATCAGAAATGCCTGTGCTGAGCAGAGTGTTTCTGAGCTCTGCTCACGCAGTGAACCTTGCATTGGCTTCAATTTCTCAAAACAACCTTACAAAGCCAGCACCTTACAAATAACTATATCATTCCTTCTAGTTCAGAGCAACCGTTACTAAAGGGTCTCAGAAAGAAATGGGTTTGTTTCTCAGAGATCTTCGCTGGAAATTGACGATTCTCTCATCCCTCATATTTCAGGCCATGATTGTCCCCCACCTTACAGCACCCGTGGGAATTGGTGACAGGTGAAAATTGGCTTCCTGTGCTTCTTTCTACTATTCCCTAGGTATTTCTGGATGGTCCTGAATTCAGGCCACAGTCTCACGAGCAGAAGATGAGCGAGGAAAAAAGTATCTTAGAACATTGACACAGAGTAGGTGACTCTTAGATGGAAATGTCATGGGAAATGGATTGTGGAATGTCTCATGTCTTTCTGGCACTGTGAAAGAATACTCTGGATAGTCTATCACTGGGCTCATTTCTAGGTAACAGAATAGGATAAGAGGTTAGGTATGGTTAGGTAGAACGGTATTTACTTAAAAGATAAACTAGTTCTTTCCTTGTAATTCTGGGGAAATTGGAGTACGGTGCTATCAGTGCTGTAATATGGTGCAATATTGAGCATTTAGTAGAGAATTCAGCAAAGCCAACACAGCAAAAGTGTTAGCTTTTAAAAACAAGCAAACAAAAACCCACCAGACACTCCTAAGAGAACAAAGACAATGAAGAGACTTTTAATGTTCCCTACTGGTAATTAACAGCACAACTGCAGGTGTCACGACATCACAACCTCACACCAGAGATGCAGCTGGTTTTCCCTAGGAATTAAAACTCTGTAAGCTTAATTGAATTTCCAAGTATGGGAAGTTGCCCCAGCCTGAGATGGAGGATATGAGAACACCGTGTGCTATCGCAGCAGGGATGAGCACGATGGAGGGTGAGGACAACACACATAGCTAAAAATAAAGAAATTATTATAAAGACAAATATGCAGTATGGTTTTTTTTGAATGAGTCATTAACGCTGAAAGCAGATATGCATTAATAGGGCTATGAGTCTTCCTGCGAACCAATTAACAAGCACCTTCCAGATGTAGAGGTCTCCTAAATATTTGCACACAGGCAGTTTATGTGTGTGCATGTCAGAGACAGAACTCAGCTGAAAATTCAGGTTACATCTTACAGAAGTTGCAGTGGTCTCAACACAGGAGATGGACTTGGACTATTCTCTCCTAGTCCTATGGGGACATGGGCACCACGGAGCAAAACGCTGAGGGATCAGTCAGTGCACCCTGATGAGAGCAGGGGCTTGTCCTGCTGGACCACAGCTTCTTCCAGCACTGGTATCGGCTCTCCAGAGGACGGTGCTGGTCACACTCTCTCCGAACCGTGAGGGAGAGGTGATCCCAGCCCCTAAGGACTTGCGATCAAAGAGGGACAAAGGCTGAAACAGGGGGCTGAGATAAGGTTTTAAGGACCTGTTGGTATCAATCAGTCTTTTCATTCTACCTGGTTGTTATCGGTTGGCAGTTTTCCCGGGGTTTGCAATAAAGTCTTCCTTTGAAGACAGAAAATGCAGGAAATTGATTCATTTACAGATTTTTCCAGACAAGGTACGCATGTCTGAGGAGTAAAGGGAAGGACTGTTGCTGAGGCAGATGCTGGTCTCCTTGAAGTCATGGCAGGGCTCCTCCTGCCTTAGATGACATAGAATCCGCCCCGGATCAAGGCTTCTCTGACTGACCCCTCCGAAATAGACAGATGTGGTTAAATACGCTCAAACGCAGGGGCTCAAATGCAGGGGCATAATTTCAGAAATGAGAGAGAAGGAGCAATTTCAGCCTGTGACACCGCGGGGTTGATACCTGATCTATGCAAAAGCCTGTTGCTTAATACAAAGAAATCATTGTGAGAAGGGAGGGAAAGTAGTGATTACATTTGCACGTTCATTTCTTCTGCTAAAGTAATGTACCAGAGACGTTAGAGGAAATTCCACTTGATTGACAAATTGTCAGGCTAGATTGGGAAAGCAAGGAAACCAGGTCAAGTCATTCCCTGTTTGCTTGTTTTCTCTCTGTAATCATAATGTTGACTCTGAAAACATGTTTTTTAAATGGAATATTAATTATCGAAATCCTGAGCTGTGAGCTGGATTCTTTTCTGGGCACAAAATTTGTTGCTCATTAAATCTAAGAGATGGAAAACACTGGCTTGAGCCTGGTTGTGTGTAGGCAGATTTCCCCGCTTCACCTTCGTTTTCAGGCTACTCATAAGGAGGCATTGTGCAGAGAGCCAGGCTACAAGACAGACGTGAACGCCAACTTCTGGGTCCTTCAATAAGATTTGAACCTATAGCCAGGAGGGCTTCCTTCGCTGTACCACTGACTATACGACTGCAGTAAAGTCAGCAAAAGACTAATGGAAACAAATTTCTCTCTGTATATCGCTTACTGTGGCTTGAGGGGTTACTGCTACATCCAGCCTAACCTAACTCCCTTCCACGACTGTAGCCATATTCAGAGATCTACAAACACGGCTCTGTCCCAGATGAAAAGAAAATTTTTGTGGTATGTTCATTTGGCTGCAGGAAAATATTCACACCCCTTACTCAGAGTGAAACATAGTCCTCATTTACAGAGCAAAGTAGGTTCTTTCTTTCTCTACAAGTAGTCGTATGTGTGGCATTTGCTACCTGATGGAAAAAGCAGGATTTCAGTGTTCTTCTACCCAGTTCAGCTAGGCTGCAACAAAAAGCATCATTGTCTTAAACTTGCGCTATGTTACCCGCTTCCTTGCCTCAAAAGTTGCCTTGAAAAAAAACCGGAATAAACGAACAGCTGAGGCGGTGGCAGACCACAAACCAACAACTCCCTCAGTGCTACGCTCATTCATCGGGATTCCTTCACACAGCCCTTTCGGCTGCCGAACAAGTTGGTGGGGTTTTTTTAAAGGAGAACCCATTCTTCAGTGAATTCTCCTTAACATCCTTTACTCAAAAAAAAAAAGAAAAAAAGAAAAAGCATCTGGAGAAACAAGCCAAGGCAGCGGCGCGCTTTCTGCCTTTCCTCCCCCCGTAACTCCCCGCAGCCAGCCGTGGAAGTGAAACACTTTTTCCTGGACGG
>NW_008824031.1:2867074-2871008 GCF_000699105.1 Pygoscelis adeliae
CTCGCGGTCCCGGCACTTTCCGCGGACACGCGTGGAACAGCACGGCCCCACCCAGCCCCGGTCCCGCACGGGCTCGGCCCACACGGCGCCCCACGCGCGGGACAGAGGGGCCCGGCAGGGGACACTCCCCCGGAGCAGTTCCCCCCCGTGCGCTGCTCACGGGTGTGGAGCTGACAGAGGGCTCCCGACCCCTCCCCGCAGCAGTCCCTGCTGAGAAAACGCTGAATTCAGGCGGCACAAACTTTTCTTGCTCTTTTGGGGGGTTTCTTTGGGAGGGTGGTATTCCCCCCAGGGTGAGTTTCCCAGCTGCATGCCCTGCCCACAGCTGGGACACACTCTCCTGTGGGCAGCATCCCATCACCGCCTTGTCCAGAGGGGCCACGGAACTGGGGATGGCAGGCGGACTATGCCAGGGCTGCGATAAGGGGCACCCCCCTGCCAGGGGGCTGTCAGGAGCCCACCTCAAATCCACTGGAGAGAGGCTGTCAGGGGAGCGTTTGCAGCTCTGTTTCTATTTGTGATGCTGGGGGGAGAGGCAGAAGACACCCACAGTGGGGTGAGGCAGTCTCGTGGCAGGAGCCTGGGGAGCAGTGGTGGGGGGATGTGGCCCTGGAGGGCTGTAGAAAGGAGCATGGTCCTTCCCACTGCTGCCTATCCCCCCGGGGAAGCAGCTCAAGCGTAGGCGCTGAGCGGTGCGAGGGGGGCCGAGACCTGCCTTCCTCCCTCTGCACGTCCAGTAATTGGAGCTGCAGATTCAGCCTGCAGAGATGCAGCCCCTGGGGTCCCCTCTTCACTTGGCCCCAGGGGCAGTGGGGCTCCGGGGAGGGACATGCACCACTTGATGCCTTTCCTGAGAGCGGCGCTTCCAGCACGAGCACACGAGAGCACGATGGAGCAATGTGAGCACTGAAGGGGAGATGGGTGTCAACCAGGGGAGGCCCTTCCAGCATTTGGTTTGTGTGAGGTCCTGCAAAACCAGTGCCAGCACGCACGGATGGCACAGGGCGCATGGAGCATCCAGGGGACGCGCGGCTGCAGGCGCTGGAGCCTCTGCCCGGCTAGCAGCAGGCAGGAGAAGAGGAGGCGATGTGTAACCTCCTCTTCAATCTCCTCTCCTTGGGCTAACATTGAGTTGTCAGGAAACAAGGAGCTCGGCCTCCATTTCAGGGTGATTCATGCTTGGCTGGTGGGGAGAAAAATGTCAGCTGATGGTGATTTAAGGGAAGACACCCGCCTGTTTCTGTGGGCAATGCTGAAAGGTAATTGAATTAGGGCAGTGGGACGGTGCTGGCACAGCTGCATTCAGCTCTTCATGCACCCAGGACGGTGGACGGGAGGGATCTGTGCCCATGCCCAGCGAACCCATTTGGAAGTGAAGGCAGCTCCTTCCCAAAGGCTGTATGTAGATATATGTACACCCTCTATACAGAGAGTGTATCTACCAGGACATTTTCCAGTGCCAGGGTTATGGGTATGAACCCCAACTCAACAGCCACGCAAGAACTGGTTGTGTCAGCTCTCCTTCAGGAGCTGCTCCTGAACTGTGAGCTTTTACACACTGCGTGCTTTTTACACTCTCCTTTTGCAAGTATGTATAAAATGTAGCTATCGGTTTAAACCTATATATGCAATATATAGCTTCAGTGTATAGAGACACGGTGTTCTGAGAATGAACTCTGCCGTGGCAATGGGCTGGCCGTTTGTTTCTGGCAGTTTTGTTCCCAGAATTGTAACAGGGAGTTATTCTTGTCTGAGGACAGAACGGCTGTAAGGGTAGATTTATATGGTAGATGTTAAAACCCACTTCCCACTTCCACATTAGGAATTGCAGGAATTCTTTAGGAAGGAGGTGTCCGTGTGATTAGAGCCCCGGAGTGGTATTAGGGAGCACTTGGGCAGCGCAGGTGATGGCTGGGACATGGCAGGATCCAGCCATGGGGCTGGGCAAGCTGCTCCACTGGGTGAAAAAGGGAAACTGCTGCTGCTGCCCTCCATACCTAACGGCACCAGAATCTTGCAGGGAGGTTGGTGGGGACAGTGCGGTGCCACCGAGAGACCTTTCCTTCTGCTTCCACTTCTAGTCTCCACTCCCCATGAGCAGGTTCCTGTGTGCACTTCTTCCTGAGTTGCTTCACCAGGAACTGCAAAAGGCAAGGTGGAGAGCAGGGACAGGGGGTGACTGCTGTCAGAAAAAAAGATGTTTTAAAGCTGTTTTGAGTTTTGTGGAAACAACTGGGGTTTTTTTATGGCCACAAGGAAGGAAAGAACAAGCTTCTGTCTCCACCACAGGATCTGTGTAGTCCTGGGCGGCAGATGTGCCCCAGTGGCACACAGCTGGGTGATTTAAGGGCACCCAGCCAGCTGTGTGGGTACTGTGGGATGTACTGTCTGCCTTCAGCCACCACGGTGCCCTGCAGAGTGTGGTGGGGCTTTGCTCCTGCTCCTCACAGAGATCATGGCAGGGAAGTGGGCCGTTGTGCCTCTTCCTAAGGGGGTTTCAGGTAATGGGTACAGATCGGAGCCTGTCTGTCCTTCCCACCAGCATGTTGGGGACGTTGAGGGCTGAGCACCAGTCAAGAGCTCTCTCTCCTTCTTTGGATGTCACTGGGCAATGGGCAACTGCTGGCTGAGACTGATTTAAGAGCAGCTGGCTGGGACACTACCCAGACATGGCAGCAGGGATAATGAGGAATGATGTGGACAACTAGAGCGGATGGTTGAGGTCCCTTTGAATCATGAGAAATCCCCAGATGCTGTTTGATGGTCCTCTTGTCGCAATACCTCCACTGCATGTTTACCATGTATCTGATGAGGAAATGTGACCCTTCTTTTCTCACATGAACACTTGTGATACGGTCCATGCCTCTGTCAGCTCAAGATGTGTCCGTGGCAGCTAGTGAAAATGTTCAGAAGAAGCAACCAGCATCTGCCTGGTGCTCTCCAGGAGGACTTTGGAGTTGTGTTTGCAACATTTGAGGTCCCGAGTGGGGAATTCACTTCCCTCCAAGGGCAAGTTGATCAGACACCAGTTGGGAAAGCAGAGGATGTGGATGGGATATCCTCTGTTCAGGCTCCTGGAAGCCCCATACTGGTGGCTTCTGAAGCCCACCACAGTTTCTAAAATAGGCTGGATGGCAAAAGCTCTCTAGATGATTAACAGAGTGCCAGTCAGCCAGTGTTATTCCTGTGGAATTGATTTGAACACTGCAAAGACTGAATTTAATTTCATGATTAATTATGCCAGGAGACCCCAAGTATTCACCCCCAAGTTGTGGTGAATGGAGTTAAATCCAGTTGGTGGCCGGTCACGAGCGGTGTTCCCCAGGGCTCAGTTTTGGGGCCAGTTCTGTTTAATATCGTTATCAATGATCTCGACAAGGGATCAAGTGCACCCTCAGTAAGTTTGCAGATGACAGCAAGTTGAGCGGGAGTGTTGATCTGCTCGAGGGTAGAAAGGCTCTGCAGAGGGACCTGGACAGGCTGGATTGGTGGGCTGAGGTCAACTGTAGGACTTTCAACAAGGCCAAGTGCTGGGTCCTGCACTTCGGCCACGACAACCCCATGCAACGCTACAGGCTTGGGGAAGAGTGGCTGGAACGCTGCTTGGCGGAAAAGGACCTGGGGGTGTTGGTCGACAGCCGGCTGAACATGAGCCGGCAGTGTGCCCAGGCGGCCAAGAAGGCCAATGGCATCCTGGCCTGTATCAGAAATAGTGTGGCCAGCAGGAGTAGGGCAGTGATCGTGCCCCTGTACTTGGCTGCACCTCGAATACTGTGTTCAGTTTTGGGCCCCTCACTACAAGAAGGACGTCGAGGTGCTGGAGTGTGTCCAGAGAAGGGCAGTGAAGGTGGTGAGGGGTCTGGAGCACAAGTCTTATGAGGAGCGGCTGAGGGAACTGGGGTTGTTTAGCCTGGAGAAAAGGCGGCTGCGGGGG
>NW_008824031.1:2871195-2875425 GCF_000699105.1 Pygoscelis adeliae
AACAGGCTGCTCAGGGAAGTGGTTGAGTCACCATCCCTGCAGGTATTTAAAAGACTTGTAGATGTGGTGCTTAGGGACATGGTTTTGTGGTGGACTTGGCAGTGCTAGGTTAACGGGTGGACTTGATGATCTTAAAAGTCTTTTCGAACCTAAACAATTCTATGATTCTATTGCATAGGTGCCTTTATTAAATACATATCATGGAAATAATTCTTGGTTCCAAGAGAAGGGGTTTGCATTTGCAGATCTGGAGTAAGACTGGTGTGCGGAAGGGCACTCATCCTGCACACTAAATTAAGATGAAAACCCATGCTCAGGAGGCTTGGTGAGACGTGCCAGTGCTGAGGCCCTGGGTGACACCAGCTGCATGTGCCGCCTCTGGTTTCTCAGGAGGAGACACTACCGCATCAGAGAAGCCCCTGCCTTGGGCCTTTGCCAAAATTTGACTTGTTATTATGGCCAATACGCCACAGTTGTGGCCAATATTATGCCTTCCTGGAGGCTGCAGGTCTGTCTGTGACCTCTCTCCTCCCACTGGTCCCCCTTTGGACTTGGGCTCAGGGGTTGCTGTTGAAGTGCAAATCTCCTATGCCTGACATCCTGCTGGTGCAAGGGCTCCTGCGGCTCACAGGATTTTTTACACTTGTGTAGCCAACCACAAGGTAATAGCAAAGAAAGAGAGAAATACCCAGATTAATCAGCGAGAGATGCAGCTATCACCTTGCTTCTTAGAATCATAGAATCATAGAATCATTAAGGTTGGAAGAGACCTCCAAGATCATCGAGTCCAACCGTCAACCCAACACCACCATGCCCACTAAACCATGTCCCTAAGCGCCTCATCTACACGTCTTTTAAATACTTCCAGGGATGGTGACTCAACCACTTCCCTGGGCAGCCTGTTCCAATGTTTAACTACTCTTTCAGTAAAGAAATTTTTCCTTACATCCAATCTAAACCTCCCCTGGCGCAACTTGAGGCCATTTCCTCTCGTCCTTTCGCCAGTTACTTGGGAGAAGAGACCGACACCCACCTCGCTACAACCTCCTTTCAGGTAGTTGTAGAGAGCAATGAGGTCTCCCCTCAGCCTCCTTTTCTCCAGGCTAAACAACCCCAGCTCCCTCAGCCGCTCCTCATAAGGCTTGTTCTCCAGACCCCTCACCAGCCTCGTTGCCCTTCTCTGGACACGTTCCAACATCTCAACATCCTTCTTGTAGTGAGGGGCCCAAAACTGAACACAGTATTCGAGGTGCGGCCGCACCAGTGCTGAGTACAGGGGCACTATCACTTCCCTGCTCCTGCTGGCCACACTATTTCTGATACAGGCCAGGATGCCGTTGGCCTTCTTGGCCGCCTGGGCACACTGTCGGCTCATGTTCAGCCGGCTGTCGACCAACACCCCCAGGTCCTTTTCCGCCAGGCAGCTTTCCAGCCACTCTTCCCCAAGCCTGTAGCGCTGCATGGGGTTGTTGTGGCCAAAGTGCAGGACCCGGCACTTGGCCTTGTTGAAGCTCATACAGTTGGCCTGGGCCCATCGATCCAGCCTGTCCAGGTCCCTCTGCAGAGCCTTCCTACCCTCGAGCAGATCAACACTGCCGCCCAACTTGGTGTCGTCTGCAAACTTACTGAGGGTGCACTCGATCCCCTCATCCAGATCATTGATAAAGATATTAAACAGAACTGGCCCCAATACTGAGCCCTGGGGAACACCGCTCGTGACCGGCCGCCAACTGGATTGAACTCCATTTACCACAACTCTCTGGGCCCGGCTGTCCAGCCAGTTTTTGACCCAGCGCAGAGTACACCTGTCTAAGCCGTGAGCCGCCAGCTTCTCCAGGAGAATGCTGTGGGAGACGGTGTCAAAGGCCTTACTGAAGTCCAGGTAGACCACATCCACAGCCTTTCCCTCATCCACTAGGCGGGTCACCGGGTCATAGAAGGAGATCAGGTTGGTCAAGCAGGACCTGCCTTTCATGAACCCGTGTTGGCTGGGCCTGATGCCCTGGTTGTCCCGCACATGCCTTGTGAGCGCCCTCAAGATGAACTGCTCCATAATCTTCCCCGGCACCGAGGTCAGGCTGACAGGCCTGTAGTTCCCCAGATCCTCCTTCCTGCCCTTCTTGTAGATGGGCGTCCCATTGGCCAGCCTCCAGTCATTCTTCATGGTGTGCATGCCTCTCTTTTTGCATGCCTTAACAAGTCAGTGCATCAGCTGAGCAGTGCCAACTGGCCATCTGCACAGAATATATACAAAGGTGTATCTTACCATAAACCTTTTTGCTATAGATTAAAAGAGACCAATTTCTTTTGCCTCTATTGCAGGGTAATGTCAGAGGCAGTGACAGCCATGCTGGCTCAGCCAAAGTGAAGGAATCAGGTAAACATGCAGGATGCTAAACCCTTATTAACCTTGTGAATTTACTGTTTTAAATTTGATCTTTCTGCTCCCATCCCACTCCTCTCTGTGGATCGCTCCTGTCCCTCCTGGACACAGCTCTCGTTCTGAATCATGAGATGCCATACCTGTTGTTTGCTGTGCAGGTCACCTCGTGAGCTCTCTGAGACAATTAATCACCCCAGTCCTGATTGAAAATTCTCAGTCCTTCAATTTTCTGGTTGCATTCAACTGAGTAATGTCCTTGCAGAGGCAGGGGAGAGAAGAGTTTCCAATTCATTTGCAGATATTTGATTATTTTAAAAGGTATTTTTGTGAAGCATCTCACATAAAGTCCCATGGCTACGTATCCCAAAGGAAAACCAGGGCAGCACAGCTCCTCAGTCCAAGCAGGCATGGCCAAGCTGGCCAACGGCAGGCTCAGCTCTCACTCAAATCAGGCAGCAGCAAAAGGGATCAATTCCTGCCTGGTACAAAGGCTTTCTGGTCAGAAAATCTGGTCATGCCGTGGTGCTGCTTGAACCGGAGAAGGTAAGTTGCGTTAGCATGGACAGAGCATGAGAATCACAGAGGCTTCAGATGCCAGGGCTTCGGGCTGGGAAAATAATAAAGAATCACACAGAGCTTTCTGATATTAAATATCAAAAACTTACTGGAAGGAGGAGAGTAACTTTTTATTAAAACACCCATGTTTCCTTGGCTGCAGAGCTCCTACTTACACCCTTTCCCCATCCCTTCAGGCTTCACTCCCTGATATGCTTTCAAGGCCACACATCTTCATCCCTTGCCGCTGCGCAGGGAACGTGGCCCTGCATACCCCCCACGTGGGTGTGCAGCACTGCAGGGGTGGTTTGTGGGGTAAGGCCTGCAAGGATATATGTATAATACCAAAGGTTCATTTAAATTATTATGCTTAATGTTGGCTATGATAATGAGTTACTATGTATTACAGTACTGGCTTCATTTCCTTCTCCAAATTTGGTCCCTTCTGGCACTGGAGCAAGGTTTTATCTGTCTGAATCACTGCATCATCATCAGATGTGGTCTACAGGCACAAGACTGCCCTGCAACAGCACGTCTCCCCTCCTGGAGGCTGTGGTTGGGAGTATGGTTGCTATGGTGGTAGCAAGACAATTAAAATGGCTTTATAACCAGCTGAAGGTACCGACTGTTTCCAGGATACCATATATCCTAATCAATCTCAGCTCTGACAGACATTGGAGCGAAGCCAGGTCCAATGTCAGCAGTTGGTGGCATTTAATTTTTTTCTTCTTTCTTCAGCCCTCTAGGGTTAGCTTTCCTGTACGGGTTTGAAAGTGCGGTTCAAGGTAAAAAAAAACCTCCATCCTTTGTGGATGTGGTATCTTTTAGCCCGCATCCTTTAATTTGGGCCACGCAGCACAAAAAATGTATAAAGTTATCACCACTCTTCTGATCTGTTGACCTGCAAGAAGCTGAACTGCCTTCCTTGCATTGACTGATGTGGGTGCTGCCCTTTAGCTGAGTGCAGGGAATAAGGGATCTCTTTGTTAGAGGCTCCTCCTAACAGGCTGTGCTGCTCCCCCTGCCAGGCCATTCCCTGTGGGTGGTGGGGGCTGGAAGCAATATGTTGGAAGTCACACTGTACCCCAACAGCTTGGGATTCAGAGCTGTCAAGCAGTGGCTCATTGTTAGTACAACTTCTTCCAGAACGTCAGAAAAAGAAAAGGCGACTTAAAACTTTTTATGACCTGCTGACACGAGTCTGGTAGGAATCTGACTGTCTGTGAATCCGGAGGAATAGCGGAGGGCTTTGGAGATCTGCCGCTGCTGCTGCTAGTTACAGGGTTGTTTTT
>NW_008824031.1:2875438-2880939 GCF_000699105.1 Pygoscelis adeliae
AGCGATGTGAGCCGGAGGGCTCCTCCAATTTGCATCTGGTTCTTTCAGCTGGCTTACATGGATCTACTTTGCGGTGTAGATGGTCCCCTGTGCTGGGTCAGCGCATCAAACGGGTGTCTAGTATTTTTCTGAGGGCTTCTTGTATCTTTGCCATGATTAAAGAACAGTTGAATTCCCATTTTAGAGAGTTTCTGACTTATACGAGCCCTGAGGTGACTATGTAGTTCCAGGTAGGCAGCTGGGCCAGCTGTGTCCTGCAAGTCTGGATGAGTTTGCAGTGTGAGGCTACAGGATGGCACAAAATGGCACTCCTGATTGCTACTACTTTTCCCCACATTTCTAGAGAAGTTAGCTCAGGGCTGCCCTGTGTGGCACTGGACACTTCACCGGTGCAGGTGCTACAGTGGGTTTCAATTTCAGGGCTCTTCTGCATTTCGTGGTGACACTGCTCAATGTTCTGTGACGTGGTGACGTGCTCAATGTTCTCAACTTTTCTTTTTCTTGAATCCTCACTTACAGATAGACTACTTAAAACAATGACAATTATCAGCATTAAAATAAAATTAACCTGAATCTAACTCAGGTTTATGGCCCTGCTTAAACCTTCTAGGATTGTGAAGCCTGTTTTGGAAGCTGCTGGTCTATGTCTTTGCAATCAATCAATAGCATGCCATCAATCACTGTATATCATTTGCTTTAGATTATCAGACCTTGCACAAGTCTCCTGAGTTTCTAGCATGCTCATAGATTTGCTAGCTCTTCACTCTGTGTTTGGATTTACCTGATCCCTCCAGCTGGAAGAGTCTGCAAACAGCTTCCACTTCACAGAAGGGGCACTCCACCCGGGCAAACGCTCCTGGCATCTGCTGAAACAACAGATTTGGAAGCATTAGTCTGCTCCATTAGTCTCCAGGGTAGAGGGTCATTGAAAGTCCTGAGGTAAATCAAAAAGCTTGTCTGGAGGCTTTTTCTCCCTTAGGAACGAGCTACCTTCAACACTTCCTCAGTGACCGAAGAGAACAGCTTGAAAAAGCCCTAATTTTCCAAGGATAAGCAATTTAGCTATGTAAATGGAAAGTTATGGGTTTCTTTAAAGGCTCTGTTTGAAGATATTTTTTCCATGACTCCCCCTTGACACCATTAGGTCTTCCTGGCTGCTCATTTTGGATGATTTTGTTTCAAAATCTGTTTGGAAGCTTAGCTTCTGACGAAGGACAATAATTACCCAACTAACAATGAACTTAACCAACCACCCGAGGAGTCGGAATGATTTACAGCTTTCAAAGGAGCTGATGCTAGCTTGCCTTTTGTCTTTCTACTTAATGCCTCTCTAATATTCTTCTCTGGACACAATGACTTTCTGAACTGTTTTTTCTCCTTTTTTTTTCTTAAATAGAATGCTAAGCCCTTCCACCACCTAATTCTCTGCATACAAAAGAACATTTAATATCCTCTAAATGACTATAAAGAACAAACCTACCAGATGGCAGACTTCGTTGCTCAACGGGGATGCAGGCTGCTTTTCTTGGAGAAGCATTTCAATGTGGTTTTGAAAGAGAGAGTCACTAGATGTATTATTTTTTTCCTTAGTGGGGTGCTGTGATATAACTCAGGAGAGGTGCAAGAAGAGGGGAATATAGTTTGTGATCCAACAGAGGAAACAAACAGAGCTGCGTGAGGAACCTTTTTTGCTTATTTCTTGAGTCTCTTTGAGAAACATGTTAACTATGACCTGGGGCATCTTTGCAGAAGTTTTGAGATGTAGTGTCGGGATCCTAGGCATAACTTTAAAAACTTGAAGAAAGATTTAAGAAAGTTACTAGCATTCAAAGACTACTTCTCCAGATTTAAAACAAGGATGTTGCTGACATATAATCAATGCTCTTAGGGAAGAAACTGTTCTGCTTCATTCTCTTTCCGTTTTTCCTATGTCAGAAGCCAACTTGCTAACAAGATTAATTGATTAAAAAGAGGACTTCTTTAAGAGCAAATGTTTTGCATCTCACTTATTTTCCAAGTATTTGGCTGAATAAGTCATCTGACACATTGCTAAATAATTTCTCTTCATAGACTATCTGAGAAGAGATCACAATATTTACATATGGACCTATTGTTCAGACTTATTTGCTAAATAATTTATTGGAATAATCTGTGCTCTGTGTCTCATTTGTGGCCAGTTCCTTGGGAGATGTTGATATTCTGATGATGTGATACGTTTCTGTTCCCAAGTGGGTGAGTGTAACTTTCTGGAATTATTTTATGATGTAAGTGGTTGTTATTATGGCTTTAAAATGTGTTTTCACGCTAAATTCACACTTGGTGAGTATTCCTACCAGAAAATGTGTTCCCTAGGATAACTGTGGAAAGCAAACACGAAAAAGGAAGGCACACAGTCAAAGCAAATCCATAAAAAGATTCAGATGAACAGAAATGTGTTTGCAGGACACACTTATCTCTGTTGTGAAGCAACGTGATAAAGGAGGAGACCTCAGGTTTACAAGGTAGAAGTCGCTGTATGCCAACCAGCTACATATCCTGTATGGACAACTTGGAAGACGATCAGCTGCCAGACCTGCTACCAAACAAATATGACCCACAGTTATTTGTGTTCTTCTTGAGATATAGGTTACACAGCAAAGCGTCAAGCAAAGCAAAGTGTAAAGTTACATATAAAATGAAGAAAAGCGAGAAAAGATAAGACGGGCATATTAATGGGGATGAAGAAAATAGGGCATTTTATATGTCTCCAAACTAACACAATAGCCTGTAGTAACAGCCACTACCTGATACCTTGAAAGCAAGAGAATAATTTCCATCGAGATGTAGTGATCAGCTTTCACCCTGAATTTGGAGATCTGATCCCCTTACCTTTGCAAGTGCTACTGGGAGACCTGCTTGGTGACAAGAAAAAAAATCAACCTAACAACAGCCCATTCATCCTGGTGCTGCGTCAGGCAAAAACCAAGTGTTTATCTGGAACATTAATTCTCTGCAGACCTTTGCTTCAAATCATGTTTGCTGTATGCCAGTATGTATATTAAAATTGCCAGAGAGAGAGGCCTTGCTCTCACAGAAAGTCAATCGAACTATGTTTCTCCCCACTGTGAAAGAGTAGATTCAATTGGTAAACCTGTCACAATATAGTCATATAGCTGAATGGTGAAAAACAGCTATTCCGGATTTAATCCCAGCTATCGATTGGGAAGATAGGTTGCAGTTTTCTCCCTCTCTAGTATTCCCATCTTTCAATTTTGAAGGATGTCTTTCGACCAACTAGAACAGACACTGACTTTTTTAGAGCTTTGGCCATGTTTATACAGGGACGGTATTTTTCTGTATTTGTATGTATGTACATTGTTTACACTATATCAAACTCTTTTGTCCACCCTCCTCGTTATGATAGTCTAAGAGGCTTCTCTTGACACTCCTTGTGAATACGCTGTCTGCTCAGCACTTGGGAGATGTCCTGAGGTCCCTCGCTCTGTTCTGTGCCCTACAGATTTACTGGCAGTACATTGTGGGATGCCTTTCTGAAACTACAAGAATACTGGTCTGGAGGGGTAAGTGTATTAAATTGCCAAACTCCCGTGATTCACATCCTTTCCTGCCATCCATTAATGTTCCTGGCACCATTTTCAAATTACCATTGGGCAGCAGATGGAGGACATGCTGCTAAGTGCTATGATTATGAGATTCATTAATATGGATGGGATTATGCACATGCATTTGTAGATGGGCAAGCAGAAGAATTTGCATCTGGGGTTTCCTAAGATGTTTGATACTGAGGTGATACAGCTGTAGGAAATGATGCTGTAGGAAGATGAGATGAAATTTTGTGGAGCGCTTATATAAAGCAGTTTTACCTGACAAAACTCTTGTTTCAGGGCTCACATAGGCAGCGACGACTGGTGGGACGCAGGTAGTGGTGCAGAATTGGATGGCCGCTGCCAGTGGCAAACCTTTTGGATGACAAAGACCAATTAGAGATGTGAGCAGAGCCCAGAGCTACAAGAGAAGAACACAGCCATGAGCGTGCCCATCCAAGTGGGCAACCATGCCACCATTACCTCTGGCATCTTACTGCTGATCAGGAGCTCACCAGCTGGGGTTGGGAGATCAGCTACAGCAAATGTCACAGGGATTTGAAATGGGGAGGTTTCTGCTCCGTCATGTCATAAGCCTGGAAGTGTGTAAGAGTTGGTGCTGGCTTTAAAGGGTTGTAAATGATAGACACACATGCCTAGTCTTTGCCAGCAGGAAAAGGTATTTTCCATGGGTTTGCAGAGGCTGACTGATCACTATAAAATATTCACTGATGGTAATGTGAAATGGAAAGGTCTGTGATGCTGTGTTATTGCAAAAATCGGGCCTGGGTGCTGGAATGGAGAGGCACTATTTGCTTCTAGAGAGGATATGAACATTATGGTCCCTCTTCTTGTTCTGGGCATCTGGATTCAGTGTATGCTCTGTTTCCCTGGCCAAGGAACCTCTTTGTTGGTGGTTTCGGCATGAAGGAAGAATTATTTAGCTTTGTGCGGAGTGGTTGCAGATGATCGCTGGCATGTACTTCAGGAAGATGGATAGGAGGGAGGTGGTACTTCATGAGAAGGGTGGGTGTTTCTCATCATGATGTGCCTCATGTGATAAGTGCCTGCAGTTTTTTTGCACATCCATAAGAAGAAGAGAGACATCCTGAAGGAAATATTGGAGCGGGAATGTGAGTGGGAGCAGGAGGCAGAAATTTAATATTTTAGGCAGATGGGGAAAGTATCTCTGTTAAATGACCGAAATAGTCATGACCACAACATAATGGATGTTTGGCGTGCTGAGGACAGAGAGTGAATTTTGGCCTATGAATGCATTGTAACCAAGCAAATGTCTTCCTGTTTGATGTATTGGTGGTGTGTGGGCATGATCTGTCATTTAAGGGTTGAGCTGGATCTACATGACCTTTTCCAGTCAAATGCACCAAAGTGAATTTGAGTAAGGAAAGTAATTCATGATGTGTTGAATAAAAACCCAAAGACTGCAGTGAGGAAACACACAAACATAACAGCTGTGAAAGAGATGCCTGGTTGGACTAAGGATGTATAGGACCACAGAAGGGTGCCAAAGCGGGGCTGGCAGTAACGAGAGCCCCAGGAGACCCAAGTTTCCTGGGTTGCATGGGGTTCTCTGTGCCAAACCCAGTCTCCCCAGATGTTTGCCTCTGCGTTGCCCATACAATCCCTCCTTCCAGGGTGCCCTTTTCCCATTCTTTGGAAGCACCTCAGGGAGTGCCATCTCCCTGGTGTCTCTGCAGCCCCTCTGCTGGGATGCGTTCAGTCAGCCCTGACACAGATTCTCTCACACATTTTTTCCCATTCAGGTATCTGCCAGCCTCCCTGTGCATGATAATGCTCTTCTTCACACAGGTTGTGTGCTACAAGTGCTAAGGGAAATGATAAAACCTCTAAGTGTTTATTGTCCATTCCCAGTTTCCATGGCAACCATGATAAAAC